>NC_080386.1:95583977-96183977 GCF_014773155.1 Arachis stenosperma | reverse complement strand
TGTTGTGTTAGCAGAATTTTTGAAGTTTCAAAGATTTCAAAATACTTTTCCTTGTATAAAAGTTGTTATTATCATTTTCGTTATATGCTGATAAGTGGCTGAGAAAATTTGATTCCTTTCTGTGCCCTTCAAACATTTTCCAATAGATTTTTATAAATAGTTGCATCGTGATATTACCTGACTGGTTCTGCTTTTCGTGTGCAATTTCACATCCTCGTTTAATTGGACTTGTTTGTCTATCTGTTTTAAATTAAAGGGTAAAGTATGTTTTTTACCCTTGATGTTTTCACATTTGCTTCAAAAATACCCTTTAACGTTAATTTCGTTCAATTTTGTTCTTAACGTTTTCGATTTGTCAAAATTACCTTTCTTCTTAGAGAGACCATTCAGTCAGTTATACTCTCCCTTCCCTTTATAAAACTCCCACTACAACTCTTAGCATAATGCCTTTATTTAAGTATATATAGTCTTGTTAGATGCACTTCAGTTTTCAGAAGGTTTTCTGAATTATTCTTTTGTTTTTTTTTACTGCAGTACAAGAATGTCAGACCAGACTATCTGAACAACATTTGGAAAGTTATTAACTGGAAATATGCCAGCGAAGTGTATGAAAAAGAGAGCTCTTAATCTGAAAGTGTTGCTTCATATGGAGCTTGTGATGATGAGTTTGCTGCTGCAGGATTAGAGTTTAGAGATGGAATAAAAGGATGTAATGTGGCATATAAGACCTTCAATGGCATTCTGGATTACTTTTATATGGAATAACAATCATTAGCAATAATTGGTTGCATTCCTTGTACTATATCCTTGTGATGGTGTGCCACTGTGTCTTAGATTTTCTGATGCTTCGGTGACATAGTACTATTATTGCTTTCTGTCGTATGTGTAATCTGCTGCTTGTGTGCGACTCTTTTTCCCTCAAATAAGAGTAATGTATAGTTGCGAAATTCAAGCTGCCTAACTTCTTGTTTCATTTGTTGGACAAACACTCCTCTGCAAGGAAATGGTTTTTGCTATACAAGCAATATCTATATTATTAGGGTGGCAAATGGGCTGAACTCGACAGTTCGGTCCACGTAATTCACCAAAAAGGTGGGTCGGGCTGGAAATTTGAAACTGCCATGTTTAATCGATGGGTTTTGGCGGGGCAGGCTTTCCTAGCAGCCTGTCTTTTTTTTAATTGAAGATGATCATTGAAAATATTCTAAGTTATAATTTGGATTATGTTCTATGTTTGATTGATTAGAGACTTAATGTTCGATTATATGTTATGGAGAATATTTGTTTTATTTTTTATAATGTTAGTTTTATTATTGTTTCAAAAAACTTAGTTAATGATTATGTTTATTACATATTTAGAATTATAAATACTTTAATGTTTGTAAAGTTAGTAATTATAATTTTTTTATGTCTTTTAGAAATTATAAATTTATTGAAGTGGTTGTGAAATTATATATATTGTTTAATATTTAATAATTGATTAATAAAAAAAAGAGAATTGGCGGACTTAGTCTGCCAACCCATTGTTAGATGGGACAGGGGGTCTCACTAGGTGAGGCGGAACGGACTTTTGGCGGGGCAGGCTAATCCGCTACTCTTATGGATATATTATTTCTAATGAATATTCAAATTCATTTTTCTATTACTATTTTTTTTTATTTTGTGATTTTATTTTATAAATTTAATTATATTAAATTAATAGATTTTGAAAGTTGAATTCAATTTTTATTTTAAGGTTTGATTTTAAGTTTTACAATATACTATAATAATATACCTCCCTATATATAAATAGAAGATGATATAAATATTAAGTATAGAAGATTTTTTTAATAGAAAAAAAGTTCAAATCCCTCTTTTCCTATAATGTCTTAATTTTCTTTATTTTTATTTGGGGTTTATATATTTCATTTTTGAATGTGCCTCACAATTCGAAAGAATTCGTGAGAAGAGGTCATTTTAGTTCATTTTTCGATTTATATTATATGAAAAAATATCCATAAGGTTGCTTTTGGAAGAGAGATTGGGACTGACCGAGACTGAAAAATTGAGATTAAAGTAAGTCTATTATGTTTGGTGTAAAGTGTATAGGACTGATTTATATTTCAATATCTTCTTTTATTTAAAATAAAAATAAAAACTTAAATAAATAAAATTACTAAATTGTCTTTAATTGAATCAAAATCTTACCTCTTTTCCCTTTTTCTACTAGCGACCCTTGTTCCCTATTCCTTCTGTTCATTTAGGCACGAATTTCAAAACGATGCCGTTTCATTTTTGCTAGGTGTCAACTAAATATACTAAGGCCAGTTTGGCTAAATTTCTTAAATAAGTTCTTTTGAAAAAGGAGTTTAAAATATAAGGACTTTTATTAATAATAACTTTTAAATAAGTTATTTTGTGTTTGGAAAGTTATTATAGAAGTCCTTATTTTAAAGTTGTGCATTAAATAGGAGTGATAAAATAGCTTTTAAAAATAGAAGTCACATTTTTTAACTTCTTCAAAAACTCTTAAATAACTTTTTGGAAAGTTAAAAGTTTATCTAAAATATTGTACCAAACACTATTAATGTAACTTTTTGTAAGTCAAAAGTAAAAAAAAGTAGCTTATTGGTGTTTCCCAAACGGACCCTAAGAGTCTTTCTAGTTGGTTGGGCATTAATGACATTGTGGGCAATGTCATTATTGTTGTTTTCTACTATATTGATTTCAATTTCTTCTTCAATTTTTTTCTTCAATGTCTTCTTCAATTTTATAATCTCTAGCTTGCTTTCTTTGTTTTCAGAGAGTCTTTTCAATCTTAAAATCATATTGAAGATGCTCTTTATCCTTATTGCTCTGCATAAACATTCAAAAAATAAAAAAAAAAAATAGAATTTCCTGCATCAAAGTGAAGGAAATTCCCAGTGAGGTAAATAACAAAAAAAGAGAAAAAAAAGAAAAAGAGTCTAATCTAGGTGATCAATTGGTCATTTTATTGTTAATCTCAATTAATTTTCGGTAACGGTGCCAAAAACTTGATGCGGGTTTTCGCAAACTACTATCGACAAGTACACCGAGTTGTACCAAGTAATACCACGGGAGTGTTATCGTTCCCACGAGGATTATTAATAGACTGAGCAACAGTGATCAAGTGATTAATCTAGTCAGCAATCAAAATTTAAAATTTTAGAAGTCTTTAACATAAATCAATGAATTAAGTAAAAGCAAGCAGTAAGTGTTTGAGAAAGTAATATTATGGAAAGAGTTAAAGTTTCAGAGATATTGAACTTTTGGAATAATGCTTTTCACTCTCTACTTTAATCATGCAAGATATATCTATGGAAAATCATTAGTAATCAAACCTCAATTCCTTGGTAATTCAATTTCTCTTAACTTAATAAACTACCAATTCCGTGATTAGTTGATTATGAAAAGAGGTGAAGTAAGTTCATTGATTTAAAAACCACACAATTCACAAGAATTAACCCTAGTTAGATTCAATGTCACTTATCAAGTTTAGTTCCAAAACATAAAGGATTATGAGAAGGAGTTTTCAAGCTTAATTCCAAAAACCAAGATTTCTAATATGATAAATAGAATTCAGTTAAGATTAGAACTATTTCCCAATAGATTCAAACCCTTGTGATGAAGAACAAAAATTCTTTTTTAAGAAAACATCAATGCATTAATCAAAAGTAGAAAAGCTATAAGGTTAATCCATTAAAATCAATAGAGCTCCTAACCTTAACCAAGAAGATTAGTTACTCATGCTAAGCTTTGAAATAAAAAACAGAGTATGAAAAACGGCCAAAAGAGTCCCGTCAAATTTATTTTTAGGACCCTTTTATATTAAACCTAAAATTCAAATTCAAATTAAAATCTAATGAAATCAGATCTTCCACTGTTAATCTTCTATTCTCAGTGTGATTTAGATCCAAAACTTAATGATCTAATCCTTCAACAATTCAAATGTGGGCTTGAGTGATAACTTGAAGTTTGTGGGTTCATGGGCCATGGGCGTGTGGCATGCCCACTCACTGACGTGTTGCACACCCAATCTTCTCAAGCCTTTGGGAGTGGTCACCTTGGGCGTGTGGCACGCCCACCTTTGGGCGTGTGGCATGCCCACCTTTAGGCGTGTTGCACACCAATCTTCTTTTAAGCCCTTGGAACCTCCTCTTTGGGAGTGTGGCACACCCAACTCTTGGAATGTTGCACGCCAATTTTCTTAAGTCCTTGGGAGCAATCACTTTCGGCGTGTGGCATGCCCAATCTTGACGTGTTGTACGTCAACTTTTAAACATTGGATGAGACTTCGAAAGAGTGTAAAAACTGCACGACTTTGTTGTTTAGCGTGTGGCACGCTATGAAATTGTGCAATCCTGGAGGTCCACCCTGGGCGTGTGGCACGCCACCTTCTTCGCGTGTTGTATGCCAGCTTTGAACTTCGTTTGGAGACATCTTCTTTTGGGCATGTAGCATGCCCTTTCCTTGGTGTATTGCAAGCCATTTTGTGCCTTGAAATGCCTTGAATTTGAGCCTCTTGAGAGTTGGCCCAACGTGTTATGTCTTTACATTGGCGTGTGACACGCCAGCTTCAATGTTGGTCTTTATTTACATGTGTGACTGATGAGCGGATAATTTATACGCTTTTTGGCATTGTTTTTAGGTAGTTTTTAGTAAGTTCAAGCTACTTTTAGGGATGTTTTCCTTAGTTTTTATGTTAAATTCACATTTCTGGACTTTACTATGAGTTTGTGTGTTTTTCTGTGATTTCAGGTAAATTCTGACTGAAATTGAGGGATTTGAGCAAAACTCTGAAAAAGGCTGATAAAAGGACTGCTGATGCTGTTGGAATCTGACCTCCCTGCACTCGAAATGGATTTTCTGGAGCTACAGAACTCTAATTGACGCGCTCTCAACGGCGTTGGAAAGTAGACATCCAGGGCTTTCCAGCAATATATAATAGTCCATACTTTATTCGGAAATTGACGACGTAACTTGAACGCCAAGTTCATGCTGCTGTCTGGAGTTAAACGCCAGAAAAACGTCATGATCCGGAGTTGAACGCCCAAAACACGTCATAACTCGGAGTTCAACTCCAAGAGGAGCCTCAGCTCGTGGATTGATCAAGCTCAGCCCAAGCATACACCAAGTGGGCCCCGGAAGTGGATTTATGCATCAATTACTTACTCATGTAAACCCTAGGAGCTAGTTTATTATAAATAGGATGATTTACTAATGTATTAGATATCTTTGGTCTCAGTTTTGTTTTATTCTTCATCCTAAGAGGCTATTGATCACGTTTTAGGGGGCTGGCCATTCGGCCATGCCTGAACCTTTCACTTATGTATTTTCAACGGTGGAGTTTCTGCACACCATAGATTAAGGGTGTGGAGCTCTGCTGTACCTCAAGTATTAATGCAATTCTATTTTCTTTCATTCAATTCTCTCTTATTCTTATTCCAAGATATTCATTCGTACCCAAGAACATGATGAATGTGATGATTATATGACCCTCATTATCATTCTCACTTATGAACGCGCGTGATTGACAACCACCTTCGTTCTACATGCAACCGAGCTTGAATGTGTATCTCTTAGATTCCCCAACAGAATCTTCGTGGTATAAGCTAGATAGATGGCGGCATTCATGAGGATCCGGAAAGTCTAAACCTTGTCTATGGTATTCCGAGTAGGATTCTGGGATTGAATGACTGTGACGAGCTTCAAACTCCTGAAGGCTGGGCGTGATGACAAACGCAAAAGAATCAAGGGATTCTATTCCAACCTGATTGAGAACCGACAGATGATTAGCCGTGCTGTGACAGAGCATAGGACCATTTTCACTGAGAGGATGGGATGTAGCCATTGACAACGGTGATGCCCTACAAACAGCTTGCCATGGAAAGGAGTAAGAAGGATTGAGTTGAAGCAGTAGGATAGCAGGCGTTCTTGAGCCATACAGTATCTCCATTCGCTTATCTGAAATTCCCACCAATGAATCTGCATAAGTATTCTATCCCTTTTATTATTTCTATTTTATTATTTCTATTTTCGAAACCATAAACAAATTTAATCTGCCTGACTGAGATTTACAAGGTGACCATAGCTTGCTTCATACCAACAATCTCTGTGGGATCGACCCTTACTCACGTAAGGTTTATTACTTGGACGACCCAGTACACTTGCTGGTTAGTTGAACGGAGTTGTGAAAACAACCGATGCCATAATAATGATTTCATACAAAAACAAAAGAACATGGATCACAATTTCGTCCACCATGTTTTTGGCGCCGTTGCCGGGGATTGTTCGAGTATGGACAACTGACGGTTCATCTTGTTGCTCAGATTAGGTAATTTTCTTTTCAAAAAAATCTTTTTCAAAATTTTTCTTTTATTTTTCGTTTTTCTAAATTTTATTTTCGAAAAAAAATTTAATAAAAATTAAAAAAAAATTCATAAAATCATAAAAATAAAAAAAATTATTTTGTGTTTCTTGTTTGAGTCTTGAGTCAATTTGTAAGTTTGGTGTCAATTGCATGCTTTAAAAATTTTTCTTGCATTTTTTCGAAAATCCCATGCATTCATAGTGTTCTTCATGATCTTCAAGATGTTCTTGGTAAGTCTTCTTGTTTGATCTTGATGTTTTCTTGTTTTGTGTCTTTTCTTGTTTTTTATGTGCATCTTTGCATTCATATTTTCCAAGCATTAAAAATTTCTAAGTTTGGTGTCTTGCATGTTTTCTTTGCATCAAAGATTTTTCAAAATTATGTTCTTGATGTTCATCATGATCTTCATAGTGTTCTTGGTGTTCATCTTGACATTCATAGCATTCTTGCATGCATTCATTGTTTTGATCCAAAAATTTCATGCATTGAGTATTTTTGTTGTTTTTCTCTCTCATAATTAAAAATTCAAAAATAAAAAAATATCTTTTCCTTATTTCCCTCCAAATTTTCGAAATTTTGGGTTGACTTGGTCAAAAATTTTCAAAATTAGTTGTTTCTTGCAAGTCAAGTCAAAATTTCAATTTTAAAAATCATATCTTTTTCATTTTTTCTATCTTTCGAAAATTTCAAAAACATTTTTCAAATTATTTTCAAAATCTTTTCCTTATCTTTACATCATATTTTCGAAAATTCACTAATAATTAATGTGATTGGTTCAAAAATTTGAAGTTTGTTACTTTCTTGTTAAGAAAGGTTCAATCTTTAAGTTCTAGAATCTTATCTTGTAGTTTCTTGTTAGTGAAGTAAATAATTTCAAAATTTTTTGAATTAAAACTTTTTTTTTCTTTTATCTTATCCTTTTCAAAATTTTATCTTTTTCAAAATTTGATTTCAAAATATCTTATCTAACTTCTTATCTTCTTATCTTTTTCAAATTCGATTTTCAAATCTTTTTCAATCAACTAACTAACTTTTTGTTTGTTTCTTATCTTTTTCAAAATCACCTAACTACTTCTCCCTCTTCTATTTTCGAAAAATATCTCTCTCTTTTCAAAAATTCTTTTTAATTAATTAATTGTTTCAAATTTTAATTTCAATTACATTTATCTCTAATTTTCGAAAATCACTAACCCCTTTTCAAAATTATTTTCGAAATTCCTTTCTCTTTTCTTCTTCTATTTAATTATTTAATTACTAACACCTCTCTTCACCTCTCTTCATCTAAAAATCCGAATCCATTCCTCTTCATTCTTCTACCCCCTTCTTTTTCTACTAACACAAAGGAATCTCTATACTGTGACATAGAGGATTCCTCTTCTTTTCTTGTTTTCTTCTCTTTCATATGAGCAGGAACAAGGACAAAGGCACTCTTGTTGAAATTGATCCAGAACCTGAAAGGACTCTGAAGAGAAAATTAAGAGAAGCTAAATTACAACAATCCAGAAACAACCTTTCAGAAATTTTCGAACAAGAGAAGGAGATGGCAGCCGAAAATAATAATAATGCAAGGAGAATGTTTGGTGACTTCACAAAGCCAACGTCCAAGTTTGATGGAAGAAGCATCTCCATTCCTGCCATTGGAGCCAATAACTTTGAGCTTAAGCCTCAACTAGTTGCTTTAATGCAACAAAACTGCAAGTTTTATGGACTTCCATCTGAAGATCCTTATCAGTTTTTAACTGAGTTCTTGCAGATCTGTGAGACTGTAAAGACGAATGGAGTTGATCCTGAAGTCTACAGACTCATGCTTTTCCCTTTTGCTGTAAGAGACAGAGCTAGAGTATGGTTGGATTCACAACCCAAGGATAGCCTGGACTCATGGGATAAGCTTGTCACTGCATTCTTAGATAAATTCTTTCCTCCTCAAAAGCTGAGCAAGCTGAGAGTGGATGTTCAAACCTTCAAACAAAAAGATGGTGAATCCCTCTATGAAGCTTGGGAAAGATACAAGCAGCTGACCAAAAGATGTCCATCTGACATGTTTTCAGAATGGACCATTTTAGATATATTCTATTATGGTCTCTCTGAATTTTCGAAAATGTCATTGGACCATTCTGCAGGTGGATCTATTCACCTGAAGAAAACGCCTGAAGAGGCTCAAGAGCTCATTGACATGGTTGCAAATAACCAGTTCATGTACACTTCTGAGAGGAATTCCGTGAACAATGGGATATCTCAGAAGAAAGGAGTTCTTGAAATTGATACTCTGAATGCCATATTGGCTTAGAACAAAGTGTTGACTCAACAGGTCAACATGATCTCTCAAAATCTGAATGGATTGCAACATGCATCCAACAGTACTAGAGAGGCAGCTTCTGAAGAAGCTTATGATCCTGAGAACCCTGCCATGGCAGAGGTTAATTACATGGGTGAACCTTATGGAAACACCTATAATTCATCATGGAGAAATCATCCAAATTTCTCATGGAAGGATCAACAAAAGCCTCAACAAGGCTTTAACAATGGTGGACGTAATAGGCTGGGCAATAGCAAGCCATATCCATCATCTTCTCAGCAACAGACAGAGAATTCTGAACAAAACACTTCTAATTTAGCCAATGTAGTCTCTGATCTGTCAAAGGCCACTTTCAGTTTCATGAGTGAAACAAGATCATCCATTAGAAATCTGGAGGCACAAGTGGGCCAGCTGAGTAAGAAAGTCATTGAAACTCCTCCCAGTATTCTCCCAAGCAATACAGAAGAGAATCCAAAAGGAGAGTGCAAGGCTATTGACATAGTCAATATGGCCGAATGCACAAGGGAGGAGGAGGACGAAAATCCTAGTGAGGAAGACCTCCTGGGACGTCCCTCAAGCAAGAAGGAGTTTCCTATTAAGGATCCAAAGGAATCTGAGGCTCATACAGAGACCATAGAGATTCCATTGAATCTTCTTCTGCCATTCATGAGCTCTGAAGACTATTCTTCCTCTGAAGAGGATGAAGATGTAACTGGAGAGCAAGTTGCTCAATACTTAGGAGCTATCATGAAGCTGAATGCCAAGTTATTTGGAAACGAGACTTTGGAAAGTGAACCTCCCTTGCTCATTAATGAACTGGATACTTGGATTCAGAAAATTCTACCTCAAAAGAAACAAGATCCTGGCAAGTTCTTAATACCCTGTACCATAGGCACCATGATCTTTGAAAAGGCTCTGTGTGATCTGGGGTCAGGGATAAATCTAATGCCACTCTCTGTAATGGAGAAGCTGGGGATCATTGAGGTGCAACCTGCCTTGTTCTCATTACAACTGGCAGACAAGTCATTGAGACAAGCTTATGGAATAGTAGAGGACGTGCTAGTAAAGGTTGAAGGCCTTTACATCCCTGCTGATTTCATAATCCTAGACACTAGGAAGGAAGAAGATGATTGTATCATCCTTGGAAGACCTTTCCTAGCCACAGCAGGAGCTGTGATAGATGTCAACAGAGGCGAATTAGTCCTTCAATTGAATGGGGAATACCTTGTGTTTAAGGCACATGGCCATCCCTCTGTGACAGAAGAGAGTAAGCATGAAGAGCTTCTCTCAGTTCAGAGTCAAGAAGAGCCTTCACATTCAAACTCTAAGTTTGGTGTTGTGAGGCCACAACCAAACTCTAAGTTTGGTGTTAAGATCCCATATCCAAACTCTAAGTTTGGTGTGGACAACTATACAACATTGACCTGATCACCTTGTGGCTCCATGAGAGCCACTGTCAAGCTATTGACATTAAAGAAGCGCTTGTTGGGAGGTAACCCAATTTTATTTATCTAATTTTATTTTATTCTATTTTATTGTTATTTTGTGTTTTATTAGGTACATGATCATGAGGAGTCACGAAAAAATCATAAAAATTAAAAACAGAATCAAAAACAGCAGAAGAAAAAAATTTTCACCCTAGAGGACGCACAGACTGGCGTTCAATGCCAGTAAGATGCATCTGGCTGGCGTTCAGCGCTAGAACAGAGCACCATTCTGGCGCTGAACGCCAGAAACAAGCAACATTCTGGCGCTGAACGCCAGGAATGTGCCCAGAGAGGAAAAACTGGCGCTGAACGCCAGTAACAAGCATGAAACTGGCGTTCAACGCCAGAAACATGCTTTACATGGGCGTTGAACGCCCAGAATGTGCACCAATGGGCGTTTAAACGCCAGAATGATGCACGAAGGCATTTTACATGCCTATTTGGTGCAGGGATGGAATTTCTTGACACCTCAGGATCTGTGGACCCCACAGAATCCCCACCTAACATATTCCCACCTTACCTTTTAATCCTAATCACACTATCCTAATCCAAATTCACTCTTCCCCATGTCACACTTCCCAACACCTTTCACCAATCACCTCAATTCCTCTTCCCAATTACCCCATTCACCACTCACATCCATCCACTCTTCCCCATAAACCCCACCTACCTTCAAAATTTCAAACCAATTTCCCTCCCATTCCCACCCAAATGGCCGAACATACCTCCCTCCCTTTCCCTATATATACCCTTCCATTCTACTTCATTTTCACACAACACAACCCCTCCTTCTTCCCCTAAGCCGAACCTACCTCTCTCCCTCACTACCATATTTTCTTCTTCTTCTTCTTCTTCTCTTCTTTCTTTTATTGCTCGAGGGCGAGCAATATTTTAAGTTTGGTGTGGTAAAAGCATAAGCTTTTTTTTGTTTTTCCATTACCAATGGCACCTAAGGCCGGAGTATCCTCTAGAAAAGGAAAAGGGAAGGCAAAAGCTTCCACCTCCGAGTCATGGGAGATGGAAAGATTCATCTCCAAGAGCCATCAAGACCACTTCTATGATGTTGTGGCAAAGAAGAAGGTGATCCCTAAGGTCCCTTTCAAGCTCAAGAAAAATGAGTATCCGGAGATCCGACATGAAGTCCGAAGAAGAGGTTGGGAAGTCTTAACCAACCCCATGCAACAAGTCGGAATCTTAATGGTTCAAGAGTTCTATGCCAATGCATGGATCACTAGGAACCATGATCAAGGTATGAACCCAAGTCCAAAGAATTATCTCACAATGGTTAGGGGAAAATACTTGGATTTCAGTCCGGAAAATGTAAGGTTGGCATTCCACTTGCCTATGATGCAAGGTGATGAACGCCCCTACACTAGAAGGGTCAACTTTGATCAAAGGTTGGACCAAGTCCTTATGGACATTTGTGTGGAAGGAGCTCAATGGAAGAGAGACTCCAAAGGCAAGCCAGTCCAACTAAGAAGACTGGACCTCAAGCCTATAGCTAGAGGATGGTTGGAGTTCATTCAACGCTCTATCATTCCTACTAGCAACCGATCTGAAGTTACTGTGGATCGGGCCATCATGATTCATGGCATCATGATTGGAGAGGAAGTAGAAGTTCATGAGGTCATCTCCAATGAAATCTACAAAATAGCCGACAAGCCTTCACCTATGGCACGACTAGCTTTTCCTCACCTTATTTGCCATCTATGTTACTCAGCTGGAGTTATCATAGAAGGAGACATCTCCATTGAGGAGGATAAGCCCATCACCAAGAAGAGGATGGAGCAAGCAAGAGAAGCACCTCACGGTTCTCAAGAGATGCATGAGGAAGCTCACCATCAAGAAATCCCTGAGATGCCTCAAGGGATGCACTTTTCTCCAAACAACTATTGGGAGCAACTCAACACTTCTTTAGAAGGTTTGAGTCACAATGTGGAACAATTAAGGGTGGAACATCATGAGCACTCCATCATTCTCCAAGAAATAAGAGAAGATCAAAGAGCAATGAGGGAGGAGCAACAAAGGCAAGGAAGGGACATAGAAAAGCTAAAGAACATCATTGGTCCTTCAAGAAGAAGACGCCACTAGAGGTGGACTCATTCCTTGTTCTTTATTTCTTTCTGTTTTCGGTTTTTAGTATTGTGATATCTATGTTTTTGTGTCTTTATTTCATGATCATTAGTATGTAACCATGCCTTAAAGCTATGAATAAAATCCATTAATCCTTCACCTCTCTTAAAAAAAGAAAAATGTTTTAATTCAAAAGAACAAGAAGTACATGAATTTCGAATTTATCCTTGAATTTAATTTAATTATATTGATGTGGTGGCAATACTTTTGTTTTCTGAATGAATGCTTGAACAGTGCATATGTCTTTTGATCTTGTTGTTTATGAATGTTAAAATTGTTGGCTCTTGAAAGAATGATGAACAAAGAGAAATGTTATTGATGATATGAAAAATCATGAAATTGATTCTTGAAGCAAGAAAAAGCAGTGAAAAAAAAATGGCGAAAAAAATATATAGAAAAAGAAGGAGCAATAGAAAAAGCCAATAGCCCTTAAAACCAAAAGGCAAGGGTAAAAAGGATCCAAGGCTTTGAGCATTAATGGATAGGAGGGCCCAAGGAAATAAAATCCAGGCCTAAGCGGCTAAACCAAGCTGTCCCTAACCATGTGCTTGTGTCATGAAGGTCCAAGTGAAAAGCTTGAGACCAAGTGGTTAAAGTCGTGATCCAAAGGCAAAAGAGTGTGCTTAAGAGCTTTGGACACCACTAACTGGGGACTCTAGCAAAGCTGAGTCACAATCTGAAAAGGTTCACCCAGTTATGTGTCTGTGGCATTTATGTATCCGGTGGTAATACTGGAAAACAAAGTGCTTAGGGCCACGGCCAAGACTCATAAGTAGCTGTGTTCAAGAATCAACATGCTTAACTAGGAAAGTCAATAACACTATCCGAAATTCTAAGTTCCTAGAGAAGCCAATCATTCTAAAACTTCAAAGGAAAAAGTGAGATGCCAAAACTGTTCAGAAGCAAAAAGCTACAAGTCCCGCTCATCTAATTATAATTAATATTCATTGATATTCTGGAATTTATAGTATATTCTCTTCTTTTTATCCTATTTGATTTTCAGTTGCTTGGGGACAAGCAACAATTTAAGTTTGGTGTTGTGATGAGCGGATAATTTATATGCCTTTTGGCATTGTTTTTTGGGTAGTTTTTAGTAAGTTCAAGCTACTTTTAGGGATTTTTTCCTTAGTTTTTATGTTAAATTCACATTTCTGGACTTTACTATGAGTTTGTGTGTTTTTCTGTGATTTCAGGTAAATTCTGACTGAAATTGAGGGATTTGAGCAAAACTCTGAAAAAGGCTGATAAAAGGACTGCTGATGCTGTTGGAATCTGACCTCCCTGCACTCGAAATGGATTTTCTGGAGCTACAGAACTCTAATTGACGCGCTCTCAACGGCGTTGGAAAGTAGACATCCAGGGCTTTCCAGCAATATATAATAGTCCATACTTTATTCGGAAATTGACGACGTAACTTGAACGCCAAGTTCATGCTGCTGTCTGGAGTTAAACGCCAGAAAAACGTCATGATCCGGAGTTGAACGCCCAAAACACGTCATAACTCGGAGTTCAACTCCAAGAGGAGCCTCAGCTCGTGGATTGATCAAGCTCAGCCCAAGCATACACCAAGTGGGCCCCGGAAGTGGATTTATGCATCAATTACTTACTCATGTAAACCCTAGGAGCTAGTTTATTATAAATAGGATGATTTACTAATGTATTAGATATCTTTGGTCTCAGTTTTGTTTTATTCTTCATCCTAAGAGGCTATTGATCACGTTTTAGGGGGCTGGCCATTCGGCCATGCCTGAACCTTTCACTTATGTATTTTCAACGGTGGAGTTTCTGCACACCATAGATTAAGGGTGTGGAGCTCTGCTGTACCTCAAGTATTAATGCAATTCTATTTTCTTTCATTCAATTCTCTCTTATTCTTATTCCAAGATATTCATTCGTACCCAAGAACATGATGAATGTGATGATTATATGACCCTCATTATCATTCTCACTTATGAACGCGCGTGATTGACAACCACCTTCGTTCTACATGCAACCGAGCTTGAATGTGTATCTCTTAGATTCCCCAACAGAATCTTCGTGGTATAAGCTAGATAGATGGCGGCATTCATGAGGATCCAGAAAGTCTAAACCTTGTCTATGGTATTCCGAGTAGGATTCTGGGATTGAATGACTGTGACGAGCTTCAAACTCCTGAAGGCTGGGCGTGATGACAAATGCAAAAGAATCAAGGGATTCTATTCCAACCTGATTGAAAACCGACAGATGATTAGCCGTGCTGTGACAGAGCATAGGACCATTTTCACTGAGAGGATGGGATGTAGCCATTGACAACGGTGATGCCCTACAAACAGCTTGCCATGGAAAGGAGTAAGAAGGATTGAGTTGAAGCAGTAGGATAGCAGGCGTTCTTGAGCCATACAGTATCTCCATTCGCTTATCTGAAATTCCCACCAATGAATCTGCATAAGTATTCTATCCCTTTTATTATTTCTATTTTATTATTTCTATTTTCGAAACCATAAACAAATTTAATCTGCCTGACTGAGATTTACAAGGTGACCATAGCTTGCTTCATACCAACAATCTCTGTGGGATCGACCCTTACTCACGTAAGGTTTATTACTTGGACGACCCAGTACACTTGCTGGTTAGTTGAACGGAGTTGTGAAAACAACCGATGCCATAATAATGATTTCATACAAAAACAAAAGAACATGGATCACAGTTTCGTCCACCAGTGACACACCTCTTGCTAGCGTGTTGCACGCCAGCTTCAATCAAGGGTTCTGGGAGGTTAGTCTTGGGCGTGTGGCACGCCCCTTTCCTGGCGTGTTGCACGCCATCTTCAAGCTTGAATGATCCTTCGAAGGCATGCAAGAGTAACATGCCTTTATTAATTGGCGTGTTGCACGCCACAAAATGGTGGTCTTGGAGGCTTGTTTCTTGGGAGTGTGGCACGCTCCTTGCCTTGGCGTATTGTTGCACACCCATTCCTTGCATTGGTTCTGGGAAGCTTCTTTTTGGCGTGTGGCATGTCCCTTACCTGGCATATTGCACACTAGCTTTTGTGAACAATCTTGGTTCTCTAGAGGTTTGGCCCAGCATGCCACGCCCTTAGGTTGCCAACTCTCTATTTTGGATAATGGGCATGTGGCACGCCCTCCATGTGGCATGTTGCACGCCACTTCTTTATCTCTTGTAGAGTGTTTTTTTTTGTTGTGTTTCTTTACTCCTTCTTTGCTTTTCTTTTGCTATCATTCACCTACAATTATCAAGAAATGAAAGTATTCAAAATATTGATTGAATAACTTATAAAAGCATATAATTATCAAGCAAAACTCATCAATTTTCTCTAAGAAATACCAAGGGAAAGTACTTAAGATGCTTATGCATCACAATGCCAAACTTGAGATTTTGCTTGTCCTCAAGCAAACAAAGAATCATACATTTAACATTAAAGAGTTCAAGCTTAAAATTTGAGGGTGAATGGTAGCAATTCAAGTGGTTTTGGTTAGCCTTTTCACTTATTCACAATTCAACACAAATAGTTATAATCTTTCAAGACTTCTATTTTGATTATATGCCCTTCTTTGAAGCACCACCTTGAAGCAAGCTTTTTTTTTTCGCAGTTTATTTCTTTTTTGAGGTGATTTGCACCTTGAGCTTAGCTTTGATTCTAAATGCTTTGTTTTCAAGCTTTGCTTGATACATAAGCACCACAAGCACTTGAATGGGAGGCTTTTTGAGCTTATTTTTCTTTTTATTTTTTTTCTATTAGTGGTGCTCAGAGCCTTGGATTTCTCTTTTTTGGGAAGGGAAGGTGCTTTGCACTTTGAGTTTAGCTATGACTTCTAAATGCTTTATTTTCAAGCTTTTGCTTGATACATAAGCATCACAAGCACTTGACTAGGAGGCTCTTTGAGCTTATGTTTGTTTTCAACATTACTAGTTAGTGGTACTCAAAACCTTTGGCTTCTTTTGCAACCTCTGTTTGTTAAGTGTTATTCATTATATTTGCTTCTTCAAGGATTTGTCAATTGTAAGGATCCCATAATAGTTCTCTAGATTAATGCCTCAAGCAATTTGACTCGGTTTGTGTTAAACATTCTTAGTTAGTTTGTTCTTCCAAACTCAAATGGTCATGCTCTTTTTGCTCAACCCCCTTTTTCTTTTCATTTCATTTGTGGTACATGGTCTTTGCTAGCTTTATATAGCAAGCACAATTACATTGATGGGTGGTGATGAACAAGACATAATAAGTACTTGAAAGATAAAAATCACAAATGCATCAAACAAGACAAATAAAACAACACATGAAAATAATTAAAAGGAAAGAAACACATATAGCAAATAGAAGAGAACTCAACCACCTTAATTATCATTGCTATCATCTTCCTCATCGTCCTCTTCATCTTTATCATCCTCATCATCATTACCTTGGTGTGATTCTCTGGCTTCCATATCTCTTGTTGTTGTTCAAGAGATTCTTAATTGATGTTGACATTCTGTGAGAGGATTTGATTATGAATTCACTCACCAACTTTTGGAAATAGGGCCAGTGCTGGATTTGCCGCTTATGCTCCCACAAAAAGAAAGTTCATCTTTGCCTCCATGCTTTGCTTGAAATTACCAAGTACAACCTATTGTTTTTTCTTGTTCATGCATGATGTGGTTAATGAGTCTTCCTTGGTTAAATTGTTCCATCCTAAGTTGTTCAATGGATGTGGTCAAGTTTTTCCAATGAAGGATTGTGCTTTTTGAGTTGGTTGAGTTGGAGGAGTTCTTTGAGCTTTCCTTCTTAGTGGTCTTGGCTTTTGCATTCGTTGTAGAGCATCACCCTTTGTATGTTTTGGGGTGTAATTGGGTGACCCACCTTGATTGGCACATCTTCATCAAACTCAACCCCTACTTCTTCACAGAGTCTATAATTGAGACTTGGGAATCCAAGCTTTGCTTTCTTTAATACACTCTCAGCCATGCGTTGGATATTAGTGGGAATGATTTTCTCCACATTCACCTCCTCTCCGGTCATAATACAATGGACAAGAATGGCTCTTTCTTTAGTCACTTCGGAGTTATTGGAAGAGTGAATGATAGACCGCTTCACAAACTCAAACCAACCTCTTGCTGCTGGAACAAGATCACTTCTTTTCAACTGGGTTGGGTTTCCATCGACATCATTTTGTTTATTGGGCCCCCAGTATGCAAATATCATTATGACATTATTGTACCTTAGAAAGGCACTCAATCTCTGCTCATAGTTCATTACAGAAGAAGAAGAAGATGATTCTACAAGTTTTAGAACTCTTTGGATCGCATTGTATCCAAAGTCCACAAGCTTACCTCTCACATAGCTCATATAGGTGGGTTCTAGTTGTCCATCTATTGCGGCATTAGCATCGAGCTCTTGAACTAGCAAGAGTCCCACTTTTCTAGGTGGGTCGCACAAAGTTGCCCACTTTCGCCTTAGAATTTTTCTTCAGATGCCTGGGTACATCCCATCACAATTTCACTCCTCATTAATTCAATTATTCACTTTTCCAATCTCCCTCAATGTCAACCTACCTCCCTCGATAGGTTCGCTCTCTTTCTGAGGACTAAAAGCTCGCTATCGAATCCTAAACAGTAGTTACAGAGATTTGAAAAGTTAGAGGAATGGTTTAAAATACAAAATCACAATTTTTAGAAAAACAGGAGTTCCGCATACGCATGATGTTTGCATATGCAAAGGTGTAAAATTTGATAGTCTCGCGTACGCGACTCTTGCTCGCGTATGCGAGCCCTTGGGCAGAAAGCAACCCCTTCGTCGCGTGCACTGCTACTCGAGTTTGTAATAAAGACAGTTCCGCGTACGCATGTACATGTACATGTCCGCGTACGCAGGATGTCTGGGCAGAGCCTAGGATCCGCATCGCGTGGCCATGTCCGCGTACGCACGACTATCAGAGTTTGCAAAAAGCTGCTACGTTCAGGAATCCGTGTTTCACACTCAACTTTGAATGCGCATAACTTTTTTGTTAAAAATTATTTTTAGTTCATTTTTTAAACGTTTCAAACTTCACAGACCCAATTTTCATTCAAAATAAGTTTCACAAAATTTGGAGATCTGAAAGCCAAGTTATGGCCCACCAAAATTAGTCAAAAACTCAGTCTTTACTCAAAACACAAAACTTCTAGTTTTTCCAAAGTTTTTAATTCATACTCAATCAAACCACCACAATTTTCAATACCAATTAACTCTAACCACTTTTTCATATGGCTCAATCATTCCATAAACATATCAACATCCAAACCCTTTAATCAATTTCATGCATAATATTTCACTGAACTCAACATATGTCACCACTGATCATTAAACATCAACAATTCACATAATTCAACTTATCCTACGAATAATTAGTCTAAGTTTTCACGCAACATTATATATTAACTATGAAAAACTAAAATCATACATTGGTCGATTTTCTCCGCCACAAAACACCTCAGGACCTTGCTTCCACAAGTTTCCAAGTCTCCAAAGTCCACTTGCCAAGCTTCCAACTACCAGAGTTCAAATCAAACACTCTGATTCACCAATTGACATCAACTTCACATATATTCAACCTAATTTCATTTAATTCATACACGTTCACAAATTTCAAAACCTTAATCTCATAAAATTGAAAGATTCAAAAGGGATTAATGGTTCCTTATCTTATCCAACGATGATTGGAGAAAAATCTAATAATAACCCAATGCTAGATTGCACCTAAACCACCAAAATCATTCAATATTCAAGCCAAAAACATGAATATGAGTGGAAGGAAGAACTAGGCATGAAAATTAAAGTTTCTTACCACTGTGTTTGGATAGAATTGAAGAGTTTAGTGAGACAAATACGCAGCCGCAAACGCTGCGGAAATCAAAACTCCGGATTAAAAATTATGGGCAATTGAATGCCAAAGTGAATAATGACTTAGGTTTGGTCTCTCTCTCTCTCTCTCTCTCTCTCTCTCTCTCTCTCTCTCTCTCTCTCTCTCTCTCTCTCTCTCTCTCTCTCTCTCTCTCTCTCTCTCTCTCTCTCTCTCTCTCTCTCTCTCTCTCTCTCTCTCTCTCTCAGTGTGGTAAGAATGAGGCTAAAAAGCCTCATGTTGAGCTTATATGTTGGGTCTTAGGTCTAATATGGATCCGGTCCAATCAGTTTATCTTTTCAGCCTGGTTTTGAGCCAAAATATTTAAAATTAGTATTTTAATACGTATTCTAAATATTTTTATTTTTCTAAATTATAAAATTTAATTTTTTAATTTCTTTGGCTTATAATTAATTTATTAGTTAATTATTTATTATTTAACCAGTGTTTTACAATGGCTGTGAACATCAAAACAGGAGCAACTTCTCACCTAAATGCTCATCCAAATGGAAGGAAAAATTCTCGTCGACCGACTTTACTTTCAAAAGTATTTTCTTGAAATATTTAAAGGATGACTTACCGAGTTTGAAAATAGCAAAACCTGGAGCACTATTCAGATTAACCCAAACCTCTTTCTAAACCCTTTTACTTGAAACAAAAAAAGAAAAAAATAACTCAAAAGAGAGTTTTATTTCCAGAAAATCCATCAAAATTTTAAAACATCTCAAGAAATTCCAACCATTTGGGTGGATTTGATAAGGGTAACAGTTTAGTTATTTCAAAACATCACACTTAAAAACAGTAAATAGAAGCTTCACACGAAGTTTTTCAAAAACACAGCTATATATGTAAAAATATTCAAAATCTATTTTTCTATAAAAATATGATCTGCCCTAGCGCATGGCAGCAACTCAACCCTCACTCCACAACCTCTCCTAACTATTTTTGAAATGTCAAGCTCACTCATACTACCCGTATCCATAAAAAGAAAACCTTGAATTTTAACATCCTCTCTAACCCAATTGTAAGAGGCATCATCATCTTTTAGTTTCTCTTTTTTCACTCGTGATTTTTTCGAAAGAAAACTAGAAATCAAGAAGACTATGAAAGAATTAGAATAAAAAATAAAAACAGAAAAAAATTAACCTCTTTTACTCATGTTTTACTCTTTCCAAACATTTTTTTTATCAAACTGAAGTTCCTCTAATAAAATCCTTCGGGATTCTAAATACATATGCCAAAATTCAATACAAATCGTTTCAGTTCCATCTCTTTGATCACAACTGTTATTTCTACCAAAATCAACGGTACTTAATCACATTGAAAACTGGAGCGCTAGTTAATGCCCATTTAATGACAATACCACTTTTCTTTTTTATTTTCTTTTTCAAGAAAAATTTACACTTCTCTATTTAATTATTTCAGCTTTTAAATTTTTTTATATTTATTTTGATCAAACAAGTTGAGCTTGGGGCTCCATATATCTATAAATCAAAATGCTGAGTCATAACTCATCGATAAAAGCTTAACCAATTTCATCAAAATATCATTAAGTCAAGTTTGGAGGCTATGATACGGCCGTTATAGCTCGGCTATACGTCATGACTCAGCTATATACGTTATAAATCGGTTTCCAATAGCAATCATCAAAACAAATACTAAAATACTCAAATATCCTATTACTATCCTTTTAAAGTAAAATTATTTGGAGACATAATTGTTAGTCTTCATTACAGATATAAAGGAAAGGGTAAGAAGATTGTTTAAATTATTACAATTTTCAAAGCCTATTATGCACTTATTAACTTAAGCATTAGAATGTCTTTTGCAAATGCCCACCCCATTATTTTCTCATTATCAACGTATAACTCATTTCGATGAAAAATTTACAGATAGTCATCAGCAGATGAACTATACAGTGGCCAACTCCACAAGAACAATATTTATTTGTATATATATTATCAATTTAAAGAGAACATGATAAGAAATCAAATCCAACTTGTAGTGCATAAATCAGGTTTAAAAATAAAAAGTACATCCTGACAGTGGTTTTGGAGAAATTTTTTAAATAAATATTTTAAATATTTTATTTATTAATATTTTATTAATTCTTAAGTTTTAACTTTAATTCATCAGTAATTTACTCATTAAATTTTAAAAATATACAATTTGACCGAGTAATCAAATACTCTCGTATAATATAATTTTTTATATTTATCTTTTTTATAATTTGGTTTTAATCTAATAAAATTTTAAAATAATCTATTATCATTTCTGACAATCAAAATAATTTGCAATAGTAGGTTAGATACTTACTAAATGATTTAAAATAGAGTAAAGTATTATTTTTGTCCCCAATATTTGGGATAAGTTTTAAAGTTGTCCCTAACGTTTCAATTGTCCTATTTAAGTTCCTAACGTTTTAAAATTGACTCAATGTTGTCCTGCCGTTAGGAATCCGTTAACAGAATTGACGGCGGGACAAAATTGAGACGATTTTAAAACGTCAGGGACTTAAATAGGACGAAAACGTTGGGACAAAAGCGATACATAGAAATAAATTTTAGTTTTATCCTTCAATAATATCAATTTTTTACTTTACATAATATTCAATTATTTTTTAATCACATCTAAGTAAATTACACTTAATCACATTGCTTTTATTCTAAATAAATTTATTCTTTTATAATTTTACGCTTAAAGTTATAAGTTAATATAAAAATATAAAAAAATTATTTAAAAGAAAAGTAATGTCATTAAGTGTAATTTATACAGATGTAATTAAAAAATAATTGAATATTATGTATAGTAAAAAATTGATATTATAATTGAAGGATAAAATTAAAATTTATTTCTATGTATCGTTTTTGTCCCCAACGTTTTCGTTCTATTTAAGTCCCTAACATTTTAAAATCGTGTCAATTTTGTCCTGCCGTCAATTCTGTTAACGAATCCCTAATGGCAGGACAACATTGAGTCAATTTTAAAATGTTAGGGACTTAAATAGGACGATTGAAACGTTAGGGATAACTTTAAAATTTACCCCAAACGTTGAAGACAAAAATGTTATTTTTTAAAATAAAAAAAATAATTGAGAATTTTAATTTATAAATAAAATTTGTTTTTGTATGTTTTATTTTTTATATTTTAAAAAAATAACATATATTTAAATTTGAAGATTTTATGATTACAACTTTGATAATTACTTTAGAAACAATTTTAAATTTTTTTACTATATCAAAATGACAAAGCCAACAAAATATTTTTCAAAGACAAAAAAAAATTATTTTAAAGAGGCAAAAATCTCATAAATCAATATCGAGAGAATAAACCGTCAAAAAAATGTTAGCAGTCTTTAACATAATTGTCCAATAAAACAAATATAAGCCCACAATTATGCTAACATAATTACTACTAATAGGATATATGTTATCAACCTTATCACGTGAACATACTATAACATGCCTGCATATATAGCTTAGCAAAGACAAATTCTGTCCCCTTAGTAAAACACGTGTCATATAATTATAGAATACATTATATTTCTACTCATGTAAAAAGACAACCGCTTTTACACCGAAGAATTTACCCAATTTGTAATGACAATGTATGTTCGATGCAGTTCTTGACCAAGTTTTTAGGTTGACAGAATTTATAAGTGTTGAGTTTGGAAAACTTATATTTGAAATGACAATTAAATATTATTAAAATATATATTAGAAAATTAAAAATATTATTAAAAGCTTAATTAATTTTTAACTGGTTGTTTGATGATTTTGTTTAAGTGTGGAGAAAGTAAATTAGTTTTCTATTGAGACAAAGTTACACAAGCCAAAATAGATCATTAAAAAAATTTCAGTTTTGGGTAAAATAAATTTCAATATTAGTGGCTGAATATTGAAAAAGAAAGTAGCCCATATCCTAAGCCTATGATGAAATCAAAATTGATGAATTAAAGAAAAGAATTCAAGGACTTCAAAACATGCTTCGGTTACATGGAATTCAAATCTCAACTCAATTGACTTTATTCCTCAAGTAACCAAAAGCCTAACACGTGACTCCATGTCCGGGTAACTGAAAGTAAAAATTCAATTTGATTTAATTACATTGAAAGCTTTACACGTTACTTTTGGTCTTGAAAAATGGAAGTGAGATTTCAATTGAGTTTAATATGCTTTGAATGCTTCCTTCGAAAATTTTCTCTCTCTTCTCTCTCTTCTCTCTTGCTTTAATCACATCTATCCATCAGAGAAGAAGATAAAAGAAAAGTGATAAACCACTATTTTATGGTTTATTTTGTGCTAAATTTAGTAGATTCTATCAATTCTTCATACACTTATACATACAAACTGCATGGTTTTACAATTCTTTCCTAATTTTATACCATGAATGAAAACTTGCTTCCTAGGCCTTTAATTTGTTAATTTTTAATTCTCCTTTATTACCATTTGATGTTGTGATGTGTTTGTGAAGTGTCAGGTTTACAGAGCATGAGTGACTTAAAGGATGAAGATGATGCATGTCAAAATGGAAGGAACACAAGAAACTAAAGAGATTGCAAGCGAGCAGCGACGTGCACGCATGGCTGACGCATGCGCACGCATTAGCACAATTCATAGCGACGCGTACGCGTGACAAGTGCAAACGACTAGCGACGCGTACGCGTGGCCGACGCATACGCGTGACAAAGCGTCACGTGCAGTACTATCAGAACTCGCTGGAGGCGATTTCTGGGCTGATTTGGACCCAGTTTCAAGCCCAAAAATGCAGACTAGAGGCAGGGGTGTAGCTGAGACTGAGGGGAGACTTCACTTTACTTTTCACTTTAGTTTAGTTTTTAGTTTTTTTTTTTGAATTCTAGAGAGAGAAACACTACTTCTCCTAGGGTTCTTAGCATTTTTCTAGTTTTGCTTTGGATTGGATATCGAGAGAACTGCTACTATCTTCGATTGGAGTCTTCATCATTATAGTTTACTTTTCTATCACACTACTCTTGTGTTTTTCATTTAATTACTTGTGGTTATATTTGGATATTGTTAATTTTAAATTTATTAATGCAATAAACTATTTTTATATTTAATTCCATTACTTGTTTGATTTCTTTCAATTAATTATTAGCTCCAAATTCGCTTTTATAAATTTAATTGTAATTACTACGTCTCCTTTCTACTCCCTTTACATGTTTGTAAAAATGACATTCATATCAATGGAGTAGAGCTCCCAACTTGGCTTTGGAGTTGATTAATTGAAAACCCTTGAGTTGGAATACTCAAGTATTAATTTGTGATTGGACATTGCTAGCTAATTCAACTTTCACTAACTCTAATCCTTCTATGGGAAGTGATTAGGACTTGTGAATCAGAATTAGTTTCACCTACTTGACTTTTCTTTATTAGTTAGAGGATAATTAAGTGGAAACAACACCATTTTACTATTATACTTGGGAAAGTCAACAAGGAAAGAAACCCCAATTAATCTTCTCTTAGCCAAGGCAATTTATTTCAAATATCTAATACCTCTTGTCATTATTTACAGCTTTAATTGAGAACCATTTGTTTTCCGTTTTCAATTCTAAAATTTCTTAGAAAATTCCTGACCCCAATAAATTTCACCTTGTTTCAACTCTTTGAGAAACGACCTAGGAATTCTACTCCTAGTTATTTAATTTTAATTGTGACACACTTTTAAATTGATAGTGGAACTTTCGTCAGTTAAGACTGTACTCGCAACGTTGCTTTTATTAAAAATTTCTTAACCGGCATTTTTCCACCCATCAATTTTTGGCGCCGTTGCCGGGGAGTTGAAACAGTGTGCTAAATTATTGGTTGGTATAAATTTTTTTATATTTACATAATTGTATTTTTTATTTTATTTTTGTTTGTGTGCTTTCGATTTATTAGTAATTTTATTATTTAATTTTCTTAATATATTTTATTACCATGAGCTATATGTTTCATTCATTGAATGACGCGATCGTTACCGGATCCGAGCTTAGCCGCATTTGATCCTGAGATCGAAAAGATTATTTCACATATTAGGCGAGCTCGGCGTCGGTTAGCCTCTGAGGGTGGTGAAGGGGTTTCTACTAATTCACCAGTCTTATCTGAGGTTGAGTCTGAAGCTCCATTTGAAGAAGAAACTAGCTCCTATTCTATTGATTCTATTGATACTTCTTCTGTTGATTTAAGTGCAGGTACTATGGCAGAGCCTAGGAGGATTACTCTCCAGGAAGCAGGAGCTCCGAACTTTACATTGCAACCATATCAAGCGCGTCACCTGAATTTGGCTACGGATTTTGAACTGAAGAACATTTTGATTAATTTGCTGCCTAAGTTTCATGGCTTACTGGTGCACGAATTTGTGATTCGCACAACTAACCAGCAAGTGCACTGGGTCGTCCAAGTAATACCTTACGTGAGTAAGGGTCGATCCCACGGAGATTATTGGCTTGAAGCAATCAATGTTTATTTTATTAATCTTAGTTAGGATGTCAACAAGGTTATTTGGATTTAATCGTAAGAAGTCAAAATGTTTAAAATTGTAAGTTGGAATTATTAGATTTGATTGGAAAGATAAACGAGAACAATAGAGTTACTTGTTTATAAAGGACTGGGGAATATGTTGGAGTTTTGGAGATGCTTTGTCCTTTGACTTCAACTCTTCCTTGAAATCCTTCAATACACGCAAGGCTCCTTCCATGGCAAGCTCTGTGTAGGGTGTCACCGTTGTCAATGGCTACTTCCCATCCTCTCAGTGAAAACGTTCCTATGCTCTGTCACAGCACGGCTAATCATCTGTCGGTTCTCAATCAGGTTGGAATAGAATCCATTGATTCTTTTGCGTCTGTCACTAACGCCCAGCCCTCAGGAGTTTGAAGCACGTCACAGTCATTCAATCCCAGAATCCTACTCGGAATACCACAGACAAGGTTTAGACTTTCCGGATTCTCATGAATGCCGCCATCAATCCAGCTTATACCACGAAGATTCTGATTAAGGAATCTAAGAGATATTCATTCAGTCTAATGTAGAACGGAGGTGGTTGTCAGGCACACGTTCATGGATTGAGGAAGGTGATGAGTGTCACGGATCATCACCTTCTTCACAATTAAGCGCGAATAAACATCTTAGATAAGAACAAGCGTGTTTGAATGGAAAACAGAGGAATTGTATTAAATCATCGAGACGCTGCAGAGCTCCTCACCCCCAACAATGGAGTTTAGAGACTCATGCCGTCACAAAGTATGTAATTCAGATCTGAAAATGTCATGAGGTACAAGAAATGTCTGTAAAAGTTGTTTAAATAGTAAACTAGTAACCTAGGTTTACAGAATATGAGTAAACTAAGATAATTGGTGCAGAAATCCACTTCTGGGGCCCACTTGGTGTGTGCTGGGGCTGAGACTAAAGCTATCCACGAGTAGAGGCCTTTCTTGGCGTTAAACTCCAGGTTATGACGTGTTTTGGGCGTTCAACTCCGGATCATGACGTTTTTCTGGCGTTTAACTCCAGACAGCAGCATGAACTTGGCGTTCAATGCCAAGTTACGTCGTCTATCCTTGCGCAAAGTATGGACTATTATATATTGCTGGAAAGCCCTGGATGTCTAATTTCCAACGCCGTTGAGAGCGCGCCAATTGAACTTCTGTAGCTCCAGAAAATCCATTTTGAGTGCAGGGAGGTCAGGATCCAACAGCATCAGCAGTCTTTTTTTCAGCCTAAGTCAGATTTTTGCTCAGCTTCCTCAATTTCAGCCAGAAAATACCTGAAATCACAGAAAAATACACACACTCATAGTAAAGTCCAGAAATATGATTTTTGCCTAAAAACTAATATTATTCTACTAAAAACTAACTGAAACATGCTAAAATCTACATGAAATTACTCCCAAAAAGCGTACAAAATATCCGCTCATCACAACACCAAACTTAAACTGTTGCTTGTCCTCAAGCAACTAGATGAATAAAATAGGTTCTAACAGAAATTAAGAAATAATAATATTTTAGAGTTTTAAATGAAGCTCAGATTCTTATTAGATGAGCGGGGCTTGTAGCTTTTTGTCTCTGAACAGTTTTGGCATCTCCCTGTATCTTTTGAATTTCAGAATGATTGGCATCCTTAGAAACTCAGAATTCTGATAGTATTATTGACTCTCCTAGTGTAGTATGCTGATTCTTGAACACAGCTACTTATGAGTCTTGGCTGTGGCCCTAAGCACTTTGTCTTCCAGTATTACCACCGGATACATAAATGCCACAGACACATAACTGGGTGAACCTTTTCAGATTGTGACTCAGCTTTGCTAGAGTCCCCAGTCAGTGGTGTCCAGAGCTCTTAAGCACACTCTTTTGCGTTGGATCACGACTTTAACCACTCAGTCTCAAGCTTTTCACTTGGACCTTCATGACACAAGCACATGGTTAGGGACAGCTTGATTTAGCCGCTTAGGCCTGGATTTTATTTCCTTGGGCCCTCCTATCCATTGATGCTCAAAGCCTTGGATCCTTTTTTTCTCTTGGCTAGTGCTCATGGCTTTTTTTTTTTGACTGCTTTTTCTTGCTTCAAGAATCAATTTCATGATCTTTCAGATCATCAACAATATTTTTCGTGTTCCTTATCCTTTCAGGAGCCAATATTCATCAAATTCAAAGTACATATTATGCACTGTTCAAGCATTCATTCAGAGAACAAAAAGTATTGCCACCACATATAATTAATTATAAATTTTATTATTAAGAACTCGAAAAATATAGATTACTTCTTAATTCTAAAAAAAAATCTACTACTTTATTCATGCCTGATGATGATGAGAAAAATAAATTATAGCTTAATAGGAAATAAAATCAAAATAGACATACTAATTACTACTAAATATCTCCTAAGGTGAATTTCTAAGGTAAAATCCTATAATAATACTATCACAGAGTTAAAGCTGGAATTAGAACTTAACAACCTGTATTTTGGGAAGTGGATGTTCCTCTAGTCTGTGGGGTGCCTTCAAGAATTAATTTCTGACGCTTCAGCTCCCTTAAGTTCACATCCTTGCTCTTCCTATTCTCTTAGGTGCCATGATCTTAATGAGTTTTAGCTCAGTGATCATGGCAAATCACACCAAACTTAGAGGTTTGCTTGTCCTCAAGCAAAAGAAAGGAAAGGAGAGGAGTAGAAGGAAAGGCATTTTCAAATAAAGATAAGATGAGTTGAAAAAGATATGAGAAGAAATTAAAAATATTTGAAAAAGAATTGAATTGGAAAAAGATTTGTGTTTATGAATTAAGATACATTTGATATTTTTGAAAAAGGGATTTTAGAAATTAGGGTTCTTAGAAAACCAATTTGATTTTGAAGGATGACATTTTGAAACATGTTTATGCAAGAAATCATGAATTGAAACTTAAAAATTTAGAAAATTTGTAAAGAAAAACGAATTTTACCTCCTCCCCACCATCCTGGCGTTAAACGCCCAACTGCTGCATGGTTTGGGCGTTTAACGGCCACATGTTGCTTCTCCTGGGCGTTCAACGCCCAGTTGATGCATCTTTCTGGCGTTGAACGCCAGGAAGTCCTTTGTTACTGGGCGTTTTTCTAAATGCCCAGGATGCTACCAAACTGGCGTTAAACGCCCAGAAGGTGCTTCTTTCTGGCGTTTAACGCCCAGAGGATGCTCCTTTCTGGCGTTTAACGCCCAGAAAGCTACCCTTACTGGCGTTGAACGCCCAGTGGGTTCTTCTTTTGGGCGTTCAACGCCCAATGTGTTTCTTACTGGCTTTTTCACGCCAGTGAGCTTCCAATTTCCTGTATAACTCTGTGAATCCAACCAATTGCTATTTTACCTTGGAGATACTTGGACACAAATCTGAAAAAAAAAGAAAATTTATTTAATTAGTAAATAAACTTTGTAAATGGCTGGGTTGCCTCCCAGCAAGCGCTTCTTTATTGTCATTAGCTGGACTATTACTGAGTTTTTACTCGAGTCTCAGCTTTGAGCAGTCTTGCTCAAAATTGCCTTCAAGATAATGTTTGACTCTTTGTCCATTAACAATGAACTTTTTGTTAGAGTCATTATCCTGAAGCTCTATATATCCATATGGTGATACGTTTGTAATGACATATGGACCTCTCCACCGGGATTTTAATTTCCCGGGGAATAATTTGAGCCTAGAATTAAATAGCAGAACTTTCTGCCCCGGCTCAAAGACTCTGGATGACAATTTCTTATCATGCCATCTTTTCGCTTTCTCTTTGTAAATCTTTGCATTTTCGAAAGCATTGAGTCTAAATTCCTCTAGCTCATTTAACTGGAGTAATCATTTTTCTCCGGCTAACTTGGCATCAAGGTTCAGGAATCTGGTTGCCCAATAGGCCTTGTGTTCCAGTTCCACTGGCAAGTGACATGCCTTTCCATACACAAGCTGGTATGGAGAGGTCCCTATAGGGGTCTTGAATGCTGTTCTGTATGCCCACAGAGCATCATCCAAGCTTCTTGCCCAATCCCTTCTACGGTTAATTACAGTCCGTTCCAGGATTCTTTTGAGTTCTCTATTTGAGACTTCAGCTTGCCCGTTAGTTTGTGGATGATATGGAGTAGCTACCCTGTGGCTAACTCCATAACGAACCAGAGCAGCATAAAGCTGTTTATTGCAGAAATGAGTGCCCCCATCACTAATTAACACTCTAGGGATACCAAATCTGCTGAAGATGTGTTTCTGGAGGAATTTTAACACTGTTTTAGTGTCATTGGTGGGTGTTGCAATAGCCTCCACCCATTTGGATACATAATCCACTGCCACCAGAATATAAGTGTTTGAGTATGATGGTGGGAAGGGTCCCATGAAGTCAATGCCCCATACATCAAACAACTCAATCTCCAAGATTCCTTGTTGAGGCATTGCATAACTGTGAGGTAAGTTGCCTGATCTTTGGCAACTGTCACAATTAAGCACAAATGCTCGGGAATCTTTATAGAGAGTGGGCCAGTAGAAGCCACTTTGGAGGACCCTTGTGGCTGTTCGCTCACTTCCAAAATGTCTTCCATACTGTGATCCATGGCAGTGCCATAAAATCTTTTGCGCTTCTTCCTTAGGCACACATCTACGGATTACTCCGTCTGCACATCTCTTGAAGAGATATGGTTCATCCCAAAGATAGTACTTTGCATCTGTGATTAATTTCTTTGATTGCACCCTACTGTACTCTTTGGGTATGAATCTCACTGCCTTGTAGTTTGCAATGTCTGCAAACCTGGTGCACGAAATTGTGAACAATACTTTTTCACAACTCAAATAATCCCCGGCAACGGCGCCAAAAACTTGGTGGCTCAATACCATGGCATTACACAACTTCGCACAACTAACCAGCAAGTGCACTGGGTCGTCCAAGTAATAAACCTTACGTGAGTAAGGGTCGATCCCACGGAGATTGTTAGTATTGAAGCAAGCTATGGTCATCTTGTAAATCTTAGTCAGGCAAACTCAAATGTATATGATGATGAACGAAAATAACATAGAAGATAAAGATAGTGATACTTATGTATATCATTGGTGTAAGAGCTTCAGACAAGTGTATGAAGATGCCTTCCCTTCCGTCTCTCTGCTTTCCTACTGTCTTCATCCAATCCTTCTTACTCCTTTCCATGGCAAGCTCGTGTAAGGTTTCACTGTTGTCAGCAGCTACCTCCCATCCGCGCAGTGAAAGCTAATGCACACACTCTGTCACAGTGCTGCCAATCACCGGTTTGGTTCCCTCCCCTACCGGAATAGAATAACTCTTTTGCGTCTGTCACTAACGCCCAGTAGGTTACAGGTTCGAAGCACGTCACAGTCATTCAATCATTGAATCCTACTCAGAATACCACAGACAAGGTTTAGACCTTCCGGATTCTCTTGAATGCTGCCATCAGGTCCTGCCTATACCACGAAGATTCCGAAGAATCCAAGAGATATTCACTAAGCCTCAGATGCTTGTAGAACAAGAATGGTTGTCAGTCACCTTGTTCATGGGTGAGAATGGTGATGGGCGTCAATCATCACCTTCATCATGTTGAAGAACAAGTGATATCTTGGATAAAGAACAAGCGGAATTGAATGGAAGAACAATAGTAATTGCATTAATACTCGAGGTACAGCAGAGCTCCACACCTTAATCTATGGTGTGTAGAAACTCCACCGTTGAAAATACATAAGCATAAGGTCTAGGCATGGCCGAATGGCCAGCCTCCCAATGATCTAAGATAGCATAAAACTCAAAGATAGCTACCTAGATGTATATAATATAATAGTAAAAGGTCCTACTTATAGAAAACTAGTACATAGATGAGTAAATGACATAAAAATCCACTTCCGGGCCCACTTGGTGTGTGCTTGGGCTGAGCAATGAAGAAATTTCGTGTAGAGACTCTCCTTGGAGTTAAACGCCAGCTTTAGTGCCAGTTTGGGCGTTTAACTCCCAATTAGGTGCCAGTTCCAGCGTTTAACGCTGGGATTTCTTGAGGTGACTTTGAACGCCGGTTTGGGCCATCAAATCTTGGGCAAAGTATGGACTATCATATATTGCTGGAAAGCCCAGGATGTCTACTTTCCAACGCCGTTGAGAGCGCGCCAATTGGGCTTCTGTAGCTCCAGAAAATCCGCTTCGAGTGCAGGGAGGTCAGAATCCAACAGCATCTGCAGTCCTTTTGAGTCTCTGGATCAGATTTTGCTCAGGTCCCTCAATTTCAGCCAGAAAATACCTGAAATCACAGAAAAACACACAAACTCATAGTAAAGTCCAGAAAAGTGAATTTTAACTAAAAACTAATAAAAATATACTAAAAACTAACTAGATCATATCAAAAATATACTAAAAACAATGCCAAAAAGTATACAAATCATCGCTCATCACAACACCAAACTTAAATTGTTGCTTGTCCCCAAGCAACTGAAAATCAAATAAGATAAAAGGAAGAGAATATGCAATGAATTCCAAAAACATCTGTGAAGATCAGTATTAATTAGATGAGCGGGGCTTTTAACTTTTTGCCTCTGAACAGTTTTGGCATCTCAATCTATCCTTTGAAATTCAGAATGGTTGGCTTCTTTAGGAACTTAGAATCCAGATAGTGTTAATGATTCTCCTAGTAAAGTATGATGATTCTTGAACATAGCTATTTATTGAGTCTTGGCTGTGGCCCAAAGCACTCTGTCTTTCCAGTATTACCACCGGATACATACATGCCACAGACACATAATTGGGTGAACCTTTTCAGATTGTGACTTAGCTTTGCTAAAGTCCCCAATTAGAGATGTCCAGGGTTCTTAAGCACACTCTTATTTGCCTTGGATCACAACTCTTATTATTATTATTATTATTATTTTTTTCGTTTTCTCTCTTTTTTTTTTTTTTGAATAGCAATGCTTTTTCTTGCTTCAAGAATCATTTTATTGATTTTTCAGATCCTCAATAACATGTCTCCTTTTTCATCATTCTTTCAAGAGCCAACATTCATGAACCACAAATTCAAGATACATATGCACTGTTTAAGCATACATTCAGAGAACAAAAATATTGCCACCACATCAAAATAATTAAACTATTATAAAATTCAAAATTCATGCAATTCTTCCTTTTTCAATTAAGCACATTTTTATTCAAGAAAGGTGATGGATTCATAGGACATTCATAACTTTAAGGCATAGACACTAAGACACTAATGATCATAAGACACAAGCATGGATAACATAAAGCACTAAAATTCGAAAAACAAAGGAATAAAGAACAAGGAAATCGAGGAACGGGTCCACCTCAGTGATGGCGGCTCTTCCTTGCTTTTGAAGGTCCTATGGAGTGCTTGAGCTCCTCAATGTCTCTTCCTTGCCTTTGTTGCTCCTCTCTCATGATCTTTGTTCTTCTCTAATTTCATGGAGGAGAATGGAGTGTTCTTGGTGCTCCACCCTTAGTTGTCCCATATTGGAACTCAACTCTCCTAGGGAGGTGTTTAGTTGCCCCCAATAGTCTTGTGGAGGAAAATTCATCCCTTGAGGAATCTCAGGGATCTCATGATGAGTGGGATCTCTTGTGTACTCCATCCTTTTCTTAGTGATGGGCTTGTCCTCATCAATGGTGATGTCTCCCTCTATGTCAACTCCCACTGAATAACAGAGGTGACAAATGAGGTGAGGAAAGGCTAACCTTGCCAAGGTAGAGGTCTTGTCCGCCACCCTATAGAGTTCTTGGGCTATAACCTCATGAACCTCTATTCTTCTCCAATCATGATGCTATGGATCATGATAGCCCGGTCTATGGTAACTTCGGACCGGTTGCTAGTGGGAATGATTGAGCGTTGTATGAACTCTAACCATCCTCTAGCCACGGGTTTGAGGTCATGCCTTCTCAATTGGACCGGCTTTCCTCTTGAATCTTGCTTCCATTGTGCGCCCTCTTCACATATGACTGTGAGGACTTGGTCCAACCTTTGATCAAAGTTGACCCTTCTAGTGTAAGGATGCTCATCTCCTTGCATCATAGGCAAGTTGAACGCCGCCCTCACACTTTCCGGACTAAAATCCAAGTATTTCCCCCGAACCATAGTAAGATAATTCTTTGGATCCGGGTTCACACTTTGGTCATGGTTCTTGGTGATCCATGCATTGGCATAGAACTCTTGAACCATCAAGATTCCGACTTGTTGAATGGGGTTGGTAAGTACTTCCCAACCTCTTCTTCGGATCTCATGGCGGATCTCTGGATATTCACCCTTTTTGAGTGAAAAGGGGACTTCGGGGATCACCTTCTTCAAGGCCACAACTTCATAGAAGTGGTCTTGATGCACCCTTGAGAGGAATCTATCCATCTCCCATGACTCGGAGGTGGAAGCCTTTGCCTTCCCTTTCCTCTTTCTAGAGGTTTCTCCGGCCTTGGATGCCATAAATGGTTATGAAAAAGCAACGCTTTTACCACACCAAACTTAAAATGTTTGCTCGTCCTCGAGCAAAAGAAGAAAGAAGAGAGTAGGAGAAGAAGAAAATGAGGAAGAGGGGGAAGGTGGTGTGTTCGGCCTAGAAGGGTAAGAAAGGGTGTTTAGGTTGTGTGAAAATGAAGGGTTGAAGAAGGGTATATATAGGAGAGAGGGGGGTGAATGGTTCGGCCATGGAGGGTGGGTTTGGGAGGGAAAGTGGTTTGAATTTGAAGGGTGAGGTTGGTGGGGATTTATGAAGGATGGATGTGAATGGTGAAGAGAAAGATGGGATTTGATAGGTGAGGGGTTTTTGGGGAAGAGGTGTTGAGGTGATTGGTGAGTGGGGGAAGAAGAGAGAGAATGATGGTAGGGTCCTGTGGGGTCCACAGATCCTGTAGTGTCAAGGAAAAGGCATCCTTGCACCAAATGGCATCAAAATCCACGTTTTGAGCCTTCTCTGGCGTTAAACGCCGGGCTGGTGCCCATTCCTGGCGTTTAACGCCAGGTTTTTACCCTTTACTGGCGTTTAACGCCAGTCTGGTGCCCCTTTCTGGCGTTAAACGCCCAGAATGGTGCCAGACTGGGCGTTAAACGCCCAACAGCTAGCATTACTGGCGTTTGAACGCCAGCTTCTTCTTCTCCAGGGTGTGCTGTTTTTCTTCCTGTTTTTCATTTTGTTTTTGCTTTTTTCATTGTTTTTGTGACTTCTTATGATCATCAACCTACAAAAAAGATAAAATAACAAAAGAAAATAATTAATTAAAAAACATTGGGTTGCCTCCCAACAAGCGCTTCTTTACTGTCATTAGCTTGACAGAGGACTCTCATGGAGCCTCAGAGTTGTTCAGAACCGTGTTGGAACCTCCCAACACCAAACTTAGAGTTTGAATGTGGGGGTTCAACACCAAACTTAGAGTTTGGTTGTGGCCTCCCAACACCAAACTTAGAGTTTGACTGTGGGGGCTCTGTTTGGCTCTGTTTTGAGAGAAGCTCTTTATGCTTCTTCTCCATGATGACAGAGGGATATCCTTGGGCCTTAAACACCAAGGATTCTTCATTCACTTGAATGATCAACTCTCCTCTATCAACATCAATCACAGCCTTTGCTGTGGCTAGGAAGGGTCTGCCAAGGATGATGGATTCATCCATGCACTTCCCAGTCTCTAGGACTATGAAGTCAGTAGGGATGTAATGGTCTTCAATCTTCACCAAAACATTCTCTACAAGTCCATGAGCTTGTTTTCTTGAATTGTCTGCCATCTCTAATGAGATTCTTGCAGCTTGCACCTCAAAGATCCCTAATTTCTCCATTACAGAGAGGGGCATGAGGTTTACACTTGACCCTAAGTCACACAAGGCCTTCTTGAAGGTCATGGTGCCTATGGCACAAGGTATAGAAAACTTCCCAGGATCTTGCCTCTTTTGAGGCAGTTTCTGCCTAGACAAGTTATCCAGTTCTTTGGTGAGCAAAGGTGGTTCTTCCTCCCAAGTCTCATTTCCAAATAACTTGTCATTCAGTTTCATGATTGCTCCAAGGTATTTAGCAACTTGCTCTTCAGTGACATACTCATCCTCTTCAGAGGAAGAATACTCATCAGAGCTCATGAATGGCAGAAGTAAGTCCAATGGAATCTCTATGGTCTCATTTTGAGCCTCAGATTCCCATTGGTCCTCAGAGGAGACTGGTACACGCCCACTGAGGTCTTCCTCAGTGGCGTCCTCCTCTTCTCTTTCCTCTCCACATTCGGCCATGGTTATGGCTTTGCACTCTCCTTTTGGATTTTCTTCTGTATTACTTGGGAGAGTGCTAGGAGGGAGTTCAGTAACTTTCTTGCTCAGCTGACCCACTTGTCCTTCCAAATTTCTGATGGAGGACCTTGTTTCATTCATGAAACTTTGAGTGGTCTTGATTAGATCAGAGACCATGGTTGCTAAGTCAGAGGTATTCTGCTTAGAGCTCTCTGTCTGTTGCTGAGAAGATGATGGAAAAGGTTTACCATTGTTAAACCTGTTTCTTCCACCATTATTATTGAAACCTTGTTGAGGTCTCTCTTGATTCTTCCATGAGAGATTTGGGTGATTTCTCCATGAAGAATTATAGGTGTTACCATAGGGTTCTCCTAGGTAATTTACCTCTTCCACTGAAGGGTTCTCAGGATCATAAGCTTCTTCCTCAGATGAAGCTTCCTTAGTACTGCTTGGTGCATTTTGCATTCCAGACAGACTTTGAGAAATCAAATTGACTTGTTGAGTCAATATCTTGTTCTGAGCCAATATGGCATTCAGAGTGTCAATCTCAAGAACTCCTTTCTTCTGACTAGTCCCATTGTTCACAGGATTCCTTTCAGAAGTGTACATGAATTGGTTATTTGCAACCATTTCAATCAATTCTTGAGCTTCTGCAGGCGTCTTCTTCAGATGAAGAGATCCTCCAGCCGAGCTATCCAAAGACATCTTGGATAGTTCAGAGAGACCATCATAGAAAATACCTATGATGCTCCATTCAGAAAGCATGTCTGAGGGACATCTTCTGATTAATTGTTTGTATCTTTCCCAAGCTTCATAGAGGGATTCTCCATCCTTCTGTCTGAAGGTTTGGACTTCCACTCTAAGCTTACTCCATCTTTGTGGTGGAAAGAACTTTGCCAAGAAGGCATTGACTAGCTTTTCCCAAGAGTCCAGGCTTTCTTTAGGTTGAGAATCCAACCATATTCTAGCTCTGTCTCTTACAGCAAAAGGGAATAGCATCAGTCTATAGACCTCAGGGTTAACCCCATTAGTCTTGACTGTGTCACAGATTTGCAAGAATTCAGCTAAGAACTGATGAGGATCTTCCATTGGAAGTCCATGAAACTTGCAATTCTGTTGCATTAGAGAAACTAATTGAGGCTTAAGCTCAAAGTTGTTTGCTCCAATGGCAGGGATAGAGATGCTTCTCCCATAAAAATCAGGAGTAGGTGCAGTAAAGTCACCCAGCACCTTCCTTGCATTGTTGGCATTGTTGTTGTTTTCGGCTGCCATGTGTTCTTCTTCCTTGAAGAATTCGGTCAGGTCCTCTAAAGAGAGTTGTGCCTTGGCTTCTCTTAGCTTTCGCTTCAAGGTCCTCTCAGGTTCAGGGTCAGCTTCAACAAGAATGCCTTTGTCTCTGCTCCTGCTCATATGAAAGAGAAGAGAAACAGAAAGTGTGGAATCCTCTATGTCACAGTATAGAGATTCCTTGAAATGTCAGAGGAAAAGAGAAATAGAAAGAAGAAGGAGAAGAAGAATTCGAACTTTAATTAGATAAGGTTCGAATTGTGCATTTAGAAGGAGTGGTACTCCATAAATAGAAGGATGTGGGAAGGAGGGAAGAGAATTTTCGAAAATTCATTAAAATATTTTGAAAACATTTTTGAAAAACATTAATTGATTTTCGAAAATCAAAGTGGAAAAGAAATCAAGTGATTTTTGAAAAAAGATTTTAAAATTAGAAATTAAAAAGATTTAATTGAAAAGTTATGGTTTTAAAAAGATGTGATTGAGAAGATATGATTTGAAAATAATTTTAAGAGATATGATTTGAAAACAATTTGAAAAGATATGATTTTAAAAATTAATGACTTGCCTAACAAGAAAAGATATGATTCAAACATAAAACCTTCCTCAACAGAAATGGCAACAATTTTGAGATGTTCAATCAAATCATTAATTGTTAGTAAGTATCTTTTAAAAAGGAAAGAAATTGATTTTGAAAACATTTGATTGAAAAGATTTGATTTGAAAAAGATTTGATTTTGAAAAACTAAGAAAAAATTGATTTGAAAACAAAATCTTCCCCCTAGCACCATCCTGGCGTTAAACGCCCAGAATGGTATACATTCTGGCGTTTAACGCCCAAAATGCTACCTCTTTGGGCGTTAAACGCCCAACCAGATGCCCTGGCTGGCGTTTAAACGCCAGTCTGCCTTCTTCACTGGGCATTTTTGAATGCTCAGCTTTTTCTGTATAATTCCTCTGCAGTATGTTCTGAATCTTCAATTCTTTGTATCATTGACTTGAAAAGACACAAATTAAAAATATTTTTGGATTTTTTATAATCAAAATGCAAAAGGAATCAATTAACAATGCATGCAAAACACCAAACTTAGCAGTTTGTATACTACTGACACTAACAATATGAGAATGCATATGAGACACACAAAATGCTTCAAGTCAATAGAATTCAAAGATTAGAACACAAAAATCATCAAGAATTACTTGAGGATCCTTAAGACACATGAATGAATGCATACAATTGACACTAAACTTAAGATGAGACACTAGACTTAAGCAGGAAACATCAAATATTTTTGGTTTTTATGATTTTGTAAAATTTTTTTGTGTTTTTCGAAAATTAAATGAGAAAAAGGTATCAAAATTCTTAATGAGAATTCCAGGAATCAGTGCAATGCTAGTCTAAGACTCCGGTCCAGGAATTAGACATGGCTTCACAGCCAGCCAAGCTTTCAAAGAAAGCTTCGGTCCAAAACACTAGACATGACCAGAGGTCAGCCAAATCTTAGCAGATCACTGCTCCAAGAGCAAAATTGATGAGAATCAACAAGCTCTTGTGGTGATAAGTTGAAATCTCGGTCCAATCAGATTAGACATGGCTTCTCAGCCAGCCAGATTTCAACAAATCATCATGAAACTCTAGAATTCATCTTCAAGAATTTCGAAAAAATTAATACCTAATCTAAGCAACAAGATGAACCGTCAGTTGTCCAAACTAGAACAATCCCAGGCATTGTTACCAAAAGCTTGCTCAAACTTGAACAATCCCCGGCAACGGCGCCAAAAACTTGGTGCGCGAAATTGTGAACAATACTTTTTCACAACTCAAATAATCCCCGGCAACGGCGCCAAAAACTTGGTGGCTCAATACCATGGCATTACACAACTTCGCACAACTAACCAGCAAGTGCACTGGGTCGTCCAAGTAATAAACCTTACGTGAGTAAGGGTCGATCCCACGGAGATTGTTAGTATTGAAGCAAGCTATGGTCATCTTGTAAATCTTAGTCAGGCAAACTCAAATGTATATGATGATGAACGAAAATAACATAGAAGATAAAGATAGTGATACTTATGTATATCATTGGTGTAAGAGCTTCAGACAAGTGTATGAAGATGCCTTCCCTTCCGTCTCTCTGCTTTCCTACTGTCTTCATCCAATCCTTCTTACTCCTTTCCATGGCAAGCTCGTGTAAGGTTTCACTGTTGTCAGCAGCTACCTCTCATCCGCGCAGTGAAAGCTAATGCACACACTCTGTCACAGTGCTGCCAATCACCGGTTTGGTTCCCTCCCCTACCGGAATAGAATAACTCTTTTGCGTCTGTCACTAACGCCCAGTAGGTTACAGGTTCGAAGCACGTCACAGTCATTCAATCATTGAATCCTACTCAGAATACCACAGACAAGGTTTAGACCTTCTGGATTCTCTTGAATGCTGCCATCAGGTCCTGCCTATACCACGAAGATTCCGAAGAATCCAAGAGATATTCACTAAGCCTCAGATGCTTGTAGAACAAGAATGGTTGTCAGTCACCTTGTTCATGGGTGAGAATGGTGATGGGCGTCAATCATCACCTTCATCATGTTGAAGAACAAGTGATATCTTGGATAAAGAACAAGCGGAATTGAATGGAAGAACAATAGTAATTGCATTAATACTCGAGGTACAGCAGAGCTCCACACCTTAATCTATGGTGTGTAGAAACTCCACCGTTGAAAATACATAAGCATAAGGTCTAGGCATGGCCGAATGGCCAGCCTCCCAATGATCTAAGATAGCATAAAACTCAAAGATAGCTACCCAGATGTATATAATATAATAGTAAAAGGTCCTACTTATAGAAAACTAGTACATAGATGAGTAAATGACATAAAAATCCACTTCCGGGCCCACTTGGTGTGTGCTTGGGCTGAGCAATGAAGAAATTTCGTGTAGAGACTCTCCTTGGAGTTAAACGCCAGCTTTAGTGCCAGTTTGGGCGTTTAACTCCCAATTAGGTGCCAGTTCCAGCGTTTAACGCTGGGATTTCTTGAGGTGACTTTGAACGCCGGTTTGGGCCATCAAATCTTGGGCAAATTATGGACTATCATATATTGCTGGAAAGCCCAGAATGTCTACTTTCCAACGCCGTTGAGAGCGCGCCAATTGGGCTTCTGTAGCTCCAGAAAATCCGCTTCGAGTGCAGGGAGGTCAGAATCCAACAGCATCTGCAGTCCTTTTGAGTCTCTGGATCAGATTTTTGCTCAGGTCCCTCAATTTCAGCCAGAAAATACCTGAAATCACAGAAAAACACACAAACTCATAGTAAAGTCCAGAAAAGTGAATTTTAACTAAAAACTAATAAAAATATACTAAAAACTAACTAGATCATATCAAAAACATACTAAAAACAATGCCAAAAAGTATACAAATCATCCGCTCATCAAAACCATGGCACTTCCTGGATGGCAAAGAGTTGCTCATCCGGAAAGGTTTCAGAGATCTCAGTGAGAGGGAGGGACGCCCCTTCCACTGGTTCTATTCGGGACAGATGATCTGCTACTTGATTCTCTGTTCCTTTTCTGTCTCTTATTTCTATATCAAACTCCTGCAGAAGCAGCACCCATCTTATAAGTCTGGGTTTTGAATCCTGCTTTGTGAGTAGATATTTAAGAGCAGCATGGTCTGTATACACAATCACTTTTGATCCTACTAAATAGGATCTGAATTTATCAATGGCGTAAACTACTGCAAGCAGTTCTTTTTCTGTGGTTGTGTAATTCTTCTGTGCGTCATTTAGAACACGGCTGGCATAGTAAATGACGTGCAGAAGCTTGTCATGCCTTTGTCCCAACACTGCACCAATGGCATGGTCACTGGCATCACACATTAATTCAAATGGTAATGTCCAGTCTGGTGCAGAGATTATTGGTGCTGAGACCAATTTAGCTTTCAGGGTCTCAAATGCCTGCAGACACTCTTTATCAAAGATAAATGGTGTGTCAGCAGCTAGTAGGTTGCTTAGAGGTTTGGCGATTTTTGAAAAATCCTTTATAAACCTCCTATAGAATCCTGCATGCCCCAGAAAGCTTCTGATTGCCTTAACATTGGCAGGTGGTGGTAATTTTTCAATTACCTCTACTTTAGCTTGGTCCACCTCTATCCCCTTATTCGAGATTTTGTGCCCAAGGACAATTCCTTCAGTCACCATAAAGTGACACTTTTCCCAGTTTAAAACCAGGTTAGTCTCTTGGCATCTTTTCAGAACAAGTGCTAAGTGGTTAAGGCAGGAGCTGAATGAGTCTCCAAATACTGAAAAGTCATCCATGAAGACTTCCAGGAATTTTTCCACCATATCAGAGAAAATTGAGAGCATGCACCTCTGAAAAGTTGCAGGTGCATTGCACAGGCCAAATGGCATCCTTCTGTATGCAAATACTCCGGATGGGCAGGTGAATGCCGTTTTCTCCTGATCCTGGGGATCTACTGCAATTTGATTATAACCTGAATATCCATCCAGGAAGCAGTAGTATTCATGACCTGCTAGTCTTTCTAGCATCTGGTCTATGAATGGTAAAGGAAAATGATCCTTTCTGGTGGCTGTATTGAGCCTTCTGTAATCAATACACATACGCCACCCAGTAACTGTTCTTGTGGGAACCAGTTCATTTTTTTCATTATGAACCACTGTCATGCCACCTTTCTTAGGGACGACTTGGACAGGGCTCACCCAGGGGCTGTCAGAAATAGGATAAATAATCCCAGCCTCTAGTAATTTAGTGACCTCCTTCTGCACAACTTCCTTCATGGCTGGATTCAACCGCCTTTGTGGTTGGACCACTGGCTTGGCGTCACCTTCCAATAGGATTTTGTGCATGCATCTGGCTGGGCTAATGCCCTTAAGATCACTGATGGACCACCCAAGAGCTGTCTTGTGTGTCCTTAGCACTTGAATCAGTGCTTCCTCTTCCTGTGGCTCTAAGGTAGAGCTTATGATTACAGGAAAGGTCCCACCTTCTCCCAAGAATGCATATTTTAGGGAAGGTGGTAATGGTTTGAGCTCAGGTTTAGGAGGTTTCTCCTCTTCCTGAGGGATTTTCAGAGGTTCTACTATTTTCTCTGACTCCTCCAGATCAGGCTGGACGTCTTTAAGGATGTCCTCTAGCTCTGATTCGGGACTCTCAGCCATATTGACCTCTCTTACCAGAGAGTCAATAATATCAACACTCATGCAGTCATTTGGGGTGTCTGGATGTTGCATTGCTTTGACAACATTCAACTTGAACTCCTTCTCATTGACTCTCAAGGTTACTTCCCCTTTTTGGACATCAATGAGGGTTCGGCCAGTTGCTAGGAAAGGTCTTCCTAGAATGAGAGTTGCACTCTTGTGCTCCTCCATTTCCAGCACCACAAAGTCAGTAGGAAAGGCAAATGGCCCAACCTTGACAATCATGTCCTCAATCACTCCTGATGGGTATTTAATTGAGCCATCAGCAAGTTGAAGACATATCCTGGTTGGTTTGATTTCTTCTGCTAAACCAAGCTTTCTGATAGTAGATGCAGGTATTAGGTTGATACTTGCCCCAAGATCACACAAAGCTTGCTTGGTACAAACACCTTCTAATGTGCATGGTATCATAAAGCTCCCAGGATCTTTAAGCTTCTCAGGTAAGCTTTTCAGAATGACTGCACTGCATTCTTCAGTGAGGTAAACTTTTTCAGTTTCTCTCCAATCCTTCTTATGACTTAAGATCTCTTTCATGAACTTAGCATAAGAGGGTATTTGCTCAAGTGCTTCTGCAAACGAAATCTTTATTTCAAGAGTCCTGAGATAGTCTGCAAAGCGGGCAAATTGCTTATCTTGTTCCGCTTGGCGGAGTTTTTGAGGATAAGGCATTTTGGCTTTGTATTCCTCAACCTTAGTTGCTGCAGGTTTATTACCTACAGAAGTGGGTTGGGGAGCCTTCTTAGAAAGGTCAGCACTTATATGTGACTGATTCCCCACTGGCGTTTGAATGCCAGTGGTGGGAGCTGGAGTGGCGTTAAACGCCACTTCCTTGTTTGTTACTGGCGTTTGAACGCCAGAACCATGCTCCCTTTGGGCGTTCAACGCCGGATTCATGCTTGTTTCTGGCGTTGAACGCCAGGAATGAGCATGGTCTGGGCGTTCAGCGCCAGCTCTGTTCCTCTCTGGGCTCTGATTGTCCTCAGAGGGATTTTGAGTATCCTCTTGTTCATTTCTTGGTTTCCTGCTGCTTTGAAGTGAGGTATTTAATGTTTTCCCACTTCTTAATTGAACTGCTTGGCATTCTTCTGTTATTTGTTTTGACAGTTGCTTTTCTGTCTGCTTTAATTGTACTTCCATGTTCCTGTTAGCCATTCTTGTTTCCTGTAATATTTCCTTGAATTCGGCTAGCTGCTGAGTTAGAAAATCTAATTGCTGATTGAATTCATTAGCCTGATCCACTGGACTGAGTTCTGCAGTTACTTTTTTAGCTTCTTCTTTCATAGAGGATTCGCTGCTTAGGTACAGATGCTGATTTCTGGCAACTGTATCAATAAGCTCTTGAGCTTCTTCAATTATTTTTCTCATGTGTATAGATCCACCAGCTGAGTGGTCTAGAGAAATCTGAGCTTTTTCTGTAAGCCCATAGTAGAAGATGTCTAATTGCACCCATTCTGAAAACATTTCAGAGGGACATTTTCTTAGCATCTCTCTGTATCTCTCCCAGGCATCATAAAGGGATTCATTATCTCCTTGTTTGAAGCCTTGGATGTTTAGCCTTAGTTGTGTCATCCGTTTGGGAGGGAAATAGTGATTCAGGAATTTTTCTGACAGCTGTTTCCATGTTTTTATGCTGTTCTTAGGCTGGTTATTTAACCACCTCTTAGCTTGATCTTTTACAGCAAATGGAAACAGTAATAATCTGTAGACATCCTGATCTACTTCCTTATCATGTAATGTATCAGCAATTTACAGAAATTGTGCCAGAAACTCTGTAGGTTCTTCATGTGGAAGACCAGAATACTGGCAGTTTTGCTGCACCATGATAATGAGCTGAGGATTCAGCTCAAAGCTACTAACTCCAATGGAGGGTATACAGATACTACTCCCATATGAAGCAGTAGTGGGGTTGGCATATGACCCCAGAGTCCTCTTGTCTTGTCCATTCATACTTACTTCCATGATGGAATACAAGGGATAATTTATATGTTGATAATTATTTATTTTATAGTTGTGGAATAAATAAAAATGGAATATATAAAAAAAATTTGAAAATATTTTGAAAGATTATTTTTTTTTATAAAATAAATAAATAAATAAAAAAAACGAAATAAATAAAAGAAATTAGAAATATTTTGAAATTGAAATTTGAATTTTTATATAAAATTTTTGAAAAGAGAAGTTCAAAATTAGTTAGAAAATATAAATTTTTTTTGAATTTTGAATTTTGTGATGAAAGAGAAAAACACACAAAAGACACAAGACTTAAAATTTTTAGATCTAATGCTCCTTATTTTCGAAAATTTTTTTTGGAGGGAAAACACCAAGGAACACCAAACTTAAAAATTTTAAGATCAAGACACAAGAAAAACTCAAGAACACTTTGAAGATTCACAAGAACACCAAGAACAAAAGAAAGAACACCAAACTTAAAATTTTTAGAAAACCAAGATAATTTTTCGAAAATTATATTAAAATTAACAAGAAAACACCAAACTTAAAGTTTGGCACAAGATTAAATCAAGAAAAATTATTTTTGAAAAAGATTTTCAAAAGTACTGGTGCTCCCTCATCAAGAATATAAGCCAATGCTTTAGCCAATTGGGAATAAATGTAACACTTGTTCTAGATATTCCAATTAATGCTTTAAAAAGAACGCAAGTGAAACAAGAAAAGACACAAAGCAAGAAAAACTCAAGATCAAACAAGAAAAATAAGCAAGAACAACTTGAAGATCAATGAAGAACAAAGAACACAAGTCGAAAATTTTAAAGAAAAATATGAGATATGCAATTGACACCAAACTTAGAACAAGACACTAAACTCACGAAAATTAGCAATTAATTAAAAGAAAAATAATAAATTTTGAAAAGAAATTTTTGAAAAGAAACTATCCTATCAAGATTTAATGACTCTATAACAATAAAAATAAAAATAAATTATTCCTAATCTAAGAAATAAAATATGCCTTCAATTGTCCAAACTCAATAATCCCCGGCAACGGCGCCAAAAACTTGGTGCACGAATTTGTGATTCGCACAACTAACCAGCAAGTGCACTGGGTCGTCCAAGTAATACCTTACTTGAGTAAGGGTCGATCCCACGGAGATTATTGGCTTGAAGCAATCAATGTTTATTTTATTAATCTTAGTTAGGATGTCAACAAGGTTATTTGGATTTAATCGTAAGAAGTCAAAATGTTTAAAATTGTAAGTTGGAATTATTAGATTTGATTGGAAAGATAAACGAGAACAATAGAGTTACTTGTTTATAAAGGACTGGGGAATATGTTGGAGTTTTGGAGATGCTTTGTCCTTTGACTTCAACTCTTCCTTGAAATCCTTCAATACACGCAAGGCTCCTTCCATGGCAAGCTCTATGTAGGGTGTCACCGTTGTCAATGGCTACTTCCCATCCTCTCAGTGAAAACGTTCCTATGCTCTGTCACAGCACGGCTAATCATCTGTCGGTTCTCAATCAGGTTGGAATAGAATCCATTGATTCTTTTGCGTCTGTCACTAACGCCCAGCCCTCAGGAGTTTGAAGCACGTCACAGTCATTCAATCCCAGAATCCTACTCGGAATACCACAGACAAGGTTTAGACTTTCCGGATTCTCATGAATGCCGCCATCAATCCAGCTTATACCACGAAGATTCTGATTAAGGAATCTAAGAGATATTCATTCAGTCTAATGTAGAACGGAGGTGGTTGTCAGGCACACGTTCATGGATTGAGGAAGGTGATGAGTGTCACGGATCATCACCTTCTTCACAATTAAGCGCGAATAAACATCTTAGATAAGAACAAGCGTGTTTGAATGGAAAACAGAGGAATTGTATTAAATCATCGAGACGCTGCAGAGTTCCTCACCCCCAACAATGGAGTTTAGAGACTCATGCCGTCACAAAGTATGTAATTCAGATCTAAAAATGTCATGAGGTACAAGAAATGTCTGTAAAAGTTGTTTAAATAGTAAACTAGTAACCTAGGTTTACAGAATATGAGTAAACTAAGATAATTGGTGCAGAAATCCACTTCTGGGGCCCACTTGGTGTGTGCTGGGGCTGAGACTAAAGCTATCCACGAGTAGAGGCCTTTCTTGGCGTTAAACTCCAGGTTATGACGTGTTTTGGGCGTTCAACTCCGGATCATGACGTTTTTCTGGCGTTTAACTCCAGACAGCAGCATGAACTTGGCGTTCAACGCCAAGTTACGTCGTCTATCCTTGCGCAAAGTATGGACTATTATATATTGCTGGAAAGCCCTAGATGTCTAATTTCCAACGCCGTTGAGAGCGCGCCAATTGAACTCCTGTAGCTCCAGAAAATCCATTTTGAGTGCAGGGAGGTCAGGATCCAACAGCATCAGCAGTCTTTTTTTCAGCCTAAGTCAGATTTTTGCTCAGCTTCCTCAATTTCAGCCAGAAAATACCTGAAATCACAGAAAAATACACACACTCATAGTAAAGTCCAGAAATATGATTTTTGCCTAAAAACTAATATTATTCTACTAAAAACTAACTGAAACATGCTAAAATCTACATGAAATTACTCCCAAAAAGCGTACAAAATATCCGCTCATCACTTACCTGCTCAAGAGCCTATCAAGCACCTTCGAGATTTTCAGGCAGCTTGCTCAACTACTAGGCGGCATGGTGCGGATGAGACTACCATTTGGTTATATGCCTTCCCATTTTCTCTTGAGAAAAAGGCAAGGGAGCGGTTCTACACTCAACCGAAAGCTGTTGTTACTAATTGGGATCTGCTTAGGAATTCCTGGATAAGTTCTTTCCAGCAGAGGTTACAGATAGATTCCAAAAGGGAATTTCTTGCATCATCCAAGGCGAATCAGAGACTCTCTACGAGTATTGGAAACGCTTCAGGAATCTCCTTGACTCATGTCTCCATCACAAGATTGACCAGTTGGTGTTGATTAGCTATTTCTGCCAAGGCATGAAGCCTCAAGACAAGACAATCTTAGATGATGCAAGTAATGGCTCTTTGATGAAGAACAAGACGGCGACAGAAGCGTGACAATTGATCACCAATCTAGCTGAGTCTACCCGAAATGCAAGGCACAGGACTAATCATCCCAAGGCTGTTGCGGAAGTTTCTTCTAGTAGTGAGACCGCTGCTCTCACCAAGACTCTAGGAGAGATGACCAATATACTCAAGCAGCTCCAGCTGAATCAACAACAACCTCCGCCTTCCCAACAGCAGCAATGTCAACAGTTGGTCCCTCAAAGAGTGTCTGAAATATGCGCTTGCTATTCCCACTACATTGATGAATGTCCACAACTTCAGGAGGACAACACCTTGGTGGCTACAAATGCTTATTATAACCATCCAAACCAAGGGTACTATCAACAAGACGGTAATTATAACCAAGGTGGTAACTACAATCAAGGTTGGCAAGACAATTCCAACCAGGGATGGAGAGACAATTTTAACCAAGGATGGAGGGATGATAAACCACTATTTTATGGTTTATCTTGTGCTCAATTAAGTGATTTTTATCAAGTCTTTGCCCACTTATTCATATGATTTGCATGGTTTTACATTCTCCTTCCCGATTTTGTGCTATGATTGAAAACATGCTTTTTTGGTCTTAATTTTGCTATGTTTAATCCTCTCTTATTACCATTTGATGATGTGATATTTGTGTTAAGTGATTTCAGAGAATACAGGGCAGGAATGGCTTAGAGGATGGAAAGGAAGCATGCAAAAGTTGAAGGAATACAAGAAGTTGAAGAAATTGCTAAGCTGTCAGCCTGACCTCTTCGCACTCAAACGGTCATAACTTGAGCTACAGAGGTCCAAACGACACGGTTCTAGATGCGTTGGAAAGCTAACGTCCGGGGCTTCGATTTGATATATAATTTCTCATAGTGGCCATACAGATAGGCGACGCGAATGCACGCTTCACGCGGACGCGTCGCATCTGCGAATCTCATTCCACGCAAACGCGTGGATGACGCCTCCGCGTCACTCTGCCGCGACCTGTACGGATCAGAAAGCGCTGGGAGTGACTTCTGGGCTATTTTTGACCCAGTTCTCGGCCCAGAAAACATAGATTAGAGGCTGGGAGTGGAGCAGAATGAATTAATTCAATCATTACTCACAATTTTAGGTTTTAGATGTAGTTTTTAGAGAGAGAGGTTCTCCCTTCTCTCTTAGGATTTAGGATTAGGATTTCTATTAGGATTAGGATTGTTTCTTCATACCAGGTTCAATAATTTATGTTTCTCTTCTATTTTTGTTTACTCTGAAGCTTTTATTTGTGTTTGATTTATGTTACCCAATTGGCTTATGAATATTTTCCATGTTAGAATTGACATCTCCATTCAGTTTAATTTGAGATATTACAGTTATTTATGATTTTTATCTAGATTTTTATATTCTTGGCTTTAATTGATTAATTGGTAACTCTTGATTTGTCAAACTCATTGTCGACTGAAAATTGGAATTCTTCAAGAATTAACTTGAGTTCCAATAACTCTAGCCTTTTCCAAGGAAAGACTAGGACCTGAGGAACTAAACTTATTCCATCCACTTGACTTACCTTCATAGTTAGAGGTTAACTTAGTGGGAGAAAAATCCAATTTTTATCACAGTTGATAAGGATAACTGGGATAGGACTTCCAGTTTTCATACCTTGCCAAGAGTTTTATTAGTTATTAATTTCTAATTCTTGCAATCTATTTCTCTTGCTTAAAACCTTTTTCAAACCCAAACACTGTTTTTCCATAACCAATAATAAATCATACTTCCCTACAATTCCTTGAGAAGACGACCCGAGGTTTGAATACTTCGGTTTATAAATTTATTGGGTTTTGTTACTTGTGACAACCAACACATTTGTACGAAGGGATTTTCTGTTGATTTAGAATCTATACTCACAACGCGACTATATTTTTACAAAATTCTTTACTAGCAAAAATCCTAACGTCAAGGGACAACTACAACCAAGGAGGCAGAGACAACGGTGGACATCAAAGGTGGAATAACAACAACTATCAACAGAATCAGTATCAACAAAACCCTCCATATTGAGCACCTCACCAAAGGCAAGCCCAAGCACCTCAACCCAACCAACCATAAGCCCCTCAAGTTACCTATCCTTTCCCTTCCCCCAACCAAGATGAAACACTCCGTTCTATCCTTCAAGGACAAAAAGAGCTTCAAAATTCACTTAACTCTAGCCTCATCGGTCTTAACTCCACTTTACAAGCTCTTATATCTCAAATGGAACCACCCTCTACCCCCAACAATCAACCTTCAAACTCTAGTGCACTTCCCTCTCAACCTTTACCCAACTCCAAGGGTGGAATCAATGCCATCACCTTGAGGTCCGGAACTATATTGCCAGAGAGGAGTCCTGAGGAGCCAAGCTCAAGAGATGGCATTCAAGTTGAAGACATTGTTGAGGTAGAAGATGTTGAAAAAGAGGAGGAGGTACAAGATGCGGTTGAAGAAGAAGTTGCTCAACCAAGGAATAGAGTATCTAAGGAAGATGATGCTATGAGAGAAGCCATTCCCATTCCTTTTTCACATCTTACTAGGAGGACAAAGAAGCAAGTGGAGCTAGACCCCAAGATGGTGGATATCTTCAAAAAGGTTGAGGTAACTATTCTCCTTTTTGATGCTATTCGCCAAGTGCCTAAATATGCTAAGTTTCTAAAAGATTTATGCATGAATAAGGATAAGATACATGAATTCGAAACTATTCCTTTGGGTAGCTCAATTTCTGCTCTTATGGGTGCTATACCAGAGAAATGTGATGATCCCGGTCCTTGTATGGTTACTTGTACCATAGGGGGTGTTCAATTTGTTGATTGTATGTGTGATTTAGCTGCATGTGTTAGTATTATGCCATTATTTGTATATGATGCTTTGAGGCTCTCACCCTTGAAAAGGTTGGCAACACATTTTGTTTTGGCAGATAAGAGCATAATCTCGGTGGTTGGCATTGCGGAAGACGTCTTGGTGAGCATTAAGGGGCTGACATTTCCGATTGACTTTTACATTTTAAAGATGCCCCCTAGTGACTCCGAGAGAGCTTCATCCATCCTGCTTGGAAGGCCATTTTTGAAGACTTCGCAGTTTAAGTTGGATGCCTTCTCGGGTACCTATTCTTTTGAGATAGATGGCAGAGCAGTGAGCTTCAACCTTGATGAAGCCATGAAGCACCCACCAGAAGACCACTCCATCTTCCAGTGTGACATTATTGATGAGACTGTGGCTGAAGTTCACCAAGAGGTAGTGGAAGAGAAGAACATGGAGCAATGTGCAAGTGTGGGGCAGTCCTCTGAGTATATTGAAGACACCTTGCTACCTCCAGTGGTTCCTGATGATCAAGTGCCAAGCCATGAGCTGAAAATAGAGTTGAAACCCCTTCCACCTCACCTCAAGTATGCTTATCTTGAGGATAATCAAAAGCTCCCGGTTATCATTGCAAATGAACTTACTTCCCAACAAGAGGAGCGTTTGCTTAGTGTGCTTAGAAGACACAAGAAAGCTATTGGGTGGAGTTTGACGGACATTGTAGGCATAAGCCCTCAAGTCTGTGAGCACCGAATTTTTCTAGAGGAGGGAGCAAGGCCTATCCGTCAACCTTAAAGGCGGTTGAACCCCACCATCTAAGAAGTTGTGAAGAAGAAAGTGACCTGATTGCTTGACGCCGACATCATCTATCCTATCTCGGATAGTGAATGGGTTAGCCCAGTACAAGTGGTTCCGAAGAAGTCTGGCGTCATAACAGTGCAGAATTCCTGGAGAGTGTGCATTAACTACAGGCTTTTGAACCAAGCCACTCGCAAGGATCACTGCCCATTGCCTTTCATCGATCAAATGCTTGATCGCCTGTCAGGTAAATCCCACTACTGTTTTCTAGATGGTTATACTGGATATTTTCAAATCCATATTGCTCTAGAAGACCAGGAGAAAACCACTTTTACAAGCCCCTTTGAAACGTATGCATACAAGAGAACGCCTTTTGGCTTATGTAATGCACCGGCTACATTTCAAAGATGCATGATGAGTATTTTCTCAGATTTTCTTGAGAATTGTATGGAAGTTTTTATGGATGACTTTAGTGTTTATGGTGATTCGTTTGACCTTTGTTTGGATAGTCTAGCTAGAGTATTAGAACGATGTACTAGTTCAAACCTTGTACTTAATTTCGAAAAATGTCATTTTATGGTAAAGCAAGGTATTGTTCTAGGCCATATTATTTCTAATACTGGTATATCTGTTGATCCTTGGTGCGCGAAATTGTGAACAATACTTTTTCACAACTCAAATAATCCCCGGTAATGGCTCCAAAAACTTGGTGGCTCAATACCATGGCATTACACAACTTCGCACAACTAACCAGCAAGTGCACTGGGTCGTCCAAGTAATAAACCTTACGTGAGTAAGGGTCGATCCCACGGAGATTGTTAGTATTGAAGCAAGCTATGGTCATCTTGTAAATCTTAGTCAGGCAAACTCAGATGTATATGGTGATGAACGAAAATAACCTAAAAGATAAGGATAGAGATACTTATGTATATCATTGGTGTAAGAGCTTCAGACAAGTGTATGAAGATGCCTTCCCTTCCGTCTCTCTGCTTTCCTAATGCCTTCATCCAGCCCTTCTTACTCCTTTCCATGGCAAGCTCGTGTAAGGTTTCACTGTTGTCAGCAGCTACCTCCCATCCGCGCAGTGAAAGCTAATGCACACACTCTGTCACAGTGCTGCCAATCACCGGTTTGGTTCCCTCCCCTACCGGAATAGAATAACTCTTTTGCGTCTGTCACTAACGCCCAGTAGGTTACGGGTTTGAAGCACGTCACAGTCATTCAATCATTGAATCCTACTCAGAATACCACAGACAAGGTTTAGACCTTCCGGATTCTCTTGAATGCCGCCATCAGGTCCTGCCTATACCACGAAGATTCCGAAGAATCCAAGAGATATTCACTAAGCCTCAGATGCTTGTAGAACAAGAATGGTTGTCAGTCACCTTGTTCATGGGTGAGAATGGTGATGGGCGTCAATCATCACCTTCATCAGGTTGAAGAACAAGTGATATCTTGGTAAAAGAACAAGCGGAATTGAATGGAAGAACAATAGTAATTGCATTAATACTCGAGGTACAGCAGAGCTCCACACCTTAATCTATGGTGTGTAGAAACTCCACCGTTGAAAATACATAAGCATAAGGTCTAGGCATGGCCGAATGGCCAGCCTCCCAATGATCTAAGATAGCATAAAACTCAAAGATAGCTACCAAGATGTATATCATACAATAGTAAAAGGTCCTACTTATAGAAAACTAGTACATAGATGAGTAAATGACATAAAAATCCACTTACGGGCCCACTTGGTGTGTGCTTGGGCTGAGCAATGAAGAAATTTCGTGTAGAGACTCTCCTTGGAGTTAAACGCCAGCTTTAGTGCCAGTTTGGGCGTTTAACTCCCAATTAGGTGCCAGTTCCAGCGTTTAACGCTGGGATTTCTTGAGGTGACTTTGAACGCCGGTTTGGGCCATCAAATCTTGGGCAAAGTATGGACTATCATATATTGCTGGAAAGCCCAGGATGTCTACTTTCCAACGCCGTTGAGAGCGCGCCAATTGGGCTTCTGTAGCTCCAGAAAATTTGCTTTGAGTGCAGGGAGGTCAGAATCCAACAGCATCTGCAGTCCTTTTGAGTCTCTGGATCAGATTTTTGCTCAGGTCCCTCAATTTCAGCCAGAAAATACCTGAAATCACAGAAAAACACACAAACTCATAGTAAAGTCCAGAAAAGTGAATTTTAACTAAAAACTAATAAAAATATACTAAAAACTAACTAGATCATATCAAAAACATACTAAAAACAATGCCAAAAAGTATACAAATCATCCGCTCATCACAACACCAAACTTAAATTGTTGCTTGTCCCCAAGCAACTGAAAATCAAATAAGATAAAAGGAAGAGAATATGCAATGAATTCCAAAAACATCTGTGAAGATCAGTATTAATTAGATGAGCGGGGCTTTTAACTTTTTGCCTCTGAACAGTTTTGGCATCTCAATCTATCCTTTGAAATTCAGAATGGTTGGCTTCTTTAGGAACTTAGAATCCAGATAGTGTTAATGATTCTCCTAGTAAAGTATGATGATTCTTGAACATAGCTATTTATTGAGTCTTGGCTGTGGCCCAAAGCACTCTGTCTTTCCAGTATTACCACCGGATACATACATGCCACAGACACATAATTGGGTGAACCTTTTCAGATTGTGACTTAGCTTTGCTAAAGTCCCCAATTAGAGGTGTCCAGGGTTCTTAAGCACACTCTTATTTGCCTTGGATCACGACTCTTATTATTATTTTTTTTCGTTTTCCTTTTTTTCTCTTTTTTTTTTTTTGAATAGCAATGCTTTTTCTTGCTTCAAGAATCATTTTATTGATTTTTCAGATCCTCAATAACATGTCTCCTTTTTCATCATTCTTTCAAGAGCCAACATTCATGAACCACAAATTCAAGATACATATGCACTGTTTAAGCATACATTCAGAGAACAAAAATATTGCCACCACATCAAAATAATTAAACTATTATAAAATTCAAAATTCATGCAATTCTTCCTTTTTCAATTAAGCACATTTTTATTCAAGAAAGGTGATGGATTCATAGGACATTCATAACTTTAAGGCATAGACACTAAGACACTAATGATCATAAGACACAAGCATGGATAACATAAAGCACTAAAAATTCGAAAAACAAAGGAATAAAGAACAAGGAAATCAAGGAACGGGTCCACCTCAGTGATGGCGGCTCTTCCTTGCTTTTGAAGGTCCTATGGAGTGCTTGAGCTCCTCAATGTCTCTTCCTTGCCTTTGTTGCTCCTCTCTCATGATTCTTTGTTCTTCTCTAATTTCATGGAGGAGAATGGAGTGTTCTTGGTGCTCCACCCTTAGTTGTCCCATATTGGAACTCAACTCTCCTAGGGAGGTGTTTAGTTGCCCCCAATAGTCTTGTGGAGGAAAATTCATCCCTTGAGGAATCTCAGGGATCTCATGATGAGTGGGATCTCTTGTGTACTCCATCCTTTTCTTAGTGATGGGCTTGTCCTCATCAATGGTGATGTCTCCCTCTATGTCAACTCCCACTGAATAACAGAGGTGACAAATGAGGTGAGGAAAGGCTAACCTTGCCAAGGTAGAGGTCTTGTCCGCCACCCTATAGAGTTCTTGGGCTATAACCTCATGAACCTCTATTTCTTCTCCAATCATGATGCTATGGATCATGATAGCCCGGTCTATGGTAACTTCGGACCGGTTGCTAGTGGGAATGATTGAGCGTTGTATGAACTCTAACCATCCTCTAGCCACGGGTTTGAGGTCATGCCTTCTCAATTGGACCGGCTTTCCTCTTGAATCTTGCTTCCATTGTGCGCCCTCTTCACATATGACTGTGAGGACTTGGTCCAACCTTTGATCAAAGTTGACCCTTCTAGTGTAAGATGCTCATCTCCTTGCATCATAGGCAAGTTGAACGCCACCCACACTTTCCGGACTAAAATCCAAGTATTTCCCCCGAACCATAGTAAGATAATTCTTTGGATCCGGGTTCACACTTTGGTCATGGTTCTTGGTGATCCATGCATTGGCATAGAACTCTTGAACCATCAAGATTCTGACTTGTTGAATGGGGTTGGTAAGTACTTCCCAACCTCTTCTTTGGATCTCATGGCGGATCTCCGGATATTCACCCTTTTGAGTGAAAAGGGGACTTCGGGGATCACCTTCTTCAAGGCCACAACTTCATAGAAGTGGTCTTGATGCACCCTTGAGAGGAATCTATCCATCTCCCATGACTCGGAGGTGGAAGCCTTTGCCTTCCCTTTTCCTCTTTCTAGAGGTTTCTCCGGCCTTGGATGCCATAAATGGTTATGAAAAAGCAACGCTTTTACCACACCAAACTTAAAATGTTTGCTCGTCCTCGAGCAAAAGAAGAAAGAAGAAGAGAGTAGGAGAAGAAGAAAATGAGGAAGAGGGGGAAAGTGGTGTGTTCGGCCTAGAAGGGTAAGAAAGGGTGTTTAGGTTGTGTGAAAATGAAGGGTTGAAGAAGGGTATATATAGGAGAGAGGGGGGTGAATGGTTCGGCCATGGAGGGTGGGTTTGGGAGGGAAAGTGGTTTGAATTTGAAGGGTGAGGTTGGTGGGGATTTATGAAGGATGGATGTGAATGGTGAAGAGAAAGATGGGATTTGATAGGTGAGGGGTTTTTGGGGAAGAGGTGTTGAGGTGATTGGTGAGTGGGGGAAGAAGAGAGAGAATGATGGTAGGGTCCTGTGGGGTCCACAGATCCTGTAGTGTCAAGGAAAGGCACTTGCACCAAATGGCATCAAAATCCACGTTTTGAGCCTTTCTGGCGTTAAACGCCGGGCTGGTGCCCATTCCTGGCGTTTAACGCCAGGTTTTTACCCTTTACTGGCGTTTAACGCCAGTCTGGTGCCCCTTTCTGGCGTTAAACGCCCAGAATGGTGCCAGACTGGGCGTTAAACGCCCAACAGTTAGCATACTGGCGTTTGAACGCCAGCTTCTTCTTCTCCAGGGTGTGCTGTTTTTCTTCCTGTTTTTCATTTTGTTTTTACTTTTTTCATTGTTTTTGTGACTTCTTATGATCATCAACCTACAAAAAAGATAAAATAACAAAAGAAAATAATTAATTAAAAAACATTGGGTTGCCTCCCAACAAGCGCTTCTTTACTGTCATTAGCTTGACAGAGGACTCTCATGGAGCCTCAGAGTTGTTCAGAACCGTGTTGGAACTTCCCAACACCAAACTTAGAGTTTGATTGTGGCCTCCCAACACCAAACTTAGAGTCTGACTGTGGGGGCTCTGTTTGGCTCTGTTTTGAGAGAAGCTCTTCATGCTTCTTCTCCATGATGACAGAGGGATATCCTTGGGCCTTAAACACCAAGGATTCTTCATTCACTTGAATGATCAACTCTCCTCTATCAACATCAATCACAGCCTTTGCTGTGGCTAGGAAGGGTCTGCCAAGGATGATGGATTCATCCATGCACTTCCCAATCTCTAGGACTATGAAATCAGTAGGAATGTAATGGTCTTCAACCTTAACCAGAACATCCTTTACAAGTCCATAGGCTTGTTTTCTTGAGTTGTCTGCCATCTCTAGTGAGATTTTTGTAGCTTGCACCTCAAAGATCCCTAATTTCTCCATTACAGAGAGGGGCATGAGGTTTACACTTGACCCCAAGTCACACAAGGCCTTCTTGAAGGTCATGGTGCCTATGGTACAAGGTATAGAAAACTTCCCAGGATCCTGCCTCTTTTGAGGCAATTGCTGCCTAGACAAGTTATCCAGTTCCTTGGTGAGCAAAGGGGGTTCATCCTCCCAAGTCTCATTTCCAAATAACCTGTCATTTAGCTTCATGATTGCTCCAAGGTATTTAGCAACTTGTTCCTCAATGACATACTCATCCTCTTCAGAGGAGGAATACTCATCAGAGCTCATGAATGGCAGAGGTAAGTCCAATGGAATCTCTATGGTCTCATTTTGAGCCTCAGATTCCCATTGGTCCTCAGAGGAGACTGGTACACGCCCACTGAGGTCTTCCTCAGTGGCGTCCTCCTCTTCTCTTTCCTCTCCACATTCGGCCATGGTTATGGCTTTGCACTCTCCTTTTGGATTTTCTTCTGTATTACTTGGGAGAGTGCTAGGAGGGAGTTCAGTAACTTTCTTGCTCAGCTGACCCACTTGTCCTTCCAAATTTCTGATGGAGGACCTTGTTTCATTCATGAAACTTTGAGTGGTCTTGATTAGATCAGAGACCATGGTTGCTAAGTCAGAGGTATTCTGCTTAGAGCTCTCTGTCTGTTGCTGAGAAGATGATGGAAAAGGTTTACCATTGTTAAACCTGTTTCTTCCACCATTATTATTGAAACCTTGTTGAGGTCTCTCTTGATTCTTCCATGAGATTTTGGTGATTTCTCCATGAAGAATTATAGGTGTCACCATAGGGTTCTCCTAGGTAATTTACCTCTTCCACTGAAGGGTTCTCAGGATCATAAGCTTCTTCCTCAGATGAAGCATCCTTAGTACTGTTTGGTGCATTTTGCATTCCAGACAGACTTTGAGAAATCAGATTGACTTGTTGAGTCAATATTTTATCTGAGCCAAAATGGCATTCAGAGTGTCAATTTCAAGAACTCCTTTCTTCTGACTAGTCCCATTGTTCACAGGATTCCTTTCAGAAGTGTACATGAATTGGTTATTTGCAACCATTTCAATCAATTCTTGAGCTTCTGCAGGCGTCTTCTTCAGATGAAGAGATCCTCCAGCCGAGCTATCCAAAGACATCTTGGATAGTTCAGAGAGACCATCATAGAAAATACCTATGATGCTCCATTCAGAAAGCATGTCTGAGGGACATCTTCTGATTAATTGTTTGTATCTTTCCCAAGCTTCATAGAGGGATTCTCCATCCTTCTGTCTGAAGGTTTGGACTTCCACTCTAAGCTTACTCCATCTTTGTGGTGGAAAGAACTTTGCCAAGAAGGCATTGACTAGCTTTTCCCAAGAGTCCAGGCTTTCTTTAGGTTGAGAATCCAACCATATTCTAGCTCTGTCTCTCACAGCAAAAGGGAATAGCATCAGTCTATAGACCTCAGGGTTAACCCCATTAGTCTTGACTGTGTCATAGATTTGCAAGAACTCAGCTAATTCCTTGAAGAATTCGGTCAGGTCCTCTAAAGAGAGTTGTGCCTTGGCTTCTCTTAGCTTTCGCTTCAAGGTCCTCTCAGGTTCAGGGTCAGCTTCAACAAGAATGCCTTTGTCTCTGCTCCTGCTCATATGAAAGAGAAGAGAAACAAAGTGTGGAATCCTCTATGTCACAGTATAGAGATTCCTTGAAATGTCAGAGGAAAAGAGAAATAGAAAGAAGAAGGAGAAGAAGAATTCGAACTTTAATTAGATAAGGTTCGAATTGTGCATTTAGAAGGAGTGGTCTCCATAAATAGAAGGATGTGGGGGAGGGAAGAGAATTTTCGAAAATTCATTAAAATATTTTGAAAACATTTTTGAAAAACATTAATGATTTTCGAAAATCAGAGTGGAAAAGAAATCAGCGATTTTTGAAAAAATTTTAAAATTAGAAATTAAAAGATTTGATTGAAACTATTTTGAAAAAGATGTGGTTTAAAAAGATTTAATTGAAAGTTATGGTTTTAAAAGATGTGATTGAGAAGATATGATTTGAAAACAATTTTAAGAGATATGATTTGAAAACATTTGAAAAGATATGATTTTAAAATTATGACTTGCCTAACAAGAAAAGATATGATTCAAACATAAAACCTTCCTCAACAGAAAAGGCAACAATTTTGAGATGTTCAATCAAATCATTAATTGTTAGTAAGTATCTTTTAAAAAGGAAAGAAATTGATTTTGAAAACATTTGATTGAAAAGATTTGATTTGAAAAAGATTTGATTTTAAAAAGGCAACAATCCTTCTTACTCCTTTCCATGGCAAGCTCGTGTAAGGTTTCACTGTTGTCAGCAGCTACCTCCCATCCGCGCAGTGAAAGCTAATGCACACACTCTGTCACAGTGCTGCCAATCACCGGTTTGGTTCCCTCCCCTACCGGAATAGAATAACTCTTTTGCGTCTGTCACTAACGCCCAGTAGGTTACAGGTTCGAAGCACGTCACAGTCATTCAATCATTGAATCCTACTCAGAATCCACAGACAAGGTTTAGACCTTCCGGATTCTCTTGAATGCTCATCAGGTCTGCTATACCACGAAGATTCCGAAGAATCCAAGAGATATTCACTAAGCCTCAGATGCTTGTAGAACAAGAATGGTTGTCAGTCACCTTGTTCATGGGTGAGAATGGTGATGGGCGTCATCATCACCTTCATCATGTTGAAGAACAAGTGATATCTTGGATAAAGAACAAGTGGAATGAATGGAAGAACAATAGTAATTGCATTAATACTCGAGGTACAGCAGAGCTCCACACCTTAATCTATGGTGTGTAGAAACTCCACCGTTGAAAATACATAAGCATAAGGTCTAGGCATGGCCGAATGGCCAGCCTCCCATGATCTAAGATAGCATAAAACTCAAAGATAGCTACCCAGATGTATATAATATAATAGTAAAAGGTCCTACTTATAGAAAACTAGTACATGATGAGTAAATGACTAAAATCCACTTCCGGGCCCACTTGGTGTGTGCTTGGGCTGAGCAATGAAGAAATTTCGTGTAGAGACTCTTCTTGGAGTTAAACGCCAGCTTTAGTGCCAGTTTGGGCGTTTAACTCCCAATTAGGTGCCAGTTCCAGCGTTTAACGCTGGGATTTCTTGAGGTGACTTTGAACGCCGGTTTGGGCCATCAAATCTTGGGCAAAGTATGGACTATCATATATTGCTGGAAAGCCCAGGATGTCTACTTTCCAACGCCGTTGAGCGCGCGCCAATTGGGCTTCTGTAGCTCCAGAAAATCCGCTTCGAGTGCAGGGAGGTCAGAATCCAACAGCATCTGCAGTCCTTTTGAGTCTCTGGATCAGATTTTGCTCAGGTCCTCAATTTCAGCCAGAAAATACCTGAAATCACAGAAAAACACACAAACTCATAGTAAAGTCCAGAAAAGTGAATTTTAACTAAAAACTAATAAAAATATACTAAAAACTAACTAGATCATATCAAAAACATACTAAAAACAATGCCAAAAAGTATACAAATCATCCGCTCATCAATCCTGCAAAGGTAGATATTATTTTTGGATTACCTTATCCCTCCTCTATGAGGGAAGTCCATTCGTTTCTTGGTCATGCAGGTTTCTACCGGTGTTTTATTAAGAACTTCAGTAAAGTTGCACTGCCTCTATCCCGTCTGCTGTAGAAGGACGTAGAGTTTGAGTTTAGCAAAGATTGCTTGGAAGCATTTGACAAACTGAAGGTTGCCTTGACCCAAGCTCCTATTGTGAGAGGGCCTGACTGGAGTAGGCCATTCGAGATCATGTGCGACGCATCAAATTATGCGGTAGGAGCGGCACTGGCTCAGCGCGAATGTATGGACCCATATATTATTGCTTATGCTTCTAAAACTCTAGATGGTGCCCAGTCTAATTATACTACCACTGAAAAAGAATTATTAGCTATTGTTTTTGCTTTGGATAAATTCCGAGCTTATTTACTTGGAACCAAGGTGGTAGTATATTCAGACCATGCGGCCTTAAAGTATTTGTTAGATAAGAAAGAGTCAAAACCAAGGTTAATTCATTGGATATTGTTGTTGTAAGAATTTGATTTAGAGATCAAAGATAGGAGTGGTTCCCAAAATTTGGTGGCGGACCACTTGAGTCGCCTTGAACATGTTAAAAGTGACTCCACTCCTATCAATGATGCATTTCCACTAGATAGCTTGGAAGCAATATCTAAGGTAGTTCCTTGGTATGCACCTATAGCTAATTATTTGCTTAGTCGTACCTTTCCTCCTAATTTTACTAAGCATCAGAAGGACAAGCTTAAAAGTGAGTCCAAGTATTATATATGGGATGATCCCTATTTATGGAGATGTGGTGCTGACCAAATAATTAGAAGGTGTGTGCCACAATCTGAATTCTAGTCAATTTTAGAGGCCTGCCACTCCTCTAAGAGTGGTGGACACTTTGGTCCTCAAAGGACTGCAAGAAAAATTTTAGACTACGGATTTTGGTGGCCCACACTTTTTAAGGATGCTAAAATTTTCTGTGACTCTTGCCCCCAACGCCAAAGGTTTGGAAATATATCCAAGAGGGATGAGATGCCCCAACAACTTATGTTGTTCTGTGAAATTTTTTATGTTTGGGGTATTGACTTCATGGGGCCATTTCCTAACTCGAATGATATCTTGTACATCTTGTTAGCTGTTGATTATGTTTCTAAATAGGTGGAAGCAATTTCTACCCGTACTGATGATGCTAACATTGTTATTTCTTTTGTTAGGAATAATATTATTTGTCGCTTTAGATCACCATGAGCAATCGTGAGTGATCAAGGCTCTCACTTTTGTAATAGGAGAATGACATGTCTGCTAAAGAAATAAGGAATCATTCACACAGTGGCAACGGCTTACCATCCCAGACCAATGGACAAGCCGAGGTGTCCAATAGGGAGATCAAGCGCATACTAGAGAAGATTGTGAAGCCTCATCGGAAGGATTGGTGTGCTAGACTTGTGATGCACCACTATCTTGTGGTACATTTTGTGCTTAATTTAGGTGGATTTTATCCACTTTTCTCACATTTATTCAAGGAAATAGCATGGTTTCATAATTTTCTCCTAAATTGTGCTTGAGTGTAAAAACATGCTTTTTAGGCCCTTAAATTGTTAATTTTGATTCACCTTTGATTCAACTAGATACCTTGATGTGTTTGTTAGTGATTTCATGATGAAAAAGGCTAGGAATGAATCAAAGGAGTGAAGAGAAAAGCATACAAAAAGGAGAAATCATGAAAATTCAAGGATTTGGGATGCTGAGATCGACGCGCACACACAGGAGGCGCGTGAGTGTGGAAGTGAAGTCGCACGGCGACGTGTACACGTACATGACGCGTACGTGTGGATAGCAAAAATGCCAAGTGACGTGTACACGTCGGTGCTTGCACGTGACCCTGATAAACCGCTATTTTATAGTTTATCTTATGCTTAATTTAGTGGATTTTATCCATTATTCTCACACATATTCATTGAATTCGCATGTTTTACATTTTCCTTCCTAATTCTGTGCTATGATTGAAAGCATGCTTCTTTGGCCCTAAATTTACTAATTTTAATCCTCTCTTATTACCATTCGATGTCGTGATATGTTTGTTAAGTGTTTTCAGGGTTTATAGGACAGGAATGGCTTAGAGGATGGAAAGGAAGCATGCAAAAGTGGAAGAAATACAAGAAATTGAAGGAATTGCTAAGCTGTCAACCCTGACCTCTTCGTACTAAATCAACCATAACTTGAGCTACAGAGGTCCGAATGAGGCGTTTCTAGTTGCGTTGGAAAGCTAACATCCGAGGCTTCAAAATGATATACAATTTGCCATAGTTGCTATGCAGTTAGGCGATGCGCACGCATGGATTACACGTACGCGTGACCATGCAAAAGTTCAGCGACGAGTACGCGTGACAGAGCCACATGCTGGACGTATCAGAAATCACTGGAGGCCATTTTTGGGCTGTTTTTGGCCCAGTTCCAAGCCCGAAAACATAGATTAGAGTGGGGGAATCGATCATTCACTTCTCATTCACATGATTTTAGGTTTTAGATGTAGTTCTCTAGAGAAAGAGGCTCTCTTCTCTCTAAGTTTTAGGTTTTTAGGTTTATTTCTTCTCAAATTCTGAATTCTACTTTGCTTCAATTTAGGTTTCTTCTACTTTAATTATTCTAGTACTTTGGTTTATTTATTTCTCTTGTTGAGTTGTTTATTTCCGCAATTTGGTTTATGAACTCCATGTTAGATTCAATTTCTTTTTAACGCAAGTTGAGGTATTTCATATTTATTACTTCTTTCTTCAATTTATTGTTATTATTCCCTCTTGCAATTGTTGGTTTTAGATTTTATATTCTCTTATTGCTTTTCTATGCTTTTATTTTGTGCCTTCCAAGTGTTTGATAAAATGCTTAGGAGGGTTTCAAATTAGACTTTTATGTTCTTAACTTGGATTAATTATTTAGAGACTCTTGAGTTATCAAAAGTCTTTTGTTGGTTGGTGATTGAAACTTGCTAGTTGGCTTGAGCTTCACTAATGCTGGTCTTTGACTAGGACTTGTGAACTTAAGTTAACTTTACTCACTTGACTTTTCTTCATTGTTAGAGGTTAACTAAGTGATAGTAAAAGGCAATTACCATCACAAGTGACTATGATAATAGGGATAGGAATTCTAATTATCAATCCTTGCTAGGACTTTTCTTAATTATTAGTTTATCTTCTTGTCATTTACATTCCTTGTTCAACAATTAAAAACCCAAAAAGATACAATCTCATAACCAATTATAAGTACACTTCCCTACAATTCCTTGAGAGACGACCCGAGGTTTAATACTTCGATTAATTTTATTGGGTTTGCTTTAGTGAAAAACAAATTAAATTTGATTGAGGTTTAATTATCGGTTTAGATCTATACTTACAACACGACTATTTTAAGAAAATTCTTTACCGACGATTTTCCTCCATCAATTTTTGGCGCCATTGATGGAAAATTACAAATGTGTGCCTTATTATTGGTTATTGTATATATTTTCTTTTTGCTTGTTTGTTAGTTTTTGTTAGTTTTAGGACTTAGTTGCTTATTTTTATTAGTTTTTGTTTTTATTTGCTATTATGAATTCTCACCCCTTTGGCTACGAGTGTGGTTACAATTATGTTGTAGGGGATGTAGGCTACAATGAGAATATGCATCAAGGATGGGAGAATCAAAGATGGGAGGAGCCACAAGGATTTGATCACCCTCTTGGCAACAACCTCCACCAACATACTATGACCAAAAGCCATTCCAAGAAGCATACCAAGATAATGGCTATGGTGAGCACCCTTTTGAGTATCAACAACCACCACCAGACGCCTATGAACTCCCTCGTCAACATAATTTTGAACCACCAAACTCACAAGCCCCTTACCACCAAACACCTCCATATGACTCTAGCCCATATCCACTATACCAACCACCATACGAATCATACATAGAACCACCCCAATTCCAACACAATTACCCCTAAGAACCACCACCTCAATATACACCATCTCCATATCCTTATCAAGATGAACCACCTTCTTATCATGAGCCCTTTCTCACAACAAATGAACCCTCCTATTCACCCCAAGCTCCTGATAAACCCCATTTTTAGGATTTATCTTATGCTTAATTTAGGATATTTTATGACCTTTTACCCACATTTATGCAAGGAAATAGCATGATTTCATGATTGTCTCCTAATTTATGCTTAAGTGTGAAAACATGCTTTTTAGGCCTTTTATGTGTTAATTTTGATTCACCTTTTATTTCACTAGATGCCTTGATATGTTTGTTAGTGAATTTAGCATGGAAAGGCTAGGAATGGATCAAAGGGATGAAGAGGAAAAGCATGCAAGTGGAGAACTCATGAAGAAACAAGGATTTGGGATGCTGAGATCGATGCGCACGCGTGGATTGTGGAATCATATGGCGACGCGTACGCGTACATGACGCATACGCGTGGAAGCAAAATGCCAAGCGATGCGTACGCGTGAGCCACACATACGCGTCGATGCTCGCACGTGACTCACTTAAAGGCAAAAAGTTGGGGGGCGAATTCTGGGCTTCCCATGCCCAGATCCAACTTATTTCTGAGGCTATTTAAGGCTGAATTCAAGGGGGGAATCAACACCTTCCATGACATTAGGTTTAGTTTAGTTTAGTTTTGGAGGGAAAGTTAGTTTCTTGGGAGAGAAGCTCTCACTTCTCTCTAGAATTAGGATTAGATTAGGGTTTTTGTTCTCTTCTCTAGATCTAGATCTACTCATTCTCTTGCTTCAATTTTGCTTTTGCTTTATGAATTCTTATGTATATTTCCATTTACCTTTCAATGCAATTTATGAATTTCATGTCTTTTCATGTTTGATTTGGTTTTCTATTATTGATCTCTTGCTATTGTAGTTAGATCTCTCTTTAATTATTGCAATTCATGTTGTTTGCCTTTATTGCCTTTTATGTGTTTGATGAAATGCTTCTTTTAGCTATGAGTTAAATTTTGTTCCTCTTGGCCTAGGTAGAGTAATTAGTGACTCTTGAGTTATCTAATTCTTTTGTTGATTGATAATTAGAAGTTGCTAATTGACTTGATTACCAATAAAGCTAGTCTTTCATCATGATTTGGCTAGGACTTATGGAATCAAGTTAATTCATCCACTTGACTTTCCTTCATAGTTAGAGGTTAACTAAGTGGGAGAAATGGACAATTGTTGTCACAATTGAGGAGGATAATGAGGATAGGACTTTTAGTTCTCATACCTTGCTAAGAGCTTTGTTAGTTGTTAGTTTATTTCCTTTGCCATTTACATTTCTTGTCTCTTACCTCAAAAACCCCAAAACATACCTCATAGCCAATAACAAGAACACTTTATCGCAATTCCTAGGGAGAACGACCCGAGGTTTGAATACTTCGGTTTATTTTTTATAGGAGTTTGTTACTTGTGACAACCAAATGCTTGTATGAAAGGATTCTTTGTTAGTTTAGAAGCTATACTTTCAACGAGATTCCATTGTGAAATTCTATACCATCAAAAATCCAATCATCAGCTCCCATAAATGATACCTTTAATGTTATTCACCAAGGGCAAAGAGAGCTTCAAACCACACTTACCTCTGCTCTTACCGGTCTCACCTCTACTCTCCAAGCTCTTATATCCTGTATGGATCCATCAATACAAGAGCAACATGATCCCAATTATGCTACTAACATGGAACAAGAGAGAAGGGATCGTCTTAGGGACTTAATGGATCGGGTTCACGCATCTATACTTCAAGAGAAGCAAAAGGAGGCCCAAATATGGAAGTAGAGACCCCTGAAGATGAAGAAGTAGTTGAAGAATTAGTGAAGAAAGACATCAAGGAGGAGTTTGATTTTGTACTAGAGCAAGTGGAGAAAGTCAAAATTATCGAAGAAGAGGAAGTGGTTGAAGACTTAGGAGATGCGGAACCTCCATGGGAAACTCAAGTCATAGATCCTCCTTCCAAGACGTTTGAATTTGATGTTGAGGAGGGTGTACAACCTCCAAGGCATATCACGGTTGAAGACTTAGAAGCGGTTGATCATGAGATGGATTCAATAATTGATGAGTTTTTATCTACAATTGAATCCTCTCTCATTGGACTTGAAGAAGAGGTTAACGGTGGAGAAGCTTGCCAAGAGGTGGAAGTAGTCAAGGAAGAGCACAAGGGAGTGGAGCTTGGAAGACCTCTAAAAATACCTCTCCCCAAGCCATTGCCATCCAACACAATATTCAAGTGGGTAAACTCCTTATCCTTGAACTTTACCTTCCCATTTGAATATGGTCTGCTTGAGACGGATGGGCAACTCAGAGCTCTTTGTGGTTTTAAGAGTAAAAAGGGGATGGTTAATGGTTGGCAATACAATCCTAGGTTTGTTATGGTTGGATGTTCAAGGTCTAAGTGCAATGGTTGGTATAAGTCTCAATTGAATGGGTCTAGGAGATTGTTTGGTGGTGCACGAAATTGTGATTCATTCTTTTCACAACTCAAACAGTCCCTAGTAATAGCTCCAAAAACTTGGTGCTCAGTACCATGGTCTAAACATAATTTCACAACTTCGCACAACTAACCAGCAAGTGCACTGGGTCGTCCAAGTAATAAACCTTACGCGAGTAAGGGTCGATCCCACGGAGATTGTTGGTATGAAGCAAGCTATGGTCACCTTGTAAATCTCAGTCAGGCAGATTCAAATGGTTATGGGTGATATATGAATAAAGCATAAAATAAAGATAGAGATACTTATGTAATTCATTGGTGAGAATTTCAGATAAGCGTATGGAGATGCTTTGTCCCTTCCGTCTCTCTGCTTTCTTACTATCTTCATCCAATCCTTCTTACTCCTTTCCATGACAAGCTGTATGTTGGGCATCACCGTTGTCAGTGGCTACAGTCCCGTCCTCTCAGTGAAAATGTTCAACGCACCCTGTCACAGCACGGCTAATCATCTGTCGGTTCTCAATCAGGTTGGAATAGAATCCAGTGATTTTTTTGCGTCTGTCACTAACGCCCAGCCTTCAGGAGTTTGAAGCTCGTCACAGTCATTCAATCATTGAATCCTACTCAGAATACCACAGACAAGGTTTAGACCTTCCGGATTCTCTTGAATGCCGCCATCAATTCCAGCTTATACCACGAAGATTCTGATTAAGGAGTCCAAGAGATAAACATTCAAGCCTTGTTTGCTTGTAGAACGGGAGTGGTTGTCAGGCACGCGTTCATAAGTGAGAATGATGATGAGCGTCACATAATCATCACATTTATCAAGTTCTTGAGTGCAAATGAATATCTTGGAATAAGAACAAGCTGAATTGAATAGAAGAACAATAGTAATTGCATTAATACTCGAGGTACAGCAGAGCTCCACACCTTAATCTATGGTGTGTAGAAACTCCACCGTTGAAAATACATAAGAATAAGGTCTAGGCATGGCCGTGAGGCCAGCCCCCAAAACATGATCAAAAGACTCCAGATGATCAAGGATCCAAAGATTCAAAGATCTAAAGATGAAAATATAATAGTAAAAGGTCTTATTTGTAGAGAACTAGTAGCCTAGGGTTTACAAAGATGAGTAAATGACATAAAAATCCACTTCCGGGCCCACTTGGTGTGTGCTTGGGCTGAGCATTGAAGCATTTTCGTGTAGAGACTTCTCTTGGAGTTAAACGCCAGCTTTTGTGCCAGTTTGGGCGTTTAACTCCCATTCTTGTGCCAGTTCCGGCGTTTAACGCCGGGCATTCTTAAGCTGATTTGGAACACCGGTTTGGGCCATCAAATCTCGGGCAAAGTATGAACTATTATACATTGCTGGAAAGCCCAGGATGTCTACTTTCCAACGCCGTTGAGAGCGCGCCAATTGGGCTTCTGTAGCTCCAGAAAATCCACTTCGAGTGCAGGGAGGTCAGAATCCAACAGCATCTGCAGTCCTTTTAAGTCTCTGAATCAGATTTTTGCTCAGATCCCTCAATTTCAGCCAGAAAATACCTGAAATCACAGAAAAACACACAAACTCATAGTAAAGTCCAGAAAAGTGAATTTTAACTAAAAACTAAAAAAATATACTAAAAACTAACTAAAACATACTAAAAACATACTAAAAACAATGCCAAAAAGCGTATAAATTATCCGCTCATCATTTGGATGTCTCAGTGAGAATTCTGATTTCTCACCACCCAAGTGGAAAAATGATGATCAACAAGAAGACGGATGTAAAAGCAAGGTTTGGGACCCCGTAATTCATTCCAACAATCAACACTCTTGAGGCCTTGTCACGTGCTTTAACTTGCTTGAAGGCTTTATGCGCCTAGTTTGGGATCCCGGAGGCTATTGGAATTACAAACACCGGTGGGGATTCAAGGATCAGTTCAAGCACAAGCCACCATGACAAGGAGCTCACCAAATGTCCAACTTAAGGACTTTAACCAAAAGTGCTAGGTGGGAGACAACCCACCATGGTATGATCTTCCCTTTTTATTAGCTCTATTTTATTTATATCAGTGTCAATATTTAGTTCTGCATGTTTTCCTTTACCTTAAAAAAAGTACGTTCCACGCGTGCGCGTGACCCACGCGCACGCGTCACACGAGACGCCAAACTTACAAAAAGTTGCGCTGGAAACGTGCAGGAAAGGTGCCTTGCGCATAAGCCAACCCACGCATACGCGTGGGTGGCGCGTGCGCGTCACCTGCAGTTTTGTCAATCCACGCGTAAGCGTCAGCGACGCATACGCGTGATATGAAATTCGACATAACTTGATACATTGAACAGAGAGTTGTGCTGGTATAATGCTGGAATTGTGCGTCTGGCACAACAAAATGTCACGCGTACGCGTGACTGACGCTTACGCGTCACCTCTTCTTCTGAACACCCACGTGTACACGTGGGCGACGCTTACGTGTCGCTTTGCAGATTCCATTCTTATACTTTTCTCTCTCCTTTCTTATTCTTTCCTCCTTCTTTCCTACTTTCATCTCCTCCCTCTTCTTTCTCATTTTCTTGTCCTCATTGCATTTACATACTTTCATTCATTGTATTTTAACTGTATACATGTTTTTATTTTCTTTTCTATGTTTATTATTTTTTCATTGGTGTTAAATGTTCTTATTCCACTGTTGCATTTTTCTTGCTTTATTTTGGTGCTTCGTGACTTCTTTTCTATTGTTGGGTGTTATCATTCATAAACCAATGCTAATTTTTTTATGACACTTGTATTCCATTTGCATTGATATACACTTACACTATCTTTCATGACCCACTCTCTCTCCCCATTGTGCAATTTTTTTGCCGCATTGATATGTGGTGCGGAATTAACAATCACAAACTAACCGGCAAGTGCTTCGGGTTGTACCAAGTGATACTTCAGGTGAGTGAGGGTCGATCCCATGAAGATTGATGGACTAAGCAACAATGGTTAAATGATTTACTTAGTTAGGCAAGCAAAAAATGGTTTTGAGATGTTCAAACGGTTTAAAAAGTGACTTCAAAATATCAGAAGGCAGGCACGCAAGTAATTAAGTTGAAAATATAATATAGGAGAAAACAGTTAAGGCTTTAGAGTTATCTACTTTCCTGATTGACTTTTCTTATTAATTATTTTAATCATGCAAGATTTAATTCATGGCTAACTATTTGTGACTAGACCCTAATTCCTTAGACCTTCCTAGTCTACTCTAAAATTCATCAACTGCCAATTCCTTGGTCAATTAATTCCAATTAGAGGGTGATGATCAAATTCCAGTTTATATGCCACAAGAATCCTAATTATCCAAAAATAAGGGGATTATATGTCATGTATCCCGTTAAATACAAACAATTAGAAATTCAGGATAATATGTTTTCAAGTTATTGTTCAAGTAAAGATCTTTTCCAAGTTATACAAGAACTCAATTAGAACATGGGTCAAACTTCCGTTCCACCCAAATTCATAAAATAAAGAACGAAACAATTATTGAAATATAAATCAAAACATGAATTAAAATAGAAAAATAGTAGTATCAATCCATACAATAGACAGAGCTCCTAACCTTAACAATAGAGGTTTAGTTGCTCATGGTTCAGAGAGAAAATAAGGTTTCTGATAAAATGTATTTTGATAGTCTAGAAATTGAATGAAAAGTTCAATGTTGCATATCCTTTTATATCTAATCCTAATAAATTTAAATCCTAATTTTTAAAACTAAATAATATCTTTTTCCTAATTTCAAATAATATTTAAATTTAAATCAGAATTAATTATGGCAATCAACAAGTCTTCAATTGATGGACGGAGACCAATTGATTCCTTCACTTTTCAGCCTCTGATCTGTGCTTTCTGTGCTGAAAACTGGGTCAAAAGCAGCCCAGAAATCGCTGAGGGCGAATTCTGAGTTTGCAGTACGTCGCGCATGTCGCGCATACGCGCCAGGTGCACGTGCGCGCTGATGGACTTTTCGCCAATGTGCGCGTGCGCGTGATGTGCATGTGCACGCCCTTAAACACCAATTCAACTATGGCAAATTGTATATCGTTGGAAAGCCAAGCTTTTCAACGCAGCTTGAACCTCCTCATTTGGACCTTTGTGGCTCAAGTTATAATTGATTGAATACAAAGAGGTCAGGCTTGACAGCTTTGTGATTCCTTCCATTTCCATCAAATCCAGCCAAATGCTACCTAAAATAAACAGAATTGCACAAGACTCAAAGTAGCATCCATAGTGGTTAAAAGATAATTAATTCTTGCTTAAACTCATCAAGTTAAATGCAAATTCACTAGAAAAAGATAGGAAAGATGCTCACGCATCAATATGTCATTTGCTTCTACTATTTTCTCACTTGCATGTTGTAGCTACTATGTAGTTGAGACCCTCATTATTTGGCATTAACCCACCCATACTCTATTTGTTTTCTTCTCTTTTTTTTTGGGTACTTTTCTTCCTTTTCCTCTTCTTTCAGGATGGCCACCAAGGAGGAAAAAGGAAAGTTTATAATGGGGCGAACAACAAGTCACTCTGCATAAGCTTTTGAAGGAACTCCGCATTTGTAGCAGCCCGTCCACTTGCACATCTTTGTATGCACCGAGGATGGTGCAATCTTTAAGTGTGGGGAGGTCGATACCGACTTCCGTGTGTTAGTTACTCTCTTTTCAACACCAATTTTTATTCTTTTTTGTAGTTAGTGGTTGCATTTGCATGTTTGATTGCATGTTTGTTAGACTTCCTGCATATTTTAATGCTACTTGGTTGATGTAATATTTTCTTTTTCAAGATGGTGGACGAAATTGTGATCCATGTTCTAACTATTTTGAGATGAAGGCTTTCTTATGGCACTGGTTAAATTCACAACTCCGTTCAACTAACCAGCAAGTGTACTGGGTCGTCAAAGTAATAAACCTTACGTGAGTAAGGGTCGATCCCACAGAGATTGTTGGTATGAAGCAAGCTATGGTCACCTTGTAAATCTCAGTTAGGCAGATTAAATTTGTTTATGGGTTCGAAAATTAATAATAAGAAAATAGATGATATATAATAAAAGGGATAGAACACTTATGCAGATTCATTGGTGGGAATTTCAGATAAGCATACGGAGTTACTGTATGGCTCAAGGACGCCTGCTCTCCTACTGCTTCAACTCAATCCTTTTTACTCCTTTCCATGGCAAGCTGTATGTAGGGCATCACCGTTGTCAGTGGCTACATCCCATCCTCTCAGTGAAAATGGTCCTTTGCGACTGTCACTCGCATGGCTAATCATCTGTCGGTTCTCAATCAGGTTGGAATAGAATCCATTGATTCTTTTGCGCTTGTCATCACGCCCAGCCTTCAGGAGTTTGAAGCTCGTCACAGTCATTCAATCCCAGAATCCTACTCGGAATACCATAGACAAGGTTTAGACTTTCCGGATCCTCATGAATGCCGCCATCTATCTAACTTATACCACGAAGATTCTGTTGGAGAATCTAAGAGATATGCGCCCGGCCTAGAGTAGAACGGAAGTGGTTGTCAATCACGCGCGTTCATAGGTGAGAATGATGATGAGTGTCACGGATCATCACATTCATCAAGTTGAAGTGCAACGTATATCTTGAAATAGGAATAAATAGAATTGAATAGGATCATCTTAATGGCATTGAAACTTGAGGTACAGCAGAGCTCCACACCCTTAATCTATGGTGTGTAGAAACTCCACCGTTGAAAATACATAAGTGAAAGGTTCAGGCATGGCCGAATGGCCAGCCCCCATGTGGTCACAAGACCGAATGATCAAAGACATCAAATACATTAGTTAAATGTTCTATTTATAATAAACTAGCTCCTAGGGTTTACATGAGTAAGTAATTGATGCATAAATCCACTTCCGGGGCCCACTTGGTGTATGTTTGGGCTGAGCTTGATCAATCCACGAGCTGAGGCTTCTCTTGGAGTTGAACTCCGAGTTATGACGTGTTTTGGGCGTTCAACTCCAGATCATGACGTTTTTCTGGCGTTTAACTCCAGACAGCAGCATGTACTTGGCGTTCAACGCCAAGTTACGTCGTCAATTTCCGAATAAAGTATGGACTATTATATATTGCTGGAAAGCCCTGGATGTCTACTTTGCAACACCGTTGAGAGCGCGCCAATTGGAGTTCTGTAGCTCCAGAAAATCCATTTCGAGTGCAGGGAGGTCAGATTCCAACAGCATCAGCAGTCCTTTTGTCAGCCTTTTTCAGAGTTTTGCTCAAATCCCTCAATTTCAGTCAGAAATTACTTGAAATCACAGAAAACACACAAACTCATAGTAAAGTCCAGTGAATTTAACATAAAACTAATGAAAACATCCCTAAAAGTAGCTTGAACTTACTAAAAACTACCTAAAAACAATGCCAAAAAGCGTATAAATTATCCGCTCATCACAACACCAAACTTAAATTGTTGCTTGTCCCCAAGCAACTGAAAATCAAACAGGATAAAAAGAAGAGAATATACTATAAATTCAGAAATATCAATGAATATTAATTATAATTAAATGAGCGGGACTTGTAGCTTTTTGCTTCTGAACAGTTTTGGCATCTCACTTTTTCCTTTGAAGTTTAGAATGATTGGCTTCTCTAGGAACTTAGAATTTCAGATAGTGTTATTGATTCTCCTAGTTAAGTATGTTGATTCTTGAACACAGCTACTTTTTGAGTCTTGGCCGTGGCCCTAAGCACTTTGTTTTCCAGTATTACCACCGGATACACAAATGCCACAGACACATAACTGGGTGAACCTTTTCAGATTGTGACTTAGCTTTGCTAGAGTCCCCAGTTAGAGGTGTCCAGAGCTCTTAAGCACACTCTTTTGCCTTGGATCACGACTTTAACCACTTAGTCTCAAGCTTTTTACTTGGACCTTCATGACACAAGCACATGGTTAGGGACAGCTTGATTTAGCCGCTTAGGCCTGGATTTTTTTTCCTTGGGCCCTCCTATCCATTGATGCTCAAAGCCTTGGATCCTTTTTACCCTTGCCTTTTGGTTTTAAGGGCTATTGGCTTTTTCTACTGCTCCTTCTTTTTCTATATACTCTTTTTTTTTTTCGAATGCTTCTTCTTTTTCACTGCTTTTTCTTGCTTCAAGAATCAATTTCATGATTTTTCAGATCCTCAATAACATTTCTCTTTGTTCATCATTCTTTCAAGAGCCAACAATTTTAACATTCATAAATAACAAGATCAAAAGACATATGCACTGTTCAAGCATTCATTCAGAAAACAAAAAGTATTGTCACCACATCAATATAATTAAACTAAATTCAAGAGCTATTTTCGAAATTTATGTACTTCTTGTTCTTTTGAATTAAAACATTTTTCTTTTAAGAGAGGTGAAGGAGTAATGGATTTTATTCATAGCTTTAAGGCATGGTTACATACTAATGATCATGAAATAAAGACACAAAGCATAGATAAACATAATACTAAAAACCGAAAAACAGAAAGAAATAAAGAACAAGGAATGAATCCACCTTTAGTGGCGTCTTCTTCTTGAAGGACCAATGATGTTCTTAGGCTCTTCTATGTCCCTTCCTTGCCTTTGTTGCTCCTCCCTCATTGTTCTTTGATCTTCTCTTATTTCTTGGAGAATGATGGAGTGCTCGTGATGTTCCACCCTTAATTGTTCCACATTGTGACTCAAACCTTCTAAAGAAGTGTTGAGTTGCTCCCAATAGTTGTTTGGAGGAAAGTGCATCCCTTGAGGCATCTCAGGAATTTGTTGATGATGAGCTTCCTCATGTACCTCTTGAGAACCGTGAGGAGCTTCTCTTGCTTGCTCCATCCTTTTCTTGGTGATGGGCTTGTCTTCTTCAATGGAAACATCTCCTTCTATGATAACTCCAGCTGAGTAACATAGATGGCAAATAAGGTGAGGAAAAGCTAACCGTGCCATAGGTGAGGGCTTGTCGGCTATTTTGTAGATTTCATTGGAGATGACCTCATGAACTTCTACTTCCTCTCCAATCATGATGCTATGGATCATGATGGCCCGATCTACAGTAACTTCAGATCGGTTGCTAGTAGGAATGATGGAGCGTTGAATGAACTCCAACCATCCTCTAGCCACAGGCTTGAGATCCAGTCTTCTTAGTTGAACTGGCTTGCCTTTGGAATCTATTCTCCACTGAGCTCCTTCCACACAAATGTCCATAAGGACTTGGTCCAATCTTTGATCAAAATTGACCCTTCTAGTGTAGGGGCGTTCATCACCTTGCATCATAGGCAAGTGGAATGCCAACCTTACATTTTCCGGACTGAAATCCAAGTATTTCCCCCTAACCATTGTGAGATAATTCTTTGGGCTTGGGTTCATTGGTGCGCGAAATTGTGATCACTACACAACTTTGCACAACTAACCAGCAAGTGCACTGGGTCGTCCAAGTAATAAACCTTACGCGAGTAAGGGTCGATCCCACAGAGATTATTGGTATGAAGCAAGCTATGGTCACCTTGTAGATCTCAGTCAGGCAGACTCAAATGGGTATAGATGATGAATAAAACATAAAGATAAATATAGAGACACTTATGTATATCATTGGTGAGAGCTTCAGATAAGCATATGAAGATGCCTTCCCTTCCGTCTCTCTGCTTTCCTACTGCCTTCATCCAATCCTTCTTACTCCTTTCCATGGCAAGCTTATGCAAGGGTTTCACCGTTGTCAGTGGCTACCTCCCATCCTCTCAGTGAAAATGTTCCTATGCTCTGTCACAGCATATGGCTAATCAGCTGTCGGTTCTCGGTCAGGCCGGAATAGAATCCAGCGATTCTTTTGCGTCTGTCACTAACGCCCCGCCTGCTAGGAGTTTGAAGCACGTCACAGTCATTCAATCATTGAATCCTACTCAGAATACCACAGACAAGGTTAGACCTTCCGGATTCTCTTGAATGCCGCCATCAGTTCTCGCCTATACCACGAAGACTCTGATCTCACGGAATGGCTGGCTCGTTTGTCAGGCGAGCACTCGGTTGTCAGGCGATCAACCATGCATCGTGTATCAGGAATCCAAGAGATATTCACTAGAGCCTCGTATGCTTGTAGAACAAGAGTGGTTGTCAGTCACTTTGTTCATGAGTGAGAATGATGATGAGTGTCACGGATCATCACATTCATCAAGTTGAAGAACAAGTGATATCTTGGACAAAGAACAAGCGGAATTGAATAGAAGAACAATAGTAATTGTATTAATACTCGAGGTACAGCAGAGCTCCACACCTTAATCTATGGTGTGTAGAAACTCCACCGTTGAAAATACATAAGAACAAGGTCTAGGCATGGCCGTGAGGCCAGCCCCCAAATGATCTAAGAACTAGATGTCCGAAAATGATCTAGAGATCTAAAGTGATCCAAAGATGTAAATACAATAGTAAAAGGTCCTATATATAGAGAACTGGTAGCCTAGGGTGTACAGAGATGAGTAAATGACATAAAAATCCACTTCCGGGCCCACTTGGTGTGTGCTTGGGCTGAGCAATGAAGCATTTTCGTGTAGAGACTCTTCTTGGAGTTAAACGCCAGCTTTTATGCCAGTTTGGGCGTTTAACTCCCATTTAGGTGCCAGTTCCGGCGTTTAACGCTGGAATTCCTGAGGGTGACTTTGAACGCCGGTTTGGGCCATCAAATCTTGGGCAAAGTATGGACTATCATATATTGCTGGAAAGCCCAGGATGTCTACTTTCCAACGCCGTTGAGAGCGCACCAATTGGGCTTCTGTAGCTCCAGAAAATCCACTTCGAGTGCAGGGAGGTCAGAATCCAACAGCATCTGCAATCCTTTTCAGTCTCTGGATCAGATTTTTGCTCAGGTCCCTCAATTTCAGCCAGAAAATACCTGAAATCACAGAAAAACACACAAACTCATAGTAAAGTCCAGAAAAGTGAATTTTAACTAAAAACTAATAAAAATATAATAAAAACTAACTAAAAGATACTAAAAACATACTAAAAACAATGCCAAAAAGGGTACAAATTATCCGCTTATCATTCATACCTTGGTCATGGTTCCTAGTGATCCATGCATTGGCATAGAACTCTTGAACCATTAAGATTCCAACTTGTTGCATGGGGTTGGTTAAGACTTCCCAACCTCTTCTTTGAACTTCATGTCGGATCTCCGGATACTCATTTTTCTTGAGCTTGAAAGGGACCTCAGGGATCACCTTCTTCTTTGCCACAACATCATAGAAGTGGTCTTGATGGCTCTTTGAGATGAATCTTTCCATCTCCCATGACTCGGAGGTGGAAGCTTTTGTCTTCCCTTTCCCTTTTCTAGAGGATACTCCGGCCTTAGGTGCCATTGATGGTAATGGAAAAACAAAAAGCTTATGCTTTTACCACACTAAACTTAAAATATTGCTCGCCCTCGAGCAAAAAGAAAAGAAGAGTAGAAGTAGGTTCGGCTATGTGGGAGAAGAAGGGGTTGTGTTGTGTGAAAATGAAGTAGAAGGGAAGGGTATTTATAGGGAGAGGGGAGGGTGGGTGTTCGGCCAATTTGGGTGGGAATGGGTGGGAAATTGAATTTGAATATTATGAAGGTAGGTGGGGTTTATGGGGAAGAGTGGGGTGATGTGAGTGGTGAATGGGGGAATTGGGAAGAGGAATTGAGGTGATTGGTGATGGGTGTTGGGAAGTGTGACATGGGGAGTAGGGAGAATGAGATTTAGGATTAGGAGAGTGTGATTAGGATTAAAAGGTAAGGTGGGAATATGTTAGGTGGGGATCCTGTGGGGTCCACAGATCCTGAGGTGAAAACAAATACCATTCCTTCACCATATAGGCATGTAAAATGCCTTCATGCATCATTCTGGCGTTCAAACGCCCATTGGTGCATGTTCTGGGCGTTCAATGCCCATGTAATGCATGTTTCTGGCGTTGAACGCCAGTTTCATGCTTGTTACTGGCGTTCAGCGCCAGCTTTTCTCCTCTAGGCACATTCCTGGCGTTCAGCGCCAGGATGTTGCTTGTTTTTGGCGTTCAGCGCCAGAATGGTGCTCTGTTCTGGCGTTGAACGCCAGCCAGATGCACCTTACTGGCGTTGAACGCCAGCCTGTGCGTCCTCCAGGGTGAAAAATTTTTTTCTTCTGTTTTTGACTCTGTTTTTAATTTTTTTGATTTTTTTTTTTCGTGCCTCCTCATGATCATGTACCTAATAAAACACAAAATAATAATAAAATAAAATAAAATAAAATTAGATAAATAAAATTGGGTTGCCTCCCAACAAGCGCTTCTTTAATGTCCAATAGCTTGACAGTGGCTCCCATGGAGCCACACAAGGTGATCAGGTCAATTTTAGTGTGGTCCCAACACCAAACTTAGAGTTTGGATATGGGGTCTTAACACCAAACTTAAAGTTTGGTTGTGGCCTCACAACACCAAACTTAGAGTTTGACTGTGTGGGCTCTTCTTCACTCTGAACTGAGAGAAGCTCTTCATGCTTACTCTCTTCTGTCACAGAGGAATGACCATGTGCCTTAAACACAAGGTAGTCCCCATTCAATTGAAGGACTAATTCACCTCTGTTGACATCTATCACAGCTCCTGCTGTGGCTAGGAAAGGTCTTCCAAGGATGATGCAATCATCCTCTTCCTTTCTAGTGTCTAAGATTATGAAATCAGCAGGGATGTAAAGGCCTTCAACCTTTACTAGCACATCCTCTACTATCCCATAAGCTTGTCTCAATGACTTGTCTGCCAGTTGTAATGAGAACAAGGCAGGTTGTACCTCAATGATCCCCAGCTTCTCCATTACAGAGAGTGGCATTAGATTTATCCCTGACCCCAGATCACACAGAGCTTTTTCAAAGATCATGGTGCCTATGGTACAAGGTATTGAGAACTTGCCATGATCTTGTTTCTTTTGAGGTAGAATTTTCTGAACCCAAGTATCCAGTTCATTAATGAGCAAGGGAGGTTCACTTTCCCAAGTCTCATTACCAAACAACTTGGCATTCAGCTTCATGATAGCTCCTAAATATTGAGCAACTTGCTTTCCAGTTACATCTTCATCCTCTTCAGATGATGAATAGTCTTCAAAGCTCATGAATGGCAGAAGGAGATTCAATGGAATTTCTATGGTCTCTGTATGAGCCTCAGACTCCTTTGAATCCTTAATAGGAAACTCCTTCTTGCTTGAGGGACGTCCCAGGAGGTCTTCCTCACTAGGATTTTCGTCCTCCTCCTCCCTTGTGCGTTCGGCCATATTGACTATGTCAATGGCTTTGCACTCTCCTTTTGGATTCTCTTCTGTATTGCTTGGGAGAGTACTGGGAGGAGTTTCAATGACTTTCTTACTCAGCTGGCCCACTTGTGCCTCCAAATTTCTAATGGAGGATCTTGTTTCATTCATGAAACTGAAAGTGGCCTTTGACAGATCAGAGACTACATTGGCTAAATTAGAGGTATTTTGTTCAGAATTCTCTGTTTGTTGCTGAGAAGATGATGGATATGGCTTGCTATTACCCAGCCTATTGCGTCCACCATTGTTAAAACCTTGTTGAGGTTTTTGTTGATCCTTCCATGAAATTTGGATGATTTCTCCATGATGAGTTATAGGGTGTTTCCATAAGGTTCACCCATGTAATTAACCTCTGCCATGGCAGGGTTCTCAGGATCATAAGCTTCTTCAAAGCTGCCTCTCTAGTACTGTTGGATGCATGTTGCAATCCATTCAGATTTGAGAGATCATGTGACCTGTTGAGTCAGCACTTTATTCTGAGCCAATATGGCATTCAGAGTATCAATTCAAGAACTCTTTCTCTGAGATACCCCATTGTTCACGGAATTCCTCTCAGAAGTGTACATGAACTGGTTATTTGCAACCATGTCAATGAGCTCTTGAGCCTCTTCAGGCGTTTTCTTCAGGTGAATAGATCCACCTGCAGAATGATCCAATGACATTTTCGAAAATTCAGAGAGACCATAATAGAATATATCTAATATGGTCCATTCTGAAAACATGTCAGATGGACATCTTTTGGTCAGCTGCTTGTATCTTTCCAAGCTTCAGAGGGATTCACATCTTTTGTTGTGAAGGTTTGAACATCCACTCTCAGCTTGCTCAGCTTTGAGGAGGAAAGAATTTATCCAAGAAGGCAGTGACCGCTTATCCCATGAGTCCAGGCTATCCTTGGGTGTGAATCCAACCATACTCTAGCTCGTGTCTCTTACAGCAAAAGGGAAAAGCATGAGTCTGTAGACTTCAGGATCAACCCCATTTGTCTTTACAGTCTCACAGATTTGCAAGAACTCAGTTAAAAACTGATAAGGATCTTCAGATGGAAGTCCATAAAACTTGCAGTTTTGTTGCATTAATGCAACTAGCTGAGGTTTCAGCTCAAAGTTGTTGGCTCCAATGGCAGGAATGGAGATGCTTCTTCCATCAAACTTGGACGTTGGCTTTGTAAAGTCACCAAGCATTCTCCTTGCATTATTATTATTTTCGGCTGCCATCTCCTTCTCTTGTTCGAAAATTTCTGAAAGGTTATTTCTGGATTGTTGTAATTTAGCTTCTCTTAATTTTCTCTTCAGAGTCCTTTCAGGTTCTGGATCTAATTCAACAAGAGTGTCTTTATCCCTGTTCCTGCTCATATGAAAGAGAAGAAAACAAGAAAAAGAAAGAGGAATCCTCTATGTCACAGTATAGAGATTCCTTTATGTTAGTAGAAAGAGAAAGGGGTAGAAGAATGAAGAAGGAGGTTCAGATTTTAGATGAAGAGAGGTGAAGAGAAGTGTTAGTAATTAAATAATTAAATAGAAGAAGAAAAGAGAAGGGAGATTTCGAAAATAATTTTGAAAAAGAGATTAGTAATTTTCGAAAATTAGAGATAAAATGTAATTAAAATTAAAACATGAAACAATTAATTAATTAAAAAGAACTTTTGAAAAAGGGGCGAGATATTTTCGAAAATAGAAGAGGGAGAATTAGTTAGGTGGTTTTGAAAAAGATAAGAAACAAACAAAAAGTTAGTTAGTTGATTGAAAAAGATTTGAAATCAAAATTGAAAAAGATAAGAAGATAGCAAGTTAGATAAGATATTTTGAAATCAAATTTTGAAAAAGATAAAATTTTTGAAAAAGATCAAATAAAAGATAAAAAGATTTAGTTAAAAAATTTTGAAATTATGTACTTCACTAACAAGAAACTACAAGATAAAATTCTAGAACTTAAAGATTGGACCTTTCTTAACAAGAAAGTAACAAACTTCAAATTTTTGAATCAAAACATTAATTATTGATTGTATTTTCGAAAATATGATGTAAAAGATAAGAAAAAGATTTTGAAAATAATTTGAAAAATGTTTTTGAAATTTTCGAAAAATAGAAAAAGTGAAAAAGATATGATTTTTGAAAAAGATTTTAAAAAGATAAGATTTTTAAAATTGAAATTTTGACTTGACTTGTAAGAAACAACTAATTTTGAAAATTTTTGACCAAGTCAACCCAAAATTTCGAAAATTTGGAGGGAAATAAGGAAAAGATATTTTTTTATTTTTGAATTTTTTAATTATGAGAGAGAAAAACAACAAAAATACTTAATGCATGAAATTTTTTAGATCAAAACAATGAATGCATGCAAGAATGCTATGAATGTCAAGATGAACACCAAGAACACTTTGAAGATCATGATGAACATCAAGAACATATTTTTGAAAAATTTTTTGATGCAAAGAAAACATGCAAGACACCAAACTTAGAAATTTTTAATGCTTGGAAAATATGAATGCAAAGATGCACATGAAAAACAAGAAAAGACACAAAACAAGAAAACATCAAGAGCAACAAAAGACTTATCAAGAACAACTTGAAGATCATGAAGAACACTTTGAATGCATGGAATTTTCGAAAAAAGTGCAAGAAAAATTTTTAAAGCATGCAATTGACACCAAACTTAAAAATTGACTCAAGACTTAAACAAAAAACACAAAATAATTTTTTATTTTTGATTTTATGAATTTTTTAAATTTTTATTAATTTTTTTCGAAAATAAAGTTTAGAAAAACGAAAATAAAAGAAAATTTTGAAAAAGATTTTTGAAAAGAAAATTACCTAATCTGAGCAACAAGATGAACCGTCAGTTGTCCATACTCAAACAATCCCCGGCAACGGCGCCAAAAACTTGGTGGACGAAATTGTGATCCATGTTCTAACTATTTTGAGATGAAGGCTTTCTTATGGCACTGGTTAAATTCACAACTCCGTTCAACTAACCAGCAAGTGTACTGGGTCGTCCAAGTAATAAACCTTACGTGAGTAAGGGTCGATCCCACAGAGATTGTTGGTATGAAGCAAGCTATGGTCACCTTGTAAATCTCAGTTAGGCAGATTAAATTTGTTTATGGGTTCGAAAATTAATAATAAGAAAATAGATGATATATAATAAAAGGGATAGAACACTTATGCAGATTCATTGGTGGGAATTTCAGATAAGCATACGGAGTTACTGTATGGCTCAAGGACGCCTGCTCTCCTACTGCTTCAACTCAATCCTTTTTACTCCTTTCCATGGCAAGCTGTATGTAGGGCATCACCGTTGTCAGTGGCTACATCCCATCCTCTCAGTGAAAATGGTCCTCTGCGGCTGTCACTCGCATGGCTAATCATCTGTCGGTTCTCAATCAGGTTGGAATAGAATCCATTGATTCTTTTGCGCTTGTCATCACGCCCAGCCTTCAGGAGTTTGAAGCTCGTCACAGTCATTCAATCCCAGAATCCTACTCAGAATACCATAGACAAGGTTTAGACTTTCCGGATCCTCATGAATGCCGCCATCTATCTAACTTATACCACGAAGATTCTGTTGGAGAATCTAAGAGATATGCGCCCGGCCTAGAGTAGAACGGAAGTGGTTGTCAATCACGCGCGTTCATAGGTGAGAATGATGATGAGTGTCACGGATCATCACATTCATCAAGTTGAAGTGCAACGTATATCTTGAAATAGGAATAAATAGAATTGAATAGGATATCATCTTAATGGCATTGAAACTTGAGGTACAGCAGAGCTCCACACCCTTAATCTATGGTGTGTAGAAACTCCACCGTTGAAAATACATAAGTGAAAGGTTCAGGCATGGCCGAATGGCCAGCCCCCATGTGGTCACAAGACCGAATGATCAAAGACATCAAATACATTAGTTAAATGTTCTATTTATAATAAACTAGCTCCTAGGGTTTACATGAGTAAGTAATTGATGCATAAATCCACTTCCGGGGCCCACTTGGTGTATGTTTGGGCTGAGCTTGATCAATCCACGAGCTGAGGCTTCTCTTGGAGTTGAACTCCGAGTTATGACGTGTTTTGGGCGTTCAACTCCAGATCATGACGTTTTTCTGGCGTTTAACTCCAGACAGCAGCATGTACTTGGTGTTCAACGCCAAGTTACGTCATCAATTTCCGAATAAAGTATGAACTATTATATATTGCTGGAAAGCCCTGGATGTCTACTTTGCAACGCCATTGAGAGCGCGCCAATTGGAGTTCTGTAGCTCCAGAAAATCCATTTCGAGTGCAGGGAGGTCAGATTCCAACAGCATCAGCAGTCCTTTTGTCAGCCTTTTTCAGAGTTTTGCTCAAATCCCTCAATTTCAGTCAGAAATTACCTGAAATCACAGAAAAACACACAAACTCATAGTAAAGTCCAGAAATATGAATTTAACATAAAAACTAATGAAAGCATCCCTAAAAGTAGCTTGAACTTACTAAAAACTACCTAAAAACAATGCCAAAAAGCGTATAAATTATCCGCTCATCACAAGACACTATTTTATGGCATTTCACTAATTTAAATCAAAATTTTTGTTAAACATGTTTGAAGATTTTTAATTTGGAACATGGTTTTAGAGCTCGAACACACAAAACCAGTGAGATTTTGAGCCTACTTGATTGGTTGCCTTTTATCAACCAATGTTTTATTTTGATGTGTGTTGTTCTCTCTTAAATTGTGATTTATATCTTACTCGATTCTATATTTCCATGGTTTAATGTATGCATACACTTATATGATTGAGGCCTTGTTTCACTATAGCTCACATATCCATATGGCCTTACCCTATCATTATCCTTGCAACCCCATATTGAGCCTATATTACCCCTTTTGTTCTTTATTATAGCACATCATTATATCTAGGTGTAAAATAATAATTGTCCCTAATCTGAATCCTTGATTAGCTTAGACTAGTGAGGTGTACATGAATTAAGTGTGGGAAAATTGAATTGGGGGAATACATGTTTAGGAGATTGGGTACTTTATATGCTTATATGAAAATATGAAAATAATTTGAGCACTTGTTCATGCAACATAAATCATATGCATTAATTCACTGAAAAAAAAAAGAAAAAAAATAATGAGAAATAAGAAAAAAAAGAGCAAATAAATAAAAAGGGGACAAAATGCCCCAATGCAAATAAGTGAACTAATGCATATGACTTGTACTTATAAGATATCAAGGTGCATAAACTTGTGGAAAAATAGTTAATGGATGGCTAGGTTTTGCATTGTAATGACTTGGAATGTCCTAGGTTAGGTGAGAAGCTTAGGTTGATCAAGGATTTGGATTTTAGTCCACTTAACCAAATACATTATTACCTTAGCCCTAATCCCATTACAACCCTTGAAAAGACCTCTTGATATGTGTATTGGTGTATTAAATTGTGTTGATTGGTAGAAGAAAAACAAGCCTTAGAGAGTAAGGTTAGTAGAGAACCGAGAGACTCGACCCTCAAACACTAGAGTGATTAGAGTGTATACACTTTCAGTGAGGGTTCGATGCTCAATTCTGTGTTCCCGGCTTTCATGAGCTTCCTTCTTGCAAGTTAACTTGTACCTTGTTGTGTGATTTGAATTAGTAGCATTTATTTATGTTTGTCTTAGAGAACATGTTTACTTTTAACCAAGTAGGTAGAAACATCTTAGCATGTAGTTGCATTCATATAGATAGGTTGCATTGCATACGTCTCACCATTGTCTTCTGTCACTCTTTTGGTATCCTTGAGCTTAGCATGAGAACATGCTAATGTTTAAGTGTGGGGAGATTGATAAACCACTATTTTATGTTTTATCTTGTGCTAAATTGAGTGGATTCTATCAATTCTTCATACACTTATTCATACAAACTGCATGGTTTTACAATTCTTTCCTAATTTTGTACCATGAATGAAAACTTGCTTCCTAGGCCTTTAATTTGTTAATTTTTAATTTTTATTTATTCCCATTCGGTGTTGTGATGTGTTTGTGAAGTGTTTTCAGGTTTATAAGGCATGAATGGCTTAAAGGATTAAGAGGAAGCATGTCAAAATGGAAAGAACACAAGAAACAAAAGAGATTGGAAACGAGCAGCGACGCGCACACATGGCTGACGCGTGCGCGCGCATTAGCGCAATTCACATCGACGCATACACGTGACCGACATGTATGCGTGACAAGCGCAAATGACCAGCGACGCGTACGCGTGGCCGACGCGTACGCGTGGCCGACGCGTATGCGTGACAGAGCGTCACGTGCTGTACTATCAGAACTCGCTGGAGGCGATTTTTGGGCTGATTTGGACCCAGTTTCAAGCTCAAAAATGCATACTAGAGGCAGGGGTATAGCTAAGACTGAGGGAAGACTTCACTTTACTTTTCACTTTAGTTTAGTTTTTAGTTTTTTTGAATTCTAGAGAGAGAAACACTACTTTCCTAAGGTTTTTAGTATTTTTCTAGTTTTGCTTTGGATTGGATATTGAGAGAACTGCTATTACCTTTGATTTGAGTCTTCATCGTTATAGTTTGATTTTCTATCACACTACTCTTTTGTTTTCTATTTAATTACTTGTGGTCATATTTGGATATTGTTAATTTTGAATTTATTAATGTAATGAACTATTTTTATATTTAATTCCATTACTTGTTTGATTTCTTTCAATTAATTATCAGCTCCAAATTCGCTTTTATAGATTTAATTTTAATTACTATGTCTCCTTTCTACTCCCTTTACATGTTTGTGAAAATGACATTCATGTCAATGGAGTATAGCTCCCAACTTGGCTTTGGAGTTGATTAATTAGAAACCCTTGAGTTGGAATACTCAAGTATTAATTTGTGATTAGACATTGCTAGTTAATTCAACTTTCACTAACTCTAATCCTTTCCTAGGAAGTGATTAGGACTTGTGAATCAGAATTAGTTTCACCTACTTGACTTTCCTTTATTAGTTAGAGGATAACTAAGTGGAAGCAACATCCTTTTACTATTATACTTGGGAAAGTCAATAAGGAAAGAAACTCCAATTAATCTTCTCTTAGACAAGGCCTTTTATTTCAAATATCTAATACCTCTTGTCATTATTTACAGCTTTAATTGAGAACCATTTATTTTTTTCGTTTCCAATTCTAAAATTTTTCAGAAAATTCCTGACCAATAAATTGCATCTTGTGTCAAGTCTTTGGCAAATGACCTGAAAATTCTACTCCCAGTTATTTAATTTTAATTATGACACACTTTTAAATTGATAGTAGGACTTTCGTCGGTCAACGTTGCTTTTATTAAAAATTTCTTAACCGGAATTTTTTCACCCATCAAAAAGTGAAGCCTCCAAAGAAAAGGCTATGAAGAAGAAAGGCTAAGGAGGATCTTTGCTACAGAAGAAAAGATTTTGGAAAATGGCTTCAAGATTTTGATGCCAAGAAAAGAAGCAATCTGCCTCGATGAAGAAGCAAATCTAAGATGAAAAAGTTTAGTTACATTTTCGTTCATCAAAGAAGAACGATAGACGCTGTGCTACACGTAGGAAAAAGCAAAAATGGAAGGTAAGAAGATGTCCTGGGTTAGAAGCTCATCAAGGGTCCGAATCTATTCATGGGGCCAAAGTAAAGATTAAGGGTCCAGATTAAAGAAGCTTGAAGAAAAAGGTTGAGAAAGATGAGGTAAGCTTGCATGCATCAGCCTCGGTTTTCTCATCTCTCTCTGTGGTAGCCACTGCTACTCTTTGGTAGGAGAAGAAGGTGCTGGGTTAGGGTTTCAACTTTGGAAGCTTACCCTTCTATATTAAGGGTGAACGGCCAAGGGTTGAGATCAAGGAGAGAAAGTAAAAAAGCACAGAGTTCTCATAGCTACCCAAGCTTCCTGAGTTCTTCTATGGTGTTCATTTAGTTTCTTTTTCTTAGTATTGTCTGTCTGAGTCTCATGGTAAAAAGCAAACATGGTGAGGTATGTAAGAAAAAGTCAGTGAGAGGTAAAAGGCAGTAAGCAATATTAGAGAAAAAGTCATAGATGTCTCAGAGTTTCTTTGTATATCTATCTGTTGTGTGTCATGATCCTGTGGAGATTTCCTTACAAGTTGGGTTAGCACTTTGCGGTTGAAAGCTAGGTTTTGAGTTCTAGTCAAATTCAGATTCGGTGTAGAATCTGGATTTGTCCCAGATAGGAATGGGTAGTTCCTAGGGAGAAATTGGTGTTTATAATGTTGTGATAACATAGTGAAATTCCATAATTGTTGTGATGGAGACGGGATGTAGGCCATATTACACCTAGTGGTTGAACCAGAATATATCTGGTGTTAATTCTTCTTCCCTACTCATTTCTCTATTTCTGTTTATCAGGAGACAAAAAATATCTCTCAATTCGGTACGAGACAAAACAAAAGTGTCTCTCAACTCGACACGAGACAAAAATCAGAAATATCTCCTGAAGTTCCTTGAAAATCAGAAATCAACATTAAGCAAAAAGGGACTAAGATTCAACCCCCCTTCTCTTAGCCATTGATTACCATCAATTCTTATCAGAGCTTGGTCTCAAAGAGATCAAACTTTGTAGCTTGGAAAAAATATTCTGATGGCAGTCAATAGTGGTTCAAATCTGGTGGCCTATACTTTGACAGAAGGGTAGTCAAGCAACAGACCTCTATTCTTCAACGGGAAGAACTATAGCTGTTAGAAAGAAAGAATGAAGATCTTTTTTTCGGTCTGTAGATTATAGGCTTTGGAAGATAATCCAAAAAGGTCTACAATTTACAACCACCACAAGAGCTGATGGAGTGGTTGTCCCCAAGGCTGAGGCCGATTGGAATGAAGATGATAGAAAGAAACTAGAGCTCAATGCTAAAACTGTCAACTTGCTCAACTGTGCTGTCAGCTTCGAGGAATACTGATGGGTATCAAGATGCACAACAGCAAAAGATATCTAGGACAAGCTCCAAGTTACACATAAAGGCACAACCCAAGTCAAGAGATCCATAATAGACATGCTGAACAGGGAATATGAAATGTTCACAATGAAGGAAGGAGAAATAAATGATGAAATGTTTGAAAGGTTCAACGTTATCATCACTGGCTTGGATGCTATGCAAATCAAACATTCAGAATCTGTGCTTATGAGGAAAATATTGAGATGTCTCACTAAAGAGTGGGAAACTAAGGCTATTGCAATAGCTAAGAGTAGTGGCATTGATGAAATGACCTATGATGATCTGACAGGAGACTTACTTGCTTTTGAAAATACTTATGTAAAAAAAGATACAAAAAAAAGGAGTTGCTCTCAAATCGGTCACTGAATCTCTGGATGATGAATCCAATGATAATTATCTGACGATGACTTTGTTTTATTTGCTAAGAAATTTAGGAAGATGATGAAGCTGAAGGAAAGAAACAAAAGAGACAGTTCAAGAAAACCAAAGAGGGATCTAAGCAAGGTGATCTGCTACAACTGTAAATAATCTGGACACTTCAAGTTTGACTGTCCAAAACTGAAGAAGGAGGACAAAGCGAAAAAAGAAAAAAGAAAAAAGAAAAGGACTCATGACTTCATGGGAAGACTTGGAGAATGATTTGGATGAAGAGGATGAAACAGAATCCAAGTATTGACCATGTCTGATGGATGACATAGTCAATGAGGTAATATTTCCCGAACCCTCAACTAAAGAGCTTCATCTCATGATAGATCATCTCAATGAAAAAATAAGATGCTTCTTAAATGAAAACTATGAACTTGAATCTCAAGTTATCCTTCTAAAAGTAGAAAATGGTTTTTTCAAAGATAAATTAAGGGAAGTCGAAGCTATTGTTGATCTTGTTGAAGAAAACAAGCGGTTAAAGGCTGAATTTAAGAGCTGTGAATACCATCATTCTGTGATTGTAAATCTAACCTATTTTGAGGAAAATGAGAGGTTACACAAAGAGGTAAAAAGACTAAAGGGTAAAGTATATTTTTTGTCCCTAAAGTTTGATAAAAGTTTTACAAATACCTCTAAGTTTTATTTTGTTTCAATTTTGTCCTAAAAGTTTTCAATTTGCATCAAATATACCCCAAACGGCTAATTTTTCAAAAAATTTAAGACCAATTCAACAACAATTTTATAAGAACAACCCTCAACACAAGCAAATCAAGCATAATTTTCATGCATTATTGTTAGATTGGTCTTAATTTTTTTAAAAATTTAGCCGGTAGGGGTATATTTGATACAAATTGAAAATTTTTGGGACAAAATTGAAACAAAATAAAACTTAGGATATTTTTGAAACTTTCGTCAAATTTTAGGGACAAAAAGTATACTTTACCCAAGATTAAAAGAGGACCTAGCTAACTTTGCTCAAAGTTCTGAAAATTTGAATCAACTCTTGGCTAGTCAAAAACCTCTCTTTGATAAAGCTGGTTTGGATTTTCACAAAAATTCAAAAGTTGTTTTTGAAAATTCTCCATTTACTAATATGGCTTCCACTTCATATGACATCAGATTTCAAAACCCAACTAACTCAAAAAACAGCAAGCTAAAAGATTTTGTAGATTATGTAATCGGAATGGTCACTTTCCCATTCAATGTTCCATAAGTGAAAGAATGGTTGGTAACAAAGTTTACAAGATTGTTTGTAACTATAATGGCTTGGGACAAAGAAGATGGTTTGACATTAAAGGATTCAAAAAGATTTGGATACCCAAGGTCACTTAAATATTTTTGTAGGTTTGCCTAGCATCCAAAAAAAAGGACAACATGTGGTACATGGATAGTGGGTGCTCTAGGCATATGACTGAAAAGTCAACATTCTTCATCAAGCTTGATGAGTTTGATGGGGGATTTGCTATTTTCGGTGATAATGGAAAGAAAAAAATAGTGGCTATAGGTAAAGTGAGTAAGAACTTCTGTTCTTTTATTAATGATGTTTTGCTTGTTGATGGATTGAAGCACAATCTACTAAGCATTAGCCAATTGTGTGATCTTAGATATTTGGTTATTTTTAGAAAATTGAATTGCTTGGTTATTTGTTAAAAATTCAGTGATATTTTGTTTGAAGCAAAAAGGTGCAATAATGTGTATGTATTAACTCTAGAGGATTTAAAGGATCAAAAAGTAACTTGTTTTACCTCTCTTGAATCTAAAAATGGCTTTGGCATAAGAAATTAGGACATGCAACCATGTGCCAAATTTCTAAGGCGAACTCCACTTTAAATTTTTAAAAAAAATGGCCAACTCAAATTTTTAAGCTTCACCATGGACAATGCCAACCATTATCATCGTCTCCAAAGTACACAGGAATAAGTCATATTTTTATTGAAAAATAATATTTTTCTTTCATTTATAATGAAAAAAATTCTTGTTAAGTATGGTTTATTCTCGTGCATCTATGTATTTTTGGGGACTATGAAAATGGTTTCCATTGCCGCCAGCAACGTTGAAGAAGCCATACTTGTTATCTATGTATTTTGTGTACTTCTATGTAATCTTGCATACGATGATAATGACTTAAAAAATTTGAGTTTCGTGTATTTTGGAAAAAATTGAAGTGGAGTTCGCCAAAGGTTAGGAGAACTCTCTAATTTTTATAGAGTTCGCCGGATGGTGCGGCAAACTCTATACAAAATATAGAGTTCGTCCTACATAAATAAAAAAAATTATATTTTAAACATTAAAATTAAAAAATAGAGTTTTAGAAAATAATAAAATTTTTTATTTTATTTCAATAAAATCCCTTAATTTTAATAAATATAAATTAATACTTTTTTAAGCGCTTTCGAAAATATTCCAAAAATAGTGCTACGGTGCTGAAGGCCTTTTTTCTGTACGTGATGAAAATACGTGGCTGAAATTGCTTCTATACACGTGATTTATATGCTGAGTGCAGTGAAAATAATTACTAAATCGAAGACAGAAGCAAGATGAGCTTGTCACTTTAGGTGTTATAATCAGCAGAAGTTAATGCTAATGTTAACGGTGTAATTTGTAGACCATTTTTTATGAACCTAAAAATTTTGTACAAAGTAAATATGGATCTCTTTTTTACTTTTAAATTCAAAAATAGAAATGTTATGGATAATTTTTTTAATCCAAGAAAGAGGATTATGGATAGCACAAAAAAATACTAAAAAATAAAACAAAAACATTTGTTCTTGTCCCAAAAAAAAAAATCATGATGATAAACATGATGACATGAACTGGAAAAAAGTGACAATTATAGGAAGAGTAACACTAGCAATAATAATAATAATAATAATAATAATAATAATAATAATAATAATAATAATAATGATTAGAGAATTATGTTACATCACAAATTGTTCGACTTTTTTATTTAGGATTTAGAGTGTGTTTTGAGTGTAATAATTTTTGTAGAAGAACAAATTTTTTATTTAAGATTTAAATAATAACATATTTTAGAATTTTATTTTTTAGGTTTCATATTTTAAAAAAATTGAGTAATCTTTTTTTAACAATTCAATCAAAATGTCTCTCTTTCTATGTATATTAGTAAATAATTATTTAGAAATATACTTCTCATGTAATTAGAAGCCAACTCTTACTAGTATTTATAATTAAAAAAATTCTTTAAATTAATGCAGTTGCTATCGAAAAAGCTCAAGCTAATTTTAAAAGAAGATAAATAATAACTTTCGAATTAATTTCTAACAAACAACACCAATTCATTTAAACTGAGAATTGACCATTCTACTAGACATCTAATATAAAATTCTTAAATTGACTATTAAATACCAAAAGTTGAATAACAAATTATTATGGGATCAAATTCAATAATTTAATGGAGTAAATAAATATTATTATCATATACTACTAAAAAAAATTTAAATTATAATAGAAATACTTGTCTCCACAAATTAGTACATATAGATATATCTCTGCCTAACAATATTCATTTATTTTTTTTCTAAAATCATCTAACAAAAATTTGTTCTTCCACGAAAATTATCACACTCAAAATACACTCTAAATCCTAAATCAAAAAGTTGAACAATTTGTGATGTTTATTAAATCTTAAACATAATTCTCTAATTATTATTATTATTATTATTATTATTATTGGTATTGCTAGTGTTACTCTTCTTATAATTGTCACTTTTTTTCAGCTCGTGTCATCCCTGTTATACTCATCATCATGGTTTCTTTTTTGGGACAAGAACAAGTGTTTTTTGTTTTATTTTTCAGCAATAGATTTTTTTTCTTTATTTTTTGCTATCCATAATCCTCTTTTTTGGATTAAAAAAATTACCCATAAAATTTTTATTTTTAAAAGAAAAAAAGAGACCCATAATCACTTTGTATAAAACTTTTAGGCTCATTAAAAATGGCCTACAAATTACACTGTTAACATTAGCATTAATTTTTGCTAATTATAACACCTGAAGTGACAAATTCATCATGCTTCTATCTTCGATTCAATAATTATTTTCACTGCACTCAATATATAAACCACGAGTATAAAAGTAATTTCAACTATGTATTTTCATCACGTATAGAAAAAAAAGACTTTCAGTATCGTAGCACTGTCCAAATTTTAAAAGATATAAACATAAGCGCATGATTTTTTTATTTTTCAAGCACAAAATTAAAAACATAAGCACCTCAAAAAGCTATTTTTTTCCAAATATACCACTGTTTTAAAAATTTATTACAAAAATACCATCATTTTCAAACTATATACTTAAGTGTCACTATTTTATCACAGTTGTTCTTCATGTTTCCTTTGTTATGCTGACTAGGATGCGCCTTCTACATGGACAATTAAATGCCAATCCAACACACGTCTTTAGAAACTTATTTATGTAAGGCCTTCCATAGTAGAAATATGGTATGTCCCTTGCGTAGTTGAATATAGCTCTCTCTGCTAGGGTTGAAGCCTTTTTATCCTTGTGGCGTCCAAGAGAGAGGCTGCCACCGCCACCGCTATCTTGGTAAGGTGGTGGCCTCCCTCCCCCCTTTCCCTTTCCCTTCTCCTTCTTCTTACTCTATTCTCTCTCTCTTTTTTTCTTTTTTTGGTTTCTTTCAGTTTTCTTTGTTTAACTCTGTTTCTCTTCTTACTTTCTTTTTCCCCCTTCCCCCAATCCTTTTATCCTTTCTTTACCTCCTTTGCTTCTTCCCCTACACCTTTCTGTTTATCTTTTATTTTGCTTTAATTTCTGTTTTTTAATATTCCTATGTGGTGTATTTGCTCCCCTTTTGTGGTGGTTTACTGTCCTCCCTTTATGGGTAGTGTGGGCACGTTGGTACAGATCTATCAGATCTTGGAGTATACACTGAAGTTTACTTGTTGTTCATGGAAATATCTTTAGACTAGAGGAGGATTCAACTTTAAGCAGAGAAGAAGAACAGATTTTTCAACATGTTGCATCACTTTTAGTGTTGATTTAGAAATCATAGAGATTCAGATCTGTCTATATTTCTACTGGTTAAGATTCTTTGTAATCGAACGATGGGTTTACTTTCAGTTTATAGTTCAGCATAGAATTTATCTAATCATCTTCTCTAATTTTAGATCTAATTTATCTATTATCTGTAAGTGCCGTTTGGCTTTCCTTTAAATGATATGTTTTCTTCTGTCAAAAAAAAGTAGAAATGTGGAATATCAGAATATGACGACACCTTCGAGTAAAAAAATGGCAACCGCAACAAAGCTCCTTTGTCTTATTCGAACCCAACCCCTTTACTAAATTAGATTACTCCCATGAGCCATAACTTGTCAGTGCTTGCATGGTTACTTCTTTTATTAGTGTGATTTTTTCATCTTTCCTACTTCAATTATATAAAAGATCATTAAATTCGCATACTACTTGATTGATAGCCTATAATCAAATTTCTAAAAATCGAACTAATTAAGCTAAAGGTTCAAATATTTATAGGTTCAATTAAGTTTAACTAAATATAATAAAATAATATTTTTATGTATAATATATATTCTTTAAAAAAAATGATTTTCCAGTGTTTAATTATTTTAAACTTGTTAATTGCTAAAAAGACAATCTAATTTGACCGATTTGTCATTTTTTTTACTTATTTTTCTCTTTTTTAACATTCACTAACAATAGCTTTTTAATTTGAACCGAAGTAGTCTAGTGACCAATTCTAGTTCATCTAGTTAAGCTAGACACTTTTATTTTTTTCGATTATCAAAACCATGCTTATTATGAAAAATTTATTTTTTTTTCATAGAGCAAATATTTTTTCTTCAAACTCTATCACTAATTACAAACAACATCACCAAATACCAATAACAATGACAATTAACCAAGACAGTTAATTTCTTTTACATGATTAAGAACTATGTAGAACAAAGAATAAAATTGTAGTACTTGTTAATATACTACTCGTTATTAATAAAGACAAAGACAAAATTGGAAAAAGAAAAAAAAAATTTTCCAGGTAAAGTTGGTAGTTATCATTCATTAATAGAACCCATAATGTCAAACAAGGCCAAATTATAGATATGGAGAGGTGCTTCTTCCATTCACACTGAGTTTAGATAGGTAAGAACTAATTGAGTCAATTCATGTGCTACCATGTTACCAAATCTCTTGACATGAGAAAATGAAATTGATCTAAAAAGGCTAGAATAATGGAAACAATCAGTAATAAAGCTACCAAAATAATTTCTGCCATGTTTCCTGTTCTTTAGAGCATTGATTACCTGAATATTATTATTTTCTAGGATTACTTTAAAAAGGCAACATTCATGGGCTAGTTTAAGACTCATTGCACACACATATGCTTCAACTTCAAAGGGTAGGAGTGACAATTCCGTGTTCCACGTGGCCGCTACAACAATCCTTCCACACCAATCCCGAATAACTGCCCTTATCATAATTGATCATTCTCCTCCTTTACCTGCATCGACATTAATTTTTCACAGGTTAGGTGGTGGGCATTCCACTTCTCAGCACCTAAAGTCCCAGGGGGTGGTTGGTGAGTGAAATTAAACTCTGGGTTCTGGTCCAAACAAAATTTCGAAAAATCTTCATTGGCTTTTGACATCCCTTCTACTACCTCTTGAGGGGTTCTCCACTTATCTTCGAAAACTACTTCATTTTGGGATTTCCAAAGGGCTGCCTGGCTATAGCAGAAGAGGCTTTGATTTCCATGGCTGAGCTCAGCGATGGATGATCTGATCCAGTCCGAGAAGGAATTGGCACGGATGGAAGATGTCTTCACCACTAGAGGGTTGCAGAACCAGAACGCGCAGGAAAAATCACATTCCAAAATCAGGTGTGTTTTGTCTTCCTCTTTCCTCCAACACCTGGGGTATAGTGGTGGAACCTGAATTCCTCTCTTTTGAAGATTGATCGTTGTCGGAGTTGAGTCGTTCAAGAGTCGCCAGACAAAATTGAGAGTTCTGGAATGGACTTTGATTTTCCAGAGTTGTTTCCAGATATCCTCTGCTTGGCTTGCCGATAAATCTGTGCTGTTATGATGGGCTTCGTGCTCTATTAACCGGTGGTATGCATTTCTAACTCTGAACTCTCCATCTTTTGAGTACTTCCAATAAAATTTTTCTTACTGGCTGGTTAGAGGGATAGGAATTTTTTGAATCTGCTCTGATTTGAAAGGCAGAAAGAAGCTTTTAATTTTCTAGACATCCCATCTAGTTCCATCATCACACATGAGGTCCCTTAATATAGCATCCTTTTGAAGATTTGGTACTGTGCTCCATATTTTGTGTCTGTTTGGTTTGGCAGCCATGGGATTCCCACAATTTTGATTGACATTCCATCTCCCACTTTTCATAAGCCTCCCAGCTCTAGAACGCCTATTGCACTCCTTATGCTTCTCCAGGTATAGCTTGGGGCAAAATCCATTTTAGAGTCTAAGAAGTTTGATCTTGGGTAGTATCTGGAGTTGATTATCCTTGTTGTGAGGGACTCCAAATTTTTTATTAACCTCCACCCTTGTTTGGCCAGTAATGCTCGATTAAAAGCTTCAAAATCTCTGAAGCCAAGACCACCTTCTTCTTTCCTTTTGCTTAGTTTGTCCCATCCTATCCAATATATTTTTTGTTCCCCATTCTTGCAGCCCTAATAGAACTTTCATAACATTGTATTCAAATGGTGACAGAGTCCTTTCGGTATCAAAAAATAGCCCATTATATAAGTCGGAATGGATTGAACAATCGCCTTGATTAGGGTCTCCTTCCCTGCTCTAGATAGGTACCCCTCCTTCCAACCTTTCAACTTCTTCCAGACTCTATCTTGAACAAAGTCAAATACTTCTCTTTTAGATCTTCCTACAAAAGTAGGTAAGCCTAAGTATTTGGAGTGATGGTTTACAGCCTTAATTCCAAGCCACTCTTGGATGAGGATCTGTTTGTTGGTCGGTACATTTCGGCTAAACGAAATCTCATATTTGTCCAGGTTTATTCTCTGTCCCGAAGCTAACTGGTAGGTGGTTAGGGTCTCTTTAATTTCTCTGATGTCTTGGTCTAAGGCTCTGGAGAAGAGGATGTTGTCATCTGCGAAAAAGAGGTGATTTACTTCTGGATCATTTCTAGCAACTCTTATACCTCTTATAAGCTTGCTGTTTTGGGTCTTTATTAACAATTCGGGCAGAACTTCAGCACATAAAATGAATGAGTAAGGGGATATTGGGTCCCCTTACCTAATTCCTCTGGATGGCTTAAAGGGTTTTGATGGGTTTCCATTAATGAGGATTGAAAACTCAACCGTTGAGATGCATCTCCAAATGAGTTCCACCTATTTCGTTGGAAAATCCATAGAGCTCAGGACCTCCTTTAGAAAACCCCACTCAATCCTATCATAAGCCTTTGCCATGTCCAGCTTTATGCCAACAAAACCTTTTTGTCCCTTCACCTTCTTCTTTATATAGTGAAAAATCTCAAAAGCTACTATACCATTATCAGTTATCAGTCTATCTTTCACAAATTACTTACATGGAACAAGTGAACCACTACTTTACCTTCTAGTTTACAAGAAATAATAAGAAAAATAACTTCAATTTGATCCAAAAAAGTTACGCATAGTTCTCTACGAAAAGAAAAATTCTGCATAATAGCCTATTAATTCAAATGGATTATGCATTTAATGTGCTTATATATATAAGAGATTAGGAAGCACGGATACTTCTCTAATTTACTTTATCCGCATATTGAACATATTTTAGATACGATATTCATTGACACTCATTCGACACCCGTGTTTTCTATGTGTAAAATGTGTCTTAATAAAAGATAAAAAATTCTTCTCGAGACACATTTAGGCACACCTAAATGCCATCACATGTCCATGTGTCCAACCTTATTCTTAACATATATTCTTGAAATGAGTTTAAAAATAGTATATATTATTAATTATTAAAACAAAACATATTTTAAATACTTTATATAATTAAAAAAAATAAAAACTATTAAAAATTTAATTTATATTTTAATATCAATAAAATACTAAAATATGATTATAATTTATCTAAAAAATACTTTATATTTTACATATATGTCGTGTCCCTGTATCATATAAGACTTTTAAATTCGTGTGTCCTCGTATCCCGTGTCATGTCATGTCTCATATCCATGTCAGTATCCGTACATCACAAATAAGAGATGAAGAAATCATACTAATAAAAGAAGTAACTCTTTGGATACTAATAAGGCATAGGAGCAATCTAATTCCAATAAAGGGAGTGGTATCTGGTGCACGGATTCCCACACTTACAACTGAACCAGAAAGTGCACTGGGTCGTCCAAGTAATACCTGAGGTGAGTCAGGTTTGATCCCATGAGGATTGTCGGCTTGGATCAAACAGTAGTTATCTTGTAAATCTTAGTTAGGCGGATAGAAAAGTTGTTTAATTCTTTAAGTGCATAAAAGTAAAATAGAGATAACGTTATTCAGTGGTTGTGAATCTAATGATAAGAAGATAGTTAAGGATTCGGAGATGCTTAGTTCTTCTGGATCAATACTTTCTTACTGTCTACTTCAAATGTGAATGATTTCTTCTATAGCAGGCTATATGTGATCAACGCCAGTTTGAGCGGCCGCCAATCTTCCTCTAGGCTGAACACGAGGTTTAGTGCGAATCTAGTCTGAATGTGGGTGAAGCTCCTGTAGTCCATCCCCTTGGTGATCCTACTCAAGACGCCACAGCTAAGGTTGAATCTTCCGGATCAGAGAATATTGCGCCTTAATTCTAGCCTTTACCACAAAGACCCTAATCTCGCCATACCTCGGGTGAACTGATGTCTCGAGAAGTCCCCAACGAAGTCGTGGATTAGCCATCTGAGAGATGTATAATCAACCTAGTGGTTCATTAATATTCGATGAAGGACGCTCGCTGAACCCATGTAGAACAGAGATAACTTTTGATGGTTCAACTAATTCATAAGGTTGAAGAACGAAGATACATCTTAGGAGAGGATCAAACACAAATTAAAATAGAACAGTAGTACTTTTATTAATCCATAAAACTCAGTAGAGCTCCTAACATTAATCTAGGAGGTTTAGCGGCTCATACTGTACATAATACAATGTAAAAATGTGTAAAGTGGCAGAAGAAGATCCAAAACAAGGGTGATCTTCTCCTATATATACTAACCTAATGACTAAGAATTACAGAAATATGATAGGTTTAAGCTTGTAGTGCAAAAATCCATTTCCGGAGCCCACTTGGTGAGTGTTTAATTTAGGCTGAGCTAAGGGTGTCTCCACATGCTAGTAAGGCTCTTGGGCATTGAACGCTCCCTTTGGACTCCCCTTTGGGCGTTGGACGCTGGCCACCTCTCTGTAGGCGTTGGACACTAGGACTGGGGTAGATGGCTGGCGTTGAACGCCAGTTTTGGGCATTCATCTCCAAAGACAATTATAAACTATTATATATTGCTAGAAAGCCCTGAATGTTAACTTTCCATAGGCGTTGAGAACGCTCCATTTGGATATCTGTAGTTCTAGAAATGCTTGCTTGAATGCACGGAGGTCAGATCCTGACAGCATCTGCTACGCTTTCCTTGCCTCTAAATCAGACTTTGTCAAAACTCTCATATTTCAGCAAAAAAATACCTGAAATCACCATAAAATACAAAAACTCATAGTAGAATCTAAAAATATGAATTTTATACTAAAACCTATGAAAACATAATAAAACTTAAACAAAACATGCTAAAAACTATATGAAAATGATGCCAAAAAACGTATAAAATATCTGCTCATTAGCATCTGATTAAGGCTGCGAAAAAGGGAGTTTTCTCACTTGGCATTTTCAAACTAAAAAATATCTTTATGTTTCATGCTTCAACTACAGAAGGCACCACACACATAGGTGTTTTACTTGACGTTGTCTACGTAGTAGAAGGTGCATTTTGGTTAGACGCCTCCCAATAAACACGTCAAAAAATAGTGTGCCACGATGACAAAACATCATCATATAAGTAAATAGTTTGAAAATAGTAAAATTTTGGACACAAAAATGTGAACAAGCCTTTTAGCAATTTAAGAAATTTCTCTCATAGCCTCCTATCCTTATTCGACCTAAATAAGTGAAAAGCTCATTTTGTATCTTGTGGCGGTTGACAAACAATAGTTTCTACTCTGATCCGAAAAGATAAAACAGGTCAAAAACTTATCTACTTCACAAGCAAGACATTATAAAGGGCTGAGTTGAATTATCAAAGAATTGGAAAGTTTTCTTACACTATCATCTTGGCTTTTAGAAGGCTATGACCATATTTTCAGATTTACGCCATTAAAGTCCGAACCAACCAATCCATGAAGCACATACTATCAACAGTTTATATACACCAATTCTTCTTAGGATCTACCCCAATCCTATCTGGGACAAGTCTAGATTTTAATCCAACTTGAACTTGACTAGGACTCACCCTAGCTTTCAACAGTAAAGTGCTAACCCAACTTGCAAGGGAATCCTCTCAAGATCATGACACAAAATAGAAATACTAACAAAGAAATTTCTGAGATAACTTTGAATTTTTCTCCAAGTGTAGCTCACTGTCTTTTTCCATTCATTGGCCTTTTCTTACAAACCTCACCATATTTTCCTTTTTTCCAATGAAACTTAGACAAACTAAACTGAGAAAAGAAATTACAAAATAGAAACCATGAAGGAGAACAATAAGAACAACTGAGGGAGTTATGGAAACCGAAACAAGTGTTCTTTCTCTCTTGTTCAATCCTTGGCCGTTCACCCCTATTATAGAGGAGTGAAGCTTCCAAGGTTTGAACTAAGTTCAACACTTGGGTTGTCTTCTTCTCCAACATCAGAACTAGTAGCGGCGTGGTCAGAGGTGAGAAAGAGCAGGAGTAGTAACATGCAACCTTACCTTTTTCTCTCAACCTTTTTCTTCAAGATTCTTAAATCTGGGCCATATATCTTTTCTTTGGGGTTTAATTACTCCGTTGGTCCCTATAGTTTCGTGAAATTTTCAATTAGGTCCCTATACTTTTTTCCCTTTTAATTGGGTCCCTGCACCAAATTTTTTTCCAATTGAGTCCCTATACTTTTTTTTCCTTTTATTTGAGTCCCTACACAAATTCTTTATTTTTTAGTTAGGCCCCTATACAATTAAGCCAATTACTACTAAGAGGGACCTAATTGAAAAAAAATTAGTGTAGGGACCCAATTAAAAGGAAAAAAAGTATAGGGACCTAATTGAAAATTTTGCGAAACTATAGGGACCAACAAAGTAATTAAAGCTTTCTTTGGCCCCAGGTTTGTTTCTTGACCGTGGATTCTAAGCAAAGTACCATTGACTTCACCTTTTCCATAATTTTCAGAATGGTGCTTGTACAGAGTTGATTTCTTCACAATTTTTTGGTGATTCACAAATGGAAAAATAAGCTTTTGAGATACTCTTTTCGGATGAGATTTTACCCCTTTGTTGTAGCCCCTTTACTTTTTCTTCTTGCATGTAAATGGAAGCTAACTTTTCGTTCTTCTTTTTGCTCTAGCTTCCGATCTTTCCTCTTTCTTCTTTCTTAGTTCAGAGATTTGACATGAGAAGAATGGAAGAGAGAAAAGAGAGAGTTTGTATTCGGTGGGAGGAAAGAAAGATTCAAATAGAATTTAATTTGCTTGCCCGGTTAGTGATTAGGTTGAAGAAAGATAAGCTCTAGTATGGACACCGAATTGGGCTTGGATTGGGCCAATTTATTTTTGTTTCTTTCACTTGGTTTAGCCTTCTAGCCTTCTTGGATCAAGTTTAGAGTAAATGTGTGTGTGCTTTGATCATTTGTTTCTTAGGCTTGTTATTTTCTACACACCAAATTAAGTAAATCACACAAACAATTGATAATTAACCCAATAATGTTTGGTCATCATCTTTATCACAGTTTAGTTTATTAAACTCAACACAATGTTCTGAAGGTTTTTTGTGCACCGAATCGGACTGGCCAATACAATTAAAAAATCGATAAATTGACAATTTGACCAATTTGAATAAAAGTATGGACCGAATAAATAATTAGACCGCTCAAAATCAGCCGATTTGATTCGAACGGTGACCTATAATGATCTAGCGCTCTAAAAATCTTCTGTACTCTAGGAAATTGTCCTCATGTATTGTTTTAATATTCCAAAATACGAAAAATATAGTTCAAACTACTTACCTTAGCATAGCAAGCTACTAGCATTGCCGGTAGACTATCTTGCTCTTTAATACTATGCATAATTATTATATATAATAATATCTTATAATGTTTTCATTATCACTTTAATTCTATTTTATTACTCATTCTTAAATGTTAAATTAATTATATACAAATTAAAAAAACAAAAAAATTCTTTACCCATCATAATATATCTTTTTAGTAAATACTTATAGTATATAATAATTTAATAAATATATATTAATTAATAAATTATTAAAATATAAAAATAAAATTAAAAAAAGACACTTATTATAAAAATAATAATAAAATTTTATATAATTATTTAATTATGACTAGGTCAATTAATTCAACTTGTGATTTATCAGTTAGACCAATAACCCAATAATCTAATAACTTAATTGGTTCGATTTTTTTGGGTCATGACCATGGGCCAGAGAACTGACCCGGCCAGACAAACAGAACAAGGAAACCCACCCCAATGATCCGACCCGATGGTGACCGATCCGTCGCAGCTAATACCCGACTCTCTAAGGCTGGAACTCATCTTGTTCGAACGACTTTTGATTGAGATTGCCAATGTCGCCGGAAGCTCCATTACGGGTTGAAGAACTTGATGCATGGATCTGAAACCTGCAGCGCTCATTCATCGTTTTTGTTCTCGACCTACATCTGCCCGTAGTCGTCATGGGTTCTCCGTTCCCGCTGCTCGTCGCCGACCCCAGCTGCTGACGCCCTTGTATTGGATCCGCCGTGAAGAGCTTCCTTCATCGTTCGCGTTCACCACGCCACTAATCCTCTGCCTCGAATTCGATTGGCAAGCTATGGGTCTGTTAGTGTTCCCTCTACATACTCCTCTCCCTGAATCAATTTTGTGGTTGTTGTTGTCTGAGGTTGGCCGATGCACCGCGGTGGAACTCAGCTGCATCCCCTCTTCAGCTTGTTGCTTGTCCTGAATCTCTGTTTCTGCCCTCTCAGGTAACCCATTCTCTAATTGGTGCCCTTGATGGTTGGTAGGACCTGAGACCACTTTTACTTGTTTATGCATCCGCTGATTGTGCTGAAGAATTGCGAATCCAGCTTCTGTTTTGATTGTGTTCCTGATTTGATTAGGAGGATCAAATATCCACTGCCTTTTGATTTCATTCCCTGCTGCCATTACTGCCAGTTGGTGAGCTACTCTATTGCCTTCCCTTGGAGTTCAAGTAGCTCCCACGTTCGAAGCCTCGTCCAGCAGTTGGAGAATGTCTCTGATGATTGCATCCACTTCTGTTATGGGCGTTCTAGCCTTGATGACTTGAACCAAAGGTAAGCAGTCAATTTCAATTATGCAATTGAGTATTTGTAAATTCTTAATTAGAATAAGTGCCTTTCTGTATGCTTGAGCCTCTGCTGCTATTGCTGATGTTGTGGTGAACCTTGATGTTGTTCCAGTAATGATCTTTCCTTGCCAGTCTCTGACGACGACTGCTGCAGCTACGGTGCCAGATTCCCTATGGAAAGCCACGTTAGTATTTACATTCAGCCTGTTTTGTGGCGGAGGCCTCCAGGTAATCCTCTTCCTCTCACCACTCCTAGCTGCTCTTGGTATGTTGTCTATGCTGTAACCCATTATTGTATTGTGGTATTCTGTTGCTAGCTGCTCTGCATTGATAATTACCTGCTTTGGATTGATTTTTGTTTACTGGTCAAAGTGATGATTCCTTGCCTTCCATATGCACCAACAAACACTTCCCATATTACACAAAATTCTGTCCTGTTCCTTCCCTGTCCCACTCTTTATCTTTCGAACTGTATCCATCATCCATTTTTTGAAAGCTGAAACATTATTGGCCGTAGGCGCAATTTGAAGGCTAGAACCAAACCAAACTGCTCTAGTTCACGGACACAATAGTAATGCATGTTCAACTATTTTGTTCTCAACCTGACATATGCTGCATGATGGTTTAACTGTGCATCTACGCTAATACAAATTGACGTTCACTGGCAAGATTCTATGAACTGCTTTCCATAAGAACATTTTTACCTTTTGTGTCACTGGTAATTCCAAATAGTTTTCCATACCTCCCTAAAATTCTGGCTTGTTGAGGCTTTGCTAAGTTTTATCTCTTCCTTTGTATCTTTCTCCACCTTCTCAGAATGGTATCCAGATTTCACTGTATATTGTCCATCCAATCTGTCCAGCCATACAAAATGATCCTTCTTGTTAATCAGACTGATGGGTGTTCTTTTAATCAATTCAGCTATATTCTCCGGAAATAACTCCTGAATTCTGTTCGCGTCCCATCCCTCGCCCTCTTTTATCAACTCGCTGACCCTTCTGGGTTCCCCTTCACCATGTCTCCCCAGCTTGTCTATTCCTACCACCCAATTGTCTTTCCAAATGTCAATCTCCGTTCCGCTCCCTACGCTCCATCTACCTCTCCTTCTAAGGAAATCTCTTCCCTCCAACAAGCTCTTCCATATCCATTATGCGTTCCTTCCTTCTCCAGCCTCCCAAAGGCTGCAATTTGGATAATAAATGGCCTTTAGTGTCCTAGCCCAGATTGCATCCTCCTCCTTTAGTAATCTCCATACTTGTTTCGCCAAGTGCGCAATGTTTTGGCATTCTACATCCTTAAACCCCAATCCTCCATTTAATTTACACTTTGTCAATTTTGACCACTCTTTCCAATGAATGCTCCTTTCCTTTCAATTATTTGTCCACCAGAACCTCGCAATTGCTACTTCGATGCTTTTGCAAAAAGACTTGGGAAATTTGATGACATTCATAGCGTAGGTTGGAATCGCTTGTATTACCGCTTTTATCAAAACCTCATTTCCTGCTTGATTTAATAGTTTCACTTTCCATCCTTGCATCTTATCTAGTATCTTCTTCTTTATCCATTCCAAAGCCCTATTTTTGGACTTGCCCCATCTCGCTGGTAACCCTAGGTATCTTCCAGGATCCTCCCACGTTGCCATTCCGGTGATCTCCTCTATATTGACCATCCTTTGAATAGATACTTGACTACCAAAAATCAGCCCAGACTTCTCAGTGTTGATTCTTTGACCTGATGCTTCAGTGTATTTATTTAGAATCTGAATGAGTTGATAAATCTCTTCTTCCTGCGCACCTGCAAAAATTATACAGTCATCAGCGAATAACAAATGAGTAATAATCGGTGCAGATGGCGCTAGTTTAATTCCAGAAATAAGTTTATCACTCATCGCCTTTTCCATGAGAACAGTGAAGCTTTTGGCCGCCAAGATAAATAAGTAGGGTGATAGAGGATCTCTCTGCCTGAGACCACTCTGTGGGAAGATCTTGGTTGACAGGTTTCCATTTATTTTAAATCTGTAAGTAGCACTTTTCACGCAGCTCATCACCAACCTCACCCAATCATAACTGAAACCGAACTCTTCTATGACCATTTGCAAGAAGCTCCATTCCAATCTATCGTAGGCCTTATTCATGTCCAATTTTATGGCTAGATCTTAACTTCCCAAGCTTCCTTTCCCGTTTAGCTTATAAAAAGGTTCCTGCACTATAACTATATTATCTTGTATGAGTCTTCCTTTAACAAAAGCACTTTAGACTGGGGAAATGATGAGATCAAGCACTTTCCTTAGTCTCCCCACCAAGACTCTTGTTACAATCTTATATACAAAGTTACAACAACTAATAGGTCTGAGTTGATTGAGGCTTTCCGGTCGACTTACTTTGGGTATCAAAACAATTGTTGTTTCCCCTAAGTCCTCAGGTATAACACCGTCTTAAAAAATTTGCTTCACTAGTGCACAAATATCTTTGCTCAGAATATCCCAGTGTTGTTGAAAAAATAACCCGTTTAAACCATCTGGCCCTGGAGCCTTTAACCCTCTCATACTAAACACCGCCTCCTTTATTTCCTCATCATTAATATCTGCCATGAGCTCCTCATTCATCTCTCTAGTGACTCTTCTTGGAATGTCTCTTACGCACTCTTCCATGTTCCTATCCCCTTCCGAAGCAAACAATTTGGTATAATGCCTTTCTACTAGCCTCATTATGTTTGCTTCCCCTTGTATCCACTGACCCGTTCCATCTTTCACTTTGTCGATTCTGTTCCTAATTCTCCTCTGGATGGTCGATGCATTAAAAAAGGCTGTGTTTTTATCACCCCATTTTAGCTATTTCAGCCTAGACTTGAGACCCCAATATTTTTCATCTTGTTTCCAAAGTTCTAATATTTGGGTCTTCAATTCTCTCTCTCTTCTTTGATCTCTTTCCATCAAATCAGCTTCTTGGATATGATGTAACTCTGTTTTCATTCTTTCTATTTTTTGTCTGCTCTCTTGAATTTTCGTCTACTCCATTCTATTAACTCCCTTTTGCATCTGTTTCTTTTCCTTATGAATTGACTTCAACGATTCCTGTTTCCCTCATCCTGTTGTCAACTATTTCTAATCACCTCTTTGCATTCCTCATGATCCGCCCAAAAAACCTCAAACTTGAACTCTTTTTTTATCCATCCTCGCGGCTAAGTTTCCAAAATAAGTGCACAGTGGTCCGAACTTATAGCTGGAGCGGCCTTAAGAATAATATTCTGATACATCTGCAGCCATTTCCAATTCACTAACACCCTATCTAGTATTTCCCTAGTAACAAAATTATTTCTAGAATTACTAAACCAAGTATATATACTTTCTTTAAGGTCAACATCCATTAAGCCATTATCATCAACAAACTTTCTAAAAGTTTCTAGACAGTTTTTTGGTTGAGGATGGAAACCTACCTTCTCATCTTGACTTAAAATATCATTGAAGTCATCCATGTAAGCTTGAGGTTCCTCCTTGCTAATGTTACTTACCGTTAGCTCTTGCCACAATATCCTTCGCTTTTGAAAAACTGGATTCCCGTACACAAAAATACCCTGCCATTTCAAATCATTATTGATGTTAATATTGGCTTTAATATAGTTGTCACACCACTCGTAAATATTAATACTAATATTAGAAATCTAAAGTAGGCATAGACTACCAAACAAGCTCTGGGGTTTTACACAAAATATATTGTCAAAATACAACTTCCTTCTTATCCTATTCATTTTTTCTTTACTGGCCCTAGTTTCCATTAAAAACACTATGAGCGGCTTTACTTTTTTACATAGGTTATATAACTCAGAGATTGTCGGGGCAACCGCTATTCCCCGACAATTCCAGCTAATAATACTCATGGCTGAGGTTGGGGCATGTTAAAGCCCACCTCCTCAGCCATTTGTCCTCCCTTAAAGAGTTCAGAAACATGCATTGCAAGCTGATGCTCTCCTAAGTTCAGAAAAGCATTGTTGTTCTTTAATTTCTTGATCTCCTTGCATCACGCTCCTCCTTCCATTCCTTTTGAGTTAGTAGTGGCACCTGTATGAATTTCCATTTCCTTTTTAAATTCAGCTTCCTTTCCAACTTTTTAGCTAGTCGTGTTTCCCAGTCTGCATGTGCTTCCATTCCTACCTCTTGATCTTCATCACTTGCTAACTCCACATAGTAAAAATTATCACCCTGGAGCGTATGCTGACCCCCCCCACTTCATGGTCTTCATTCTGTGCTTCTTCAATTGGCTTCTTTAGTATGTCTCCCTCCATTTCCCTTATTGACAAGGCTTGTATTTTTTCTCCTCTACTCTGCCATCCTGCACTTGTATATCCTTGCTTTTTGCCATCATAAGCCTTTTTAATTCTTGACCTATGGTCTCTTTTTCTCCTTTCTTTTTCAGGCCCAATGTCCCCTCAGTAATTCTATAGCTATTCACCTCTCCCTCCTCTATTATATAATGTTTTAGCCCACTTCCCAACCCCTTCCTTGCTTGTACAGGATTTACCCCTTCATTGGCTCCAATCTCCTTTGTTGGGCCCATCCCCCTTCACCCTTCTATCTCTATAATTTTTTTTTGGGCCTTATTTTTATTAGCCCATTCATTTTTCCTTTCCCTTATTTTCTCAATGAGATTTTTCAATTTATAGACAGCTCCTAGGTCTGGCTCCGTATCCCTAACTCCCTGAAAATGAGGGATTTTTGGTACTTTCTCTACCTGCTCCTCTGGTTCAACCATCTCTTCCTCTCTTCCAGTTTGGTTTTTCCAGACACTCTCCTTCCTGATTCTCTGCGGCTGTGTCCGCTCATCCCTTATCCTGCTCTCCTCAGAGTTTTGCTTTTCGTCACTCTTCCTGTCCATGTTGTGTTGCTCACGCGCCCACTCCTCTCCTTCCTCACTCCATCCTTGTTGTCTTAAGCTGCCTCCTCCCACGGTTGAAACTGGTCTGCCTTGACCCACACCCAGACCTGGTGAATACTTTCTTTTGGTGGTGTCCCAACAAGCCATGGCTATTGGGTTCTTGCATGTCTTCTTCTCATGCCCTAGTATTCCACAATTGAAGCAGTAACTGTCCGACAACCTCTCGTACCTGAAGAAGACCCACAACAGTGGTAACTCCTCTCTGTCTAACAAGAACCCTGTAGGTAGGGCCTTGGTGATGTCAATGCTAACCCTGATCCTCAAATATGGTCTCCTCAGCACTCCATCCATTTTTGGATCTTCAGCCTCAGCCAACACTCCCAACATTTCTCCAATAAGTATATTTGTCTCTTTGTCCATGAAATCATGTGGGATGCCATGTATCTGAATCCAAAACTCCATGAAGTCATGGTCTACTTCGAACACTGATTCGCCCTCCCTCCATAATCTAAGGGTGGCCATATTTTCTCTGATATTCCATGGCCCGTTCTGCATGATCTGCAGCCCTCTCCTTCTATCTTTAAAGCTGAACAACATTTTCTTTGAACCTATATCAGTGACTGCTACACCTTATGGGTTTTCCCACATTCCCAGAAGAGCGTTTTTACATGTTTTAAAATTTATCTCCCTGTCACTGATTATCTTACCCACCACATTTAAGCACCTTTTCTTATATTCCAGCTCTCCAAGCTTGTTGAGCTTGATTACTTTTTCTTCAATGATGCTCATAATGTATTCTGCTCAATATATTTGTCGTGTTTTGCAGATTTTTTTGAGGTTTGAGAGAGGACAGAATAAGAAAGTATTTGTGAATATTGATATTGGATGTAAAGACTCCTATTGGAAAAGAACCTGAAATTCTTGGATGACTCTCCTATTGAGAGAAGAGCTGATTATTGATTTGATTTTAATAATTATGGTTTAACCAACACTGTCATATCAGGTACATAGCAGCAATTCGGACATAACACTTTGTTTGGTATAATGGAACTTGTGAGGAAAGAAAAGGGAGAAGATGAAAACCAATGAAAAACTTGTTTTTCCCCTGTTTGGATTAGCAGAAAACTTGAATGGAAAATAAAAAAGCATGCATAGGGCTCACTTAAAAATTTTCTGCCCAAACTTGCGAAGAAAACTGGGATGAAAGTGTAAAAATGTGTAAAATTACATATATACCCTTTCATTAATAACAAATCAAAATCCCTAATCTGAAAAGGAAAACATGTATCTCCATCTCCATCTTTCCTGTTTCTGCATCATCTTCAACAGCGACGCCATAGCTTCCTAACGCCGTCGGAATTGCTGCAGCAGCTTCATCATCTTCGGGACAACTCCACCGCATCTTTATTACTATATTCTCAAGCCAAAGGTGCGTTCTTTTTCTGTTGTAATCGTAGTTTTTCCCCAAAAATGAAATACAAAAATCATCACAGCACATATGGGTGTGAATATGGGTCTGAAAAGATTCCCAATTATAGCCGGTGACACAGAACCTTATTATTCATTTGAAACTATGCGAGACATTTTTTTGGCATGTTGCATACTGCATAACTTTTTAATGGGTGTCGATGTTGATCAGTCTATAATTGATGCGGTTGATCGAGAATTGCTACAAGAACAAAGCATAGATAGATCACAATCAACTCAATCACATGATGAGGAATATAGGCATGCATCGTTGTTAAGAGATAACATTGCATTCAAAATGTGGAATGTGTATCAATCATTATAGGTGATTATGTTTCTTATATGTGAATATGGATATATATGTATGTATAGTTTTCACTCAGAATTGTTTGATTGGATTTTTTATGGGATTGTTACAGGTTACATAATGCCGAATAAGGGAAATAAAACAGCAGAAGCCAATCAACCTTCGAAAGACAACTTAAGATGGTCTGATGATATGGATGAAGTTTTGCTAAATGCATTAGCAGAGGAAACATCGAAAGATAATAGGCATGATGGCTCGTGGACAACTGAAGCATATGCCAATGTTGTGAAGACTTTGAGCATAGCAATAGGTCCTCACATAACAAAGAATCACATAAAGAATAGAATGAAGACATTGAAAGATCATTTTGCTGAGGCATATGACTTATTTCATCACTTAAGTGGATTTGCATGGAATTCTGTAACTAGAAAGTTTGAAGCTGAAGAGGAAGTGTGGCAAGACTTCATTAAGGTATCTTAAACTTTGCTTTTATTACTTATACTATTGATGAAGTTAGTCAACGAATAATTTCAACACTTGTTTATGTAGACGAAACCACAAGCAGAAAAATGAAAAAAAATGCAAATTAAGCATTATGATACTTTGAAGGAGTTGTTCGGAGCTGATAGAGCTACTGGTAAAAGGGCTGCTACGTCACGAGAAAGGATTCAAGAAATTGATAGAGATCACATTGATTTGAATGACTCATTTGAAAACATTGGATTTTTTGACATAGATGTTAATAGGGGACATGATACCCCAACGTTTTCTGCTAATTTAGATTCACCAAGTGCTCCTCATAGTCAACCAAATCAATTAGGTGAGACTTCGACATCAAGAGGAACAAAGCGTAAGTCTCCTATGAATGATTTTTTGGAGGCACAATATGAGAAAGTTACTTTGAGAATTACTACCATGGCCGATGTTGTCAAAGAGGGTACTTATCTATCTAGTAAGCTACATGACGTAGCTCAGAGGCAGGTTGAATCAGCTGAGAGACAAGCTTCTGTGGCTAAAAGGCAAGTTTCGGTTGCCGAAAAGCAAGTCTCGTTAATTGAAAGACAAGTTACAATTGCTGAAAAAGGGTTGGCTATTATGCAACAAAGTAGACCTCGCCTTTATAGCGAATCAGATGTATGGGATATGTTGACTGACTTGGGTCTGATAGGTTCAGCTCGGATGCAGTGTTATCAGTTTTTATGTGAAAATGAGCAGAAAAAGCGCCAAATTTTTGGGATCCCACCTGAAATGCGATTGGATGCTCTTTTTCATTTCATGACAGCTGTTGGTGTTTGCTTGGGAGATATGGTACTTTCTTAAAATATTAACCATTACAGGTATAACTTTTATACGCACCTAATTTCTGATTAATTTGAGGTTATTGCTTTCATTAATTGATTATGGATTTCTGAGTGTCATATACTACGGGTATATCTTCATGTATTTAAAGAACTCTATCATTTTCTGTTTTATTAATGTTAACCATGGTTGGAAATAAATCACTTTATGTATATATACTTTGAGATTGATTGGTTGTTTAAATAGAAAGACATCAATAAAATACATTATCATGATCAACTCTGATCTTTGAATTAATTTGTCTTTATTGTATATGCTCGTGCAGAAATCATAACTTGAAGATGTTTGGGAACAACAAGTACACTGCTTAGTACAAGTAAAAATCGATCCTGTGTTAATATTTTTGACTCGGAGAAACTTTATTTTTTTGAAGTAGATGGGTAAAGATGACTCAAGCTATGTAGAATTGATTTTTTGGAAGTAGGCGATGTCGCTGACCATCAAAAATTACCCTTTTACAAAGTGTTGTCTGATGATAAAATAGTACTCTCTAGGAGTTCTTTTGGTTATTTCTTTTTTGGTATTTTGTTATATGTTTATAAAAATTGTATATAATTTTTTGTCGCACGTACTTGGAAAGAAATGCTACCAACTTTTGATAATATTTTATTTTGCAAATATAATTTAGTGAAACTTTTTTTTATATATGCTTAAAGAGATTAATTATGTAAAGTATGAGTAGTTTGTATTATTCTTTTACGAGATCATTTATTTATATATTTTTAAGAAGAATAATATATATTTTTATTTATGACATTAAAAGATAATAAAAAAGAATAAATTCATAAAAATAAATTCAAAAAAAATAATTTTTTTAATGAAAAAAACATGTTAAAATTTTGAAATATAATTTGGATAATTTTTTTATTAAAAAAATAATTTAAATACATTAGTATATTATAATTTATATATAATATAAAGAAAAGTATTAATGTAATTTCACTTGGTTATGAATTTTTCTCTTCTTATTTTTCCTTTGATCCAAATACAAGAAAAATTTCTTTCTATTTTCTTTCCATTCATTTTCTCTTTATTCAAATAATATAAAAAAAATCAAATTTTCTTTTTATTTTTTTTTCTTCCATTTTCTTTTTTTTTTTCATTTTCTTTCCTCTCATTTTTCATCTTCTATCCAAACAAGGTGTAAATAGTAAATACTGTGATATAAAGCTGATCCAATTACAATATTTATGTGTGTGTGTGTGTTTTTTTTTTTCAAACGCAGTGTGATAAAAAAAACGAAGCCCAATTCTGGGTGTCCAATAATAAAAAGAAAACCCTAGTCGTTGTGCGTTGTGCCCCTGTCCACTGAGAGCATTATCTCCAGAACCCTAGAGAGCTTCAGAGCGTAACAAGCTTCAACCATGGTTCGATCTCTTCTTCCTCTCCTCTCATCTCATCTGGGTTTCTTCTCCTTCACTGCTTAATCGTTACTTTCTCTCTCTCTTGTAGACTTTCAAGCGCAGGAACGGAGGAAGAAACAAGCATGGCCGTGGCCACGTCAAATTCATTCGCTGCTCCAATTGCGGCAAGTGTTGTCCCAAGGTACTCTCCTCTTTATCCTTTCTCCTTTCAGATTTCTTTCATGCCCTCCTTCAATCGATGAAATTTCTGGCTGTTTTTTCAAAATTAATAGGACAAATCAATCAAGAGGTTTCTTGTGAGGAACATTGTTGAGCAGGCTGCAGTTCGTGATGTTCAGGAAGCCTGTGTCTATGAGCGTAATGATTCTTACCCGATCTGTATTTTTCTTCATTCAAGATTTGAATTTTGAATGTTATTTAATTGTTATTATGTTTGTAGAATACACTCTTCCGAAACTGTATGTGAAGATGCAGTATTGCGTTTCGTGTGCTATTCACTCTCACGTTGTGAGGGTACGTTCTCGCACTGATAGGAGGAACCGTGAGCCTCCGCAGCGCTTTGCTAGGCGCAGGGTATGTCTTTGTGCTCCAATTGTTTCTTATAGATTGCTGACTAGTGCATTGCTAAGGATCACTGATTGAACATGATTTTTAATACTGTTGATATGATCTTATTTTGAGTTTGTTAGCTCTTTGGTTATTGAATAGATGGATGTATTTCTGCTGAAGCCTAATGCGATTTATGATGTGTCCAAACATCTGCTTACTATTATGAAACATGGCTTTTATGTACTGTGTTTCACTTCCTGTTGTTTGATTAGTGTCTTTTATTTCTTTTAAAGGATGATGCGCCAAGGCCCGGTCAACCTGGTCAAGCTCCTCGTCCTGCTGGAGCTGGAGCTGCCCCTCGTGTTTAAATTCATTCTATAATTTTAGGCCTTGTTAATTCAATCTTGTTAAGAACTTAATTTTCTTTTGCTGCTTATTATTTAAATATCAGTTACCTTGGGATAATGATGTTTTTTTCTTATTCTGGTTGCCTGGAATACTGAACCATAACAATTTAATGGTTTTGATGAGAATGGTTTTAATGATTTTCTTACGTCTTCGAATGCTCAAATTGTAATTTGTCAATGGGTATGCACTTGTATCTCTGAAATAAATTTGCCCCGTATGCGCGAACTGAAATTAGTCATGTAATTGGTTCTTATTTTCATCCAATACAAATCTTCATTATACTAAAGTTTGAGCCTTAGAGATGAATGGTTTGTAAGGCAACGAACCTTGATTTTCTAGTGTTCAACGTTAGGCTCATACTATGTTATAGAAACTTGGTGAATCAAAAGGTCAATTTGTTAGATAGTGATAATCAAAATTTGTTGCGGTGATTGATTTATGTTAGAAAGTGATAATCAACTACAAAGAACGTATGGTTAATACATGGAGATGGCAACGGAGCCCCCACGCCTGCCTCTAGAAATCTTTTCCGTCCGTGACGGGTAATGGGGGACCTGTACCCCAAGTCCCAACGCATATCTGGATCTTTGATTCTTTGTCGTTATTTTGCGGATTTGGAAAAAAAAAATTGAAAATTAAAAAAGAAAAAATTGAAAAAAAAAATCTTCAATTGTTATGATAAATATAATCTACATAATTTTTAAAGATTTAAATAACAAGAACCAGCAAAGAAACATGTCGGTAAAGGTAAAGCAATAACTAAAACATTGTCTCAATTCAAATACAATACTAAACATATTCATGAAAAATCAATTCTAAAAATAATTTTTAAGGCTTCTTTCATCGTGTATTGCTAGTCATGATAGATTTTGATTTGTTTAAATTCTTTATTGAAAAGAAAATAATAATTTGTCCCCATTCAAATTATTTTTATTAATCAGAAAAAGGAATTCAAAGGACTCATCAGAAGGAACAATGCGGCAATGACGAGGCTGCTGGTGGCGGTAAGGATTCTACTGGAGGTGGCATCGAAGAGTGAAGAACGATTGGAGGAGACGACAATACTGCTGGTGGCAGCAAAATTTTTGCTGGTAATGATGATGATTTAGTAGGATATGGCGATGCTATTGGTGGCTGATAGGCAAAATTGTGATTTACTCTTTTCATAACTTGAACAATTCTTAGCAATGGCTCCAAAAACTTGGTGCACACTACTATGGTTCACTCACATTCTTCACAACTTCGCACAACTAACCAGCAAGTGCACTGGGTCATCCAAGTAATAAACCTTACGTGAGTAAGGGTCGATTCCACGGAGATTGTTGGTATGAAGCAAGCTATGGTCATCTTGTAAATCTCAGTTATGCGGATAATAAATGGTTATGAAGTTTTCGAAAATAAAGATAAATAAGCATAAAATAGAGATAGAGATAATTATGTAAATCATTGGTGGGAATTTCAGATAAGTGTATAGAGATGCTTTGTTCTTGTTGAATCTCTACTTTCCTACTGCCTTCCTTCAATCCTTCTTACTCCTTTCCATGGCAAGCTGTATGTAGGGCATCACCGTTGTCAATGGCTACTTCCCATCCTCTCAGTGAAAATGGTCTAAATGCTCTTGTCACAACACGGCTAATCATCTGTCGGTTCTCGATCATGTCGGAATAGAATCCATTGATTCTTTTGCGTCTATCACTACGCCCAACACTCGCGAGTTTGAAACTCGTCACAGTCATTCAATCCCTGAATCCTACTCAGAATACCACAGACAAGGTTTAGACTTTCCGGATTCTCAAGAATGGCCACCAATAATTCTAGCTTATACTACGAAGATTCTGATTAAGGAATCCAAGAGATACTCGCTCGTTCTAAGGTAGAACGGAAGTGGTTGTCAGTCACGCGTTCATAGGTGAAAATGATGATGAGTGTCACAGATCATCATATTCATCATGTTGAAGTGCAAAAAATATCTTAGAACAAGAATAAGCTTAATTGAATAGAAAATAGTAGTAATTGCATTAAAACTCGAGGTACAGCAGAGCTCCACACCCTTAATCTATGGTGTGTAGAAACTCCACCGTTGAAAATACATAAGTGATAATGGTCCAGGCATGGCCGAATGGCCAGCCCCCAAATGTGATCAAAGATGTAAAATCCCAGATGTCTAATACAATAGTAGAAAGTCCTATTTATACTAGACTAGCTACTAGGGTTTACAGAAATAAGTCTAAGTGCAGAAATCCACTTCCGGGGTCCACTTTGGTGTGTGCTTGGGCTGAGCTTGAGCTTTATACATGCAGAGGCTTCTCTTGGAGTTAAACGCCAAGTTGTAACATGTTTTTGGCGTTTAACTCTGGTTTGTGACGTGTTTCTGGCGTTTTACTCCAGAATGCAGCTTGCGTCGTCTAAAATCTAATAAAGTATAGACTATTATATATTGCTGGAAAGCTCTGGATGTCTACTTTCCAACAACGTGGAGAGTGCGCTATTTGGAGTTCTGTAGCTCTAGAAAATCTATTTCGAGTGCAGGGAGGTCAGAATCTAACAGCATCAGCAGTCCTTTGTCAGCCTGAATCAGATTTTTTCTCAGGTCCCTCAATTTCAGCCAGAAAATACCTAAAATTACAGAAAAACACACAAACTCATAGTAAAGTCCAGAAATGTGAATTTTTCATAAAAACTAATAAAAACATCCCTAAAAGTAGCTAGATCCTACTAAAAACTACCTAAAAATAATGCCAAAAAGCGTATAAATTATCCGTTCATCACAACACCAAACTTAAATTGTTGCTTGTCCCCAAGCAACTGAAAATCAAATAGGATAAAAAGAAGAGAATATACTATAATTCCCAAAATATCAATGAATATTAGTTCTAACTAGATGAGCGGGACTTGTAGCTTTTTGCTTCTGAACGGTTTTGGCATCTCACTTTATCCCTTGAAGTTTAGAATGATTGGCATCTATAGGAACTCAAAGTTCAGATAGTGTTATTAATTCTCCTAGTTAAGTATGTTGATTCTTGAACACAGCTACTTTTATGAGTCTTGGCCGTGGCCCTAAGCACTTTGTTTTCCAATATTACCACCGGATACATAAATGCCACAGACACATGACTGGGTGAACCTTTTCAGATTGTGACTCAGCTTTGCTAAAGTGTCCAGTTAGAGGTGTCCAGAACTCTTAAGCATACTCTTTTGCTTTGGATCACGACTTTAACCACTCAGTCTCAAGCTTTTCACTTGGACCTGCATGCCACAAGCACATGGTTAGGGATAGCTTGATTTAGCCACTTAGGCCTGGATTTATTTCCTTGGGCCCTCCTATCCATTGATTCTCAAAGCCTTGGATCCTTTTTACCCTTGCCTTTTGGTTTTAAGGGCTATTGCTTTTTTTTGCAAGCTTTGTTCTTCATTGCTTTTTCTTGCTTCAAGAATCAATTTTATGATTTTTCAAATCATCAATAACATTTCTCTTGTTCATCATTCTTTCAAGAGCCAACAATTTTAACATTCATAAACAAAAAGATAAAAAATATGCACTGTTCAAGCATTCATTCAGAAAATAAAAAGTATTGTCACCACATCAATATAATTAAACTAATTTCAAGGATGAATTTGAAACTCATGTACTTCTTATTCTTTTGTATTAAAAATATTTTTCATTTAAGAGAGGTGAATGATTCATGAAATTATTCATAGCCTTAAGACATAGTTACTAAATACTAATGATCATGTAATAAAGACACAAACATAGACAAACATGAAGTTCAAAAATCGAAAAATAGAAAAATAAGAGCAATGAGATTAAGGAATGAGTCCACCTTAGTGAGGGTAGCGTCTTCCTCTTAAAGAACCAAAGGTGCTCTTGAGCTCCTCTATGTCTCTTCCTTGTCTCTGTTGCTTGATCCCTAGTGATTTTGGTGCTCCTATCCTTAGTTGCTCCCAATAATTGTGTGGAGAAAAATGTATCCCCTGAGGTATCTCAGAGATTTCTTGATGAGGGAATTCCTCATGCTCCTATTGAGGTCCATGACTGGGCTCTCTTGATGTGCAGTCAAATGCGCTACTACTGAGCTATGGACCCTTGAGATGAATCTCTCAGTCTCCCATGACTCAGAGGTGGAAGCAATTGCCTTTCCTTTCTTCTTTCTAGAGATTTCTCCGGCCTTAGGTGCCATAAATGGTTATGAAAAAACAAAAAAGCTATGCTTTTACCACACCAAACTTAGAATGTTGCTCGTTGGTGCACGAAATTGCAATCACACTTTTGCAATCTGCACAACTAACCAGCAAGTGCACTGGGTCGTCCAAGTAATACCTTACGTGAGTAAGGGTCGATCCCACGGAGATTATTGGTTTGAAGCAAGCTATGTTTATTTTATTATTCTTAGTCAGGATATTAATTAAAATTATCAGTTGGAATTATTAGAAAAATAAAAGAGTGAGGAACAGTTACTTGTTGTGCAGTAGTGGAGAATATGTTGGAGTTTTGGAGATGCTATGTCTCATTTATTCCTGTAATGTAATATTCAACTCAATTGTTTGTAAAGTTCCATCCATGGCAAGCTGTATGTAGGGTGTCACCATTGTCAGTGGCTACTTCCCATCCTCTCAGTGAAAACGGTCCAGATGCTCTGTCACAGCACGGCTAATCAGCTGTTGGTTCTCGATCATGTTGGAGTAGGATCCATTGATCCTTTTGCGTTTGTCATCACGCCCAGCAATCGCGAGTTTGAAGCTCGTCACAGCCATTCAATCCTTGAATCCTACTCGGAATACCACAGACAAGGTTTAGACTTTCCAGATCCTCAAGAGTGGCCGCCATCAATTCTAGCTTATACCACGAAGATTCTAATTAAAGAAACTAAGAGATGCTCATTCAATCTGATGTAGAACGGAGGTGTTTGTCAGGCACACGTTCATGGGTTGAGGGAGGTGATGAGTGTCACGGATCATCACCTCCTTCATAATTAAGCGCGAATAAACATCTTAGATAGGAACACACACACGTTTGAGTGAAATAGAAACAATTGCATTAATTCATCGAGACGCTGCAGAGCTCCTCACCCCCAACAATGGAGTTTAGAGACTCATGCCGTCAAAAAGTAAGTAATTCAGATATGAAAATGTCATGAGGTACAAAATAATTCTCTAAAAGTTGTTTAAATAGTAAACTAGTAACCTAGGTTTACAGAATATGAGTAAACTAAGATAATTGGTGCAGAAATCCACTTCTGGGGCCCACTTGGTATGTGCTGGGGCTGAGACTAAAGCTATCCACGAGTAGAGACTTTTCTTGGAGTTGAACTCCAAGTTATGACGTGTTTTGGGCGTTCAACTCCGGATCATGACGTGTTTCTGGCGTTTAACTCCAGACAACAGCATGTACTTGGCGTTCAATGCCAAGTTACGTCGTCTATCTTCGTGCAAAGTATGGATTATTATATATTGCTGGAAAGCCCTGGATGTCTACTTTCCAACGCCGTTGAGAGCGCACCAATTGGACTCTTGTAGCTCCAGAAAATCCATTTCGAGTGCAGGGAGGTCAGGATCCAACAGCATCAGCAGTCCTTTTTCAGCCTAAGTCAGATTTTTGCTCAGCTCCCTCAATTTCAGCCAGAAAATACCTGAAATCACAGAAAAATACACAAACTCATAGCAAAGTCCAGAAATATGATTTTTGCCTAAAAACTAATAATATTTAACTAAAAACTAATTAAAACATGCTAAAATCTACATGAAATTACCCCCAAAAAGCGTATAAAATATCCGCTCATCACAACACCAAACTTAAACTGTTGCTTGTCCTCAAGCAACTAGATAAATAAAATAGGCTGAGAGAAATTAAGAAGTAATAATATCTAAGAGTTTTAATGGAGCTCAGATTCTTATTAGATGAGCGGGGCTTGTAGCTTATTGTTTCTGAACAGTTTTGGCATCTCCCTTTTTCTTTTGAAATTCAGAATGATTGGCATCCATAGGAACTCAGAATTCAGATAGTATTATTGATTCTCCTAGTGTAGTATGTTGATTCTTGAACACAGTTATCTTATGAGTCTTGGCCGTGGCCCTAAGCACTTTGTTTTCCAGTATTACCACCAGATACATAAATGCCACAGACACATGACTAGGTGAACCTTTTTCAGATTGTGACTCAGCTTTGCTAGAGTCCCCAGTCAGAGGTGTCCAGAGCTCTTGAGCACACTCTGTTTGCCTTGGATCACGACTTTAACCACTCAGTCTCATGTTTGTAACTTGGACCTGCATGCCACAAGCACATGGTTAGGGACAGCTTGATTTAGCCGCTTAGGCCTGGAACTATTTCCTTAGGCCCTCCTATCCACTGATGCTCAAAGCCTTGGATCCTTTTCACCCTTGCCTTTTGATTTAAGGGCTGTTTGGCTTTTATTCCTTTTGATCCAAATATTTTTTTTTAGTGCTTTTTCTTGCTTCAAGAATCAATTTCATGATTTTTCAGATCATCAATAATATTTTTTGTGTTCCTCATTCTTTCAGGAGCCAATATTCATCAAATTCAAAATATAAATTATGCACTGTTCAAGCATTCATTCAGAGAACAAAAAGTATTGCCACCACACATAGTTAATTATAATTTTTATTATTAAGAACTCGAAAAAGAAAAATTACTTCTTTATTCTAATTATCTACTATTTTATTCATGCTTGATGATGATGAGAAAAATAAATTATAACTTAATTGGGAATAAAACCAGAATAGATATACTAATTACTACTACTACTACTACTACTACTACTACTACTACTATATATATCTCCTAAGGTAAATTTCTATAAAAACATTATCACAGAGATAAAGCTAAAAATTGGAACCCAACAACCTGTTGTTTTGAGAAGTAGATGTTCCTCTAATCTGTGGGGTGCTTTTCAAGGATTAATTTTTGGCACTTCAGCTCCCTTAGATCACGCCCTTGCTCTTCCTGTTCCTTAAACAGTTTGCAAAGCATGCTACTTTGATTGTTCTGTTCTTCCTTTATTTGGTCCATAGCTTCTTGCAATTTGGAAATAGAAGCCTCAAGATGTTCCCAATATTCAAATTGAGGAAGTTCTGGGAGGACTTCCTGTGCTCTCTTCTTGATTGAATCATCCTGCAGCTGTTGTCTGTCCATTGATATTCTAGTGATTGGCCTCTTAACTGAGATATACTCTGTTATTCCCATCTTCACTCCGGCATCTTTGCAGAGCATAGAAATTAAGCTTGGATAGGCCAATCTGGCGTCCTTGGAATTCCTGTTTGCTATTTTGTATAATTCACATGAGATCAGTTGATGGACCTCTACTTCTTTTCCCAACATGATGCAGTGAATCATTACTGCTTTTTTAATTGTAACTTCAGAACGGTTGCTGGTGGGCAAAATGGAACGCCCAATGAAATCCAGCCAGCCTCTGGCTACTGGTTTTAGATCTTCTCTTTTGAGTTGAATTGGGGTGCCAGTCGTGCTGGTGGTCCACCTGACTTCAGGGATGCATATATCCTCTATAATCTTGTCTAGACCTTTATTTACCCTCATCATTCTCCTATTAAAGGAGTCTGGGTCATCTTTCAGTTGAGGAAGCTTAAATATCTCCCTGATCTTGTCAGGATGGGTATGAACAATCTTTCCTCTGACTAAGGTCCGATGGTCATAGAGAGCAGCTCCAATTATTCTTTGCCTGTCTGTCTGCCATAGATTAGCATAGAACTCCTGAACCATGTTCCTTCCCACTTTTGTTTCAGGATTGGCTAGAATTTCCCAGTTCCTGTTTCGAATTTGCTCTTGGATCTCCGGATATTCATCTTCTTTCAGATCAAATTTGACTTCCGGGATCACTGATCTGTGACTCATTATTTTGTAGTAATGGTCTGAATGTTCTTTAGTTAAGAACTTCCCTTGATTCCAAAGTGGCTTTGGAGTATTCTCTTTCTTGCCTCTTGGGGTGGGTTGTTTTCCTTTAGGAGCCATGATCTTAATGAGTATGTTTTTGTGATCACGGATAACCACACCAAACTTAGAGCTTTGCTTGTCCTCAAGCAAAAGAGAAGAAAGGAGAGGGATAGGAGGAGAGCAAGTGTGGCATGGTGATGATGAGAGGGGCGCCGGATTCAATATATAGGGAGGGGGTGGGAAATTTCGAAAATAAGAAAAAGATAAGATAGAAGATATGATTTATAAAGATAGATATGATAAGAAAAAGATATAGTTTAAAAAGAGAAAGATATGAATAATATTTAAAAAGATAAATCTGAATTTTTAATTTTGAAAAATATTTTAAAAAGATAATTGAGTTTTGAAAACAAACTTAAAAGAGTTGGATTGGATTGGAAAACAATTTGTCTTTATGGATTAAGATATATTTGATATTTTTGAAAAAGGGATTTTAGAAATTAGGGTTCTTAGAAAACTAATTTGATTTTGAAGGATGACATTTTGAAACATGTTTATGCAAGAAATCATGGATTGAAACATAAAAATTTAGAAAAATTGTAAAGAAAAACGAATTTTACCTCCTCCCCACCATCCTGGCGTTAAACGCCCAAACGATGCATGTTTTGGGCGTTTAACGCCCACATGCTGCTTCTCCTGGGCGTTCAATGCCCAGCTGATGCTTCTTTCTGGCGTTGAACGCCAGGAAGTCCTTTGTCACTGGGCGTTTTTCTGAACGCCCAGGATGCTGACAATCTGGCGTTAAACGCCCAGAAGGTGCTTTTTTCTGGCGTTCAACGCCCAGAAGATGCTCCTTTCTGGCGTTTAACGCCCAGATGGCTACCCTTACTGGCGTTGAACGCCCAGTGGGTGCTTCTTTTGGGCGTTCAACGCCCAAAATGTTTCTTACTGGCTTTTTTTTCACGCCAGTGAGCTTCCAAATTTTCCTGTAACTCTGTGAATTCAATCAATTGCTATTTTTACCCTTTGAAGATACTTGGACACATACCTGTAAAAAAAGGAAATTTATTTAATTAGTAAATAAACTCTGTAAATGGCTGGGTTGCCTCCCAGCAAGCGCTTCTTTATTATCTTTAGCTGGACTACCACTGAGCTCTAAGTAAGTCTCAGTTTCGAGCATTCTTGCTCGAAGTTACTTTCAAGATAATGTTTAATTCTCTGTCCATTAACAATGAACTTTTTGTTAGAGTCATTATCCTGAAGCTCTACGTATCCATATGGTGATACACTTGTAATTACATATGGACCTCTCCACCGGGATTTTAATTTCCCGGGAAATAATTTGAGCCTAGAATTAAATAGCAGGACTTTCTGCCCCGGTTCAAAGACTCTGGATGACAATTTTTTATCATGCCATCTTTTTGCTTTCTCCTTGTAAATTTTTGCATTCTCGAAAGCATTGAGTCTAAATTCCTCTAGCTCATTTAGCTGTAGTAAACGTTTTTCTCCAGCTAACTTGGCATCAAGGTTCAGGAATCTGGTTGCCCAATAGGCCTTGTGTTCCAGTTCCACTGGCAAGTGGCATGCCTTTCCATACACAAGCTGGTATGGAGAGGTCCCTATAGGGGTCTTGAATGCTGTTCTGTATGCCCACAGAGCATCATCCAAGCTCCTTGCCCAATCCCTTCTACGGTTAATTACAGTCCGTTCCAGGATTCTTTTGAGTTCTCTATTTGAGACTTCAGCTTGCCCATTAGTCTGTGGGTGATATGGAGTAGCTACCCTGTGGCTAACTCCATAACGAACCAAAGCAGAGTAAAGCTGTTTATTGCAGAAATGAGTGCCCCCATCACTGATTAATACTCTAGGGGTACCAAATCTGCTGAAGATGTGTTTCTGGAGGAATTTTAACACTGTTTTAGTGTCATTAGTGGGTGTTGCAATAGCCTCCACCCATTTGGATACATAATCCACTGCCACCAGAGTATAAGTGTTTGAGTATGATGGTGGGAAAGGTCCCATGAATTCAATGCCCCATACATCAAACAACTCAATCTCCAAGATCCCTTGTTGAGGCATGGCATAACTGTGAGGTAGATTGCCAGATCTTTGGCAACTGTCACAATTAAGCACAAACACTCGGAAATCTTTATAGAGAGTAGGCCAGTAGAAGCCACTTTGGAGGACTCTTGTGGTTGTTCGCTCACTTCCAAAATGTCCTCCATACTGTGATCCATGGCAGTGCCATAGGATCTTCTGCGCTTCTTCCTTAGGCACACATCTACGGATTACTCCGTCTGCACATCTCTTGAAGAGATATGGTTCATCCCAAAGATAATACTTTGCATCTGTGATCAGCTTCTTTGATTGCTGTCTACTGTACTCTTTGGGTATGAATCTCACTGCCTTGTAGTTTGCAATGTCTGCAAACCATGGCACTTCCTGGATGGCAAAGAGTTGCTCATCCGGGAAGGTTTCAGAGATCTCAGTGAGAGGGAGGGACGCCCCTTCTACTGGTTCTATTCGGGACAGGTGATCTGCTACTTGATTCTCTGTCCCTTTTCTATCTCTTATTTCTATATCAAACTCTTGCAGAAGCAACACCCATCTTATAAGTCTGGGCTTTGAATCCTGCTTTGTGAGTAGATATTTAAGAGCAGCATGATCAGTATACACAATCACTTTTGATCCTACTAAATAGGATCTGAATTTGTCAATGGCATAAACCACTGCAAGTAGCTCTTTTTCTGTGGTTGTGTAATTCTTCTGTGCGTCATTTAAAACACGGCTGGCATAGTAAATGACGTGTAGAAGCTTGTCATGCCTTTGTCCCAACACTGCACCAATGGCATGGTCACTAGCATCACACATCAATTCAAATGGTAATGTCCAGTCTGGTGCAGAGATGATTGGTGCTGTAACCAATTTAGCTTTCAGAGTCTCGAATGCCTGCAGACACTCTTTATCAAAGATAAATGGCGTGTCAGCAGCTAGCAGGTTGCTCAGAGGTTTGGCGATTTTTGAAAAATCCTTTATAAACCTCCTATAGAATCCTGCATGCCCCAGAAAGCTTCTGATTGCCTTAACATTGGTTGGTGGTGGTAATTTTTCAATTACCTCTACCTTAGCTTGATCCACCTCTATCCCCTTGTTCGAGATTTTGTGCCCAAGGACAATTCCTTCAGTCACCATAAAGTGACACTTCTCCCAGTTTAAAACCAGGTTAGTCTCTTGGCATCTCTTTAGAACAAGTGCTAAATGGTTAAGGCAGGAGCTGAATGAGTCTCCAAATACTGAAAAGTCATCCATGAAGACTTCCAGGAATTTTTCCACCATATCAGAGAAAATTGAGAGCATGCACCTCTGAAAGGTTGTAAGTGCATTGCACAGGCCAAATGGCATCCTTCTGTATGCAAATACTCCAGATGGGTAGGTGAATGCCGTTTTCTCCTGATCCTGGGGATCTACTGCAATTTGATTATAACCTGAATATCCATCCAAGAAGCAGTAGTATTCATGACCTGCTAGTCTTTCTAGCATCTGGTCTATGAATGGTAAAGGAAAATGATCCTTTCTGGTGGTTGTATTGAGCCTTCTATAATCAATACACATACGCCACCCTATAACTGTTCTTGTATGAACCAGTTCATTTTTTTCATTGTGAACCACTGTCATGCCTCCCTTCTTAGGGACGACTTGGACAGGGCTTACCCAGGGGCTATCAGAAATAGGATAAATGATCCCAGCCTCTAGTAATTTAGTGACTTCCTTCTGCACCACTTCCTTCATGGCTGGATTCAGCCGCCTTTGTGGTTGGACCACTGGCTTGGCGTCACCCTCCAATAGGATCTTGTGCATGCATCTGGCTGGGCTAATGCCCTTAAGATCACTGATGGACCACCCAAGAGCTGTCTTGTGTGTCCTTAGCACTTGAATTAGTGCTTCCTCTTCCTGTGGCTCTAAGGTAGAGCTTATGATTACAGGAAAAGTATCACCTTCTCCCAGAAATGCATATTTCAGGGATGGAGGTAATGGTTTGAGCTCGGGTTTTGGAGGTTTCTCCTCTTCTTGAGGGATTTTCAGAGGTTCTATTATTCTCTCTGATTCCTCCAGATCAGGCTGAACATCTTTAAAGATGTCCTCTAGCTCTGATTCGAGACTCTCAGCCATATTGACCTCTCTTACCAGAGAGTCAATAATATCAACACTCATGCAGTCATTTGGGGTGTCTGGATGTTGCATGGCTTTGACAACATTCAACTTGAACTCCTCCTCATTGACTCTCAAGGTTACTTCCCCTTTTTGGACGTCAATGAGGGTTCGGCCAGTTGCTAGGAAAGGTCTTCCTAGAATGAGAGTTGCACTCTTGTGCTCCTCCATTTCCAGCACCACAAAGTCAGTAGGAAAGGCGAATGGCCCAACCTTGACAATCATGTCTTCAATCACGCCTGATGGGTATTTAATGGAGCCATCAGCAAGTTGAAGACATATCCTGGTTGGTTTGATTTCTTCAGTTAAACGAAGCTTTCTGATAGTAGATGCAGGTATTAGGTTGATACTTACCCCAAGATCACATAAAGCTTGCTTGGTACAAGTACCCTCTAATGTGCATGGTATCATAAAGCTCCCAGGATCTTTAAGCTTCTCAGGTAAGCTTTTCAGAATGACTGCACTGCATTCTTCAGTGAGGTAAACTTTTTCAGTTTTCCTCCAATCCTTCTTATGACTTAAGATCTCTTTCATGAACTTAGCATAAGAGGGTATTTGCTCAAGTGCTTCTGCAAACGGAATCTTTATTTCAAGAGTCCTGAGATAGTCTGCAAAACGGGCAAATTGCTTATCCTGTTCCGCTTGGCGGAGTTTTTGAGGATAAGGCATTTTGGCTTTGCATTCCTCAACCTTAGTTGCTGCAGGTTTATTACCTACAGAAGTGGGTTGGGAAGCCTTTTTAGAAGGGTTGTCATCAGCACTTGTATGTGACTGATCCCCCACTGGCATTTGAATGCCAGGGGTGGAAGCTGGAGTGGCGTTAGACGCCAACTCCTTATCCGTTACTGGCGTCTGAACGCCAGAACTGTGCTTCCTTTGGGTGTTCAACGCCGGATTCATGCTTGTTTCTGGTGTTGAACGCCAGGAATGAGCATGGTCTGGGCGTTCAGCGCCAGCATTATTCCTCTCTGGGCTCTGATTTTTCTCAGAGGGATTTTAAGTAGCCATTTGTTCATTTCTTGGCTTTCTGCTGCTTTGAAGTGAGGTATTTAATGTTTTCCCACTTCTTAGTTGAACTGCTTGGCATTCTTCTGCTATTTGTTTTGACAGTTGCTTTTCTGTTTGCTTTAACTGTACTTCCATATTCCTGTTGGCCATTCTTGTTTCCTGTAGTATTTCTTTGAATTCGGCTAGCTACTGAGTTAGAAAGTCTAATTGCTGATTGAATTCATTAGCCTGATCTACAGGACTGAGTTCAGCAGTTACTGTTTTAGCTTCTTCTTTCATGGAAGATTCACTGCTTAGGTACAGATGCTGATTTCTGTCAACTGTATCAATAAGCTCTTGAGCTTCTTCAATTGTTTTTCTCATATGTATAGATCCACCAGCTGAGTGGTCTAGAGAAATCTGAGCTTTTTCTGTAAGCCCATAGTAGAAGATGTCTAATTGCACCCATTCTGAAAACATTTCAGAGGGGCATTTTCTTAGCATCTCTCTGTATCTTTCCTAGGCATCATAAAGGGATTCATTATCTCCTTGTTTGAAGTCTTGGATGCTTAGCCTTAGCTGTGTCATCCGTTTTGGAGGGAAATAGTGATTCAGGAATTTTTCTGACAGCTGTTTCCATGTTTTTATGCTGTTCTTAGGCTGGTTATTTAACCACCTCTTAGCTTGATCTTTTACAGCAAATGGAAACAGTAATAATCTGTAGACATCCTGATCTACTTCTTTATCATGTACTGTGTCAGCAATTTGTAAAAATTGTGCCAGAAACTCTGTAGGTTCTTCATGTGGAAGACCAGAATACTGGCAGTTTTGCTGCACCATGATAATGAGCTGAGGATTCAACTCAAAGCTACTAACTCCAATGGAGGGTATACAGATACTACTCCCATATGAAGCAGTAGTGGGGTTAGCATATGACCCCAGAGTCCTCCTGGACTGTTCATTCCCACTTAATTCCATGATGGAATAAAAGAGATGATATGTATGTTGATATTATTTATTTTATAAAAATTAATTTTTATGAAATAAAATAAAAACGAAATAAATAAAAGAAATTGGAAATATTTTGAAATTGAAAATTGAATTTTTATATAAAATTTTTGAAAAAAAATGTAGTTCAAAATTAGTTAGAAAGTATATATATATATATATTTTTTTGAATTTTGAATTTTATGAGGAAAGAGAAAAATATGCAAAAGACACAAGATTTAAAATTTTTAGATCCAATGTTCCTTATTTTCGAAAATTTTGGAGGGAAAACACCAAGGAACACCAAACTTAAAAATTTTAAGATCAAAACACAAGAAAGACTCAAGAACACCTTGAAGATTCACAAGAACACCAAGAACAAAAGAAAGAACACCAAACTTAAAATTTTTAGAAAACCAAGACAAATTTTTGAAAATTAAAGAAAAATTAACAAGGAAACACCAAACTTAGAGTTTGGCACAAAATTCAATCAAAGAAAAGTTATTTTTGAAAAAGATTCCAAAGAGGATACCCAATTATCAAGAACAACTACTAAAGCTCCAGCCAATTGGGCAGCAACTTCAGAGTTGATTTTAAAAATGTATTATATTTATAGATAAAAGTATAAAATTTTTGAAAGCTAATGTTTTGAAAAAGCACCAGAAAAACAAGAAAAGACACAAAATAAGAAAAACTCAAGATCAAACAAGAAAAATAAACAAGAACAACTTGAAGATCAATGAAGAACAAAGAGCACAAGTTCAAAAATTTAAAGAAAAATATAAAAGATGCAAAAGATAAAAAATGCAATTGACACCAAACTTAGAACAAGACACTAGACTCACGAAAAATTAACAATTAATAGAGAAAAATAATATATATTTTTTTTAAAAGAAATTTTTGAAAAGAAACTATCCTACCAGAATTTGATGACTCTATAACAATAACAATAAAAAAAATAAATTATTCCTAATGTAAGAAATAAAATAAACCTTTAGTTGTTCAAACTCGAATAATCCCCGGCAACGGCGCCAAAAACTTGGTGCACGAAATTGCAATCACACTTTTGCAATCCGCACAACTAACCAGCAAGTGCACTGGGTCGTCCAAGTAATACCTTACGTGAGTAAGGGTCGATCCCACGGAGATTATTGGTTTGAAGCAAGCTATGTTTATTTTATTATTCTTAGTCAGGATATTAATTAAAATTATCAGTTGGAATTATTAAAAAAATAAAAGAGTGAGGAACAGTTACTTGTTGTGCAGTAGTGGAGAATATGTTGGAGTTTTGGAGATGCTTTGTCTCATTTATTCCTGTAATGTAATATTCAACTCAATTGTTTGTAAAGTTCCATCCATGGCAAGCTGTATGTAGGGTGTCACCATTGTCAGTGGCTACTTCCCATCCTCTCAGTGAAAACGGTCCAGATGCTCTGTCACAGCACGGCTAATCAGCTGTTGGTTCTCGATCATGTTGGAGTAGGATCCATTGATCCTTTTGCGTTTGTCATCACGCCCAGCAATCGCGAGTTTGAAGCTCGTCACAGCCATTCAATCCTTGAATCCTACTCGGAATACCACAGACAAGGTTTAGACTTTCCGGATCCTCAAGAGTGGCCGCCATCAATTCTAGCTTATACCACGAAGATTCTAATTAAAGAAACTAAGAGATGCTCATTCAATCTGATGTAGAACGGAGGTGTTTGTCAGGCACACGTTCATGGGTTGAGGGAGGTGATGAGTGTCACGGATCATCACCTCCTTCATAATTAAGCGCGAATAAACATCTTAGATAGGAACACACACACGTTTGAGTGAAATAGAAACAATTGCATTAATTCATCGAGACGCTGCAGAGCTCCTCACCCCCAACAATGGAGTTTAGAGACTCATGCCGTCAAAAAGTAAGTAATTCAGATATGAAAATGTCATGAGGTACAAAATAATTCTCTAAAAGTTGTTTAAATAGTAAACTAGTAACCTAGGTTTACAGAATATGAGTAAACTAAGATAATTGGTGCAGAAATCCACTTCTGGGGCCCACTTGGTATGTGCTGGGGCTGAGACTAAAGCTATCCACGAGTAGAGGCTTTTCTTGGAGTTGAACTCCAAGTTATGACGTGTTTTGGGCGTTCAACTCCGGATCATGACGTGTTTCTGGCGTTTAACTCCAGACAACAGCATGTACTTGGCGTTCAATGCCAAGTTACGTCGTCTATCTTCGTGCAAAGTATGGATTATTATATATTGATGGAAAGCCCTGGATGTCTACTTTCCAACGCCGTTGAGAGCGCACCAATTGGACTCTTGTAGCTCCAGAAAATCCATTTCGAGTGCAGGGAGGTCAGGATCCAACAGCATCAGCAGTCCTTTTTCAGCCTAAGTCAGATTTTTGCTCAGCTCCCTCAATTTCAGCCAGAAAATACCTGAAATCACAGAAAAATACACAAACTCATAGTAAAGTCCAGAAATATGATTTTTGCCTAAAAACTAATAATATTTAACTAAAAACTAATTAAAACATGTTAAAATCTACATGAAATTACCCCCAAAAAGCGTATAAAATATCTGCTCATCACTCGTCCTCGAGCAAAAGAAGAAAGAATAGAAGAAGAAGAAGAATATATGGAGGAGGGGGAGAGAGATGTGTATTCAGCCAAGGGGGAGAAGAGAGGGTTGTGTTGTGTGAAAATGAAGAAGGATGGAGGGGTTTATATAGTGGAGGGAGAGGTGTTAGGGTTCGGTCATGTAGGGTGGGTTTGGGTGAGAAAGAGGTTTTGAATTTGAAGGTACGTGAGGTTTATGGGGAAGAGTAGATGGATGTGAGTGGTTAAGAGGTGATGGGAAAGAGAGATTGAGGTGATTGGTAAAGGGTGTATGGGAAAGAGTGTTATTGGATTTGGTGAAGAAGCAAGAAGGTGAGCTGAGGTAGGTGGGGATCCTGTGAGGTCCACAGATCCTGAGGTGATCCTGTGGGGTCCATAAATCCTGAGGTGTCAAGGATTTACCATCCCTGCACCAATTAGGCGTGTAAAAATGCCCTCTACATGCAATCCTGGCGTTTAACGCCAGACTGTAGCATGTTTCTGGCGTTAAACGCCACTTCCATGCTTGTTTTAGGCGTTCAATGCCAATCTGCAGCATGTTTCTGGCGTTGAACGCCACTTCCATGCTTGTTTCTGGCGTTTAATGCCAGCTCTCCTCAGGGTGTAATCCTGGCATTTAAATGCCAGACTGCTGCTTGTTTCTGGTGTTCAACGCCAGATTCATGATCTGTTCTGGCGTTGAACACCAGCCAAATGCTTCTTACTGGTGTTTAAACGCCAGTAGGCTCTTTCTCCAGGGTGTGCTATTTCTTCTGCTGTTTTTGATTTTGTTTTTTAATTTTAGCAATTATTTTGTGACTCCACATGATCATGAACCTAATAAAACATAAAAGAACAATAGAAAATATAGATAAATAAAAATTGTGTTGCCTCCCAATAAGCGCTTCTTTAATGTCAATAGCTTGACAGTAAGCTCTCATGGAGCTTCACAGATCATCAGAGCATTGTTGGGACCACCCAACACCAAACTTAGAGTTTGAATGTGGGGATTCAACACCAAACTTAGAGTTTGGTTGTGGCCTCCCAACACCAAACTTAGAGTTTGATTGTGGGGGCTTTGTTTGACTCTGTATTGAGAGAAGCTTATCGTGCCTCTTTTCCATGTTTACAGAAGGATAACCTTGAGCTTTAAACACAAGGTAGTCCCCATTCAATTGAAGGACTAGCTCTCCTCTGTTAACATCAATCACAGCTCCTACTGTGGCTAGGAAGGGTCTTCCAAGAATGATGGATTCATTCTCATTCTTCCCAGTGTCTAAGATTATGAAATCAGTAGGGATGTAAAGGCCTTTAACCTTTACCAACACGTTCTCTATCAATCCATAAGCTTGTTTATTGACTTGTCTGCCATCTCTAATGAGATTCTTGTAGCTTGTACCTCAAAGATCCCCAGGTTCTCTATTACAGAGAGTGGCATAAGATTTATACCTGACCCCAGGTTACACAGAGCCTTCTTAAAGGTCATGGTGCCTATGGTATAGGATATCAAGAATTTACCAGAATCTTGTTTCTTTTGAGGTAGAGTTTGCTGAACCCATGTATCTAGTTCACTAATGAGCAAGGGAGGTTCACCTTCCTAAGTCTCATTACCAAACAACTTGGCATTTAGCTTCATGATGGCTCCTAGATATTGAGCAACTTGCTCTTCAGTTACATCTTCATCCTCTTCAGAAGAAGAATAGTTCTCAGAGCTCATGAATGGTAAAAGGAGGTTCAATGGAATCTCTATGGTCTCTAGGTGAGCCTCAGATTCCTTAGGTTCCTCAGTTTGGAACTCCTTTTTGTACAGAGGACATCCCAGGAGGTCTTCCTCACTGGGATTCACGTCCTTCTTCTCCTCTTTAGATTCGGCCATTGTGATTATATCAATGGCCTTGCATTCTCTTTTTGGATTCTCTTCTGTATTGCTTGGAAGAGTACTAGGAGGAGTTTCAGTTATTTTCTTACTCAGCTGACCCACTTGTGCCTCCAAATTTCTAATGAAGGACATTGTTTCACTCATAAAACTTAAAGTGGCCTTAGATAGATCAGAGACTATGTTTGCTAAGCTAGAGGGGCTCTGCTCAGAATTCTCTGTCTGTTGCTGAGAAGATGATGGAAAAGGCTTGCTATTGTTAAACCTGTTTCTTCCACCATTATTAAAGCCTTGTTAAGGCTTTTGTTGATCCTTCCATGAGAAATTTAGATGATTTCTCCATGAGGAATTATAGGTGTTCCCATAGGGTTCACCCATATAATTCACCTCAGCCATTGCAAGGTTCTCAGGATCATAAGCTTCTTCTTCAGAAGATGCCTCTTTAGTACTATTGGATGCATTTTGCCATCCATTCAGACTCTGAGAAATCATGTTGACTTGCTGAGTCAACATTTTGTTCTGAGCCAATATGGCATTCAAAGTATCAATTTCAAGAACTCCCCTCTTCTGAGGCGTCCCATTATTCACATGATTCCTCTCAGAGGTGTACATGAATTGGGTATTTGCAACCATGTCAATGAGTTCTTGAGCTTCTGCAGGCATTTTATTTAGGTGAATGGATCCACCTGCAGAGTGGTCCAATGACATCTTAAACAATTCAGACAGACCATCATAGAATATATCCAGGATGGTCCATTCTGAAAGCATGTCAGAAGGACACTTTTTGGTCAACTGCTTGTATCTTTTCCAAGCTTCATAGAGGGATTCACCTTCTTTCTGTTTGAAGGTTTGAACATCCACTCTAATCTTACTCAGCTTTTGAGGAGGAAAGAACTTAGCCAAGAAGGCCATGACCAGCTTATCCCAAGAGTTCAGGCTATCTTTAGGTTGAGAGTCTAACCATACTCTAGCTCTGTCTCTTACAGCAAAAGGGAAAAGCATAAGCCTGTAGACTTCAGGATCTACTCCATTAGTCTTAACAATATCACAGATCTGCAGAAATTCAGTTAAGAACTGAAAAGGATCTTCTGATGGAAGTCCATAAAACTTGCAGTTCTGTTACATTAGAGCAACTAGTTGAGGTTTCAGCTCAAAATTGTTTGCTCCAATGGCAGGGATTGAGATGCTTCTTCCATGTAATTTGGAATTTAGTGTGGTAAAGTCACCAAGCATCTTCCTTGCATTATTGTTGTTATTATTTTCGGCTACCATCTCCTTTTCCTGTTCGAAAATTTCAGTTGGGTCCATTTCAGAGTACTGTGCTTTAGCTGCTCTTAACTTCCTCTTCAAGGTCCTTTCAGGTTCAGGATCAGCTTCAACAAGAATACCTTTTTCTTTGTTCCTGCTCATATGAAAGAGAAGAAAACAAAGAGAGAAGAGGAATCCTCTATGTCACAGTATAGTGATTCCTTTATATGAGTAGAAAAAGAGGAGAATAGAGGAAAGAGAAGAAAAATTCGAATACAGAAGAGAGAAGAGGGTTCGAATTTTTGAGATGAAGGGAAGTGTTAGTAAATGAATAAATTAAATAGAAAGAGATGAGAGGGAGAGGATTTCGAAAATTATTTTGAAAAAAAAGTTAGTGATTTTCGAAAATTAAGAGAAGAAATAAAATTAAAATTAAAATTTGAAACAATTAGTTAATTAAAAAGAATTTTGAAAAAGAGTGAGGAATTTTCGAAAATTAGAGAGAGAAAAGTAGTTAGATAGTTTTGAAAAAGATAAGAAACAAAAAAAAACTCAATTAGTTAGTTGAAAAAGATTTGAAAATCAAATTTGAAAAGATAAGAAGTTGGAAAGGATTTTGAAATTGATTTTGAAAAAGATATGATTTGAAAAAGATATTTTAAAAAGATATATATGATTGAAAAAGATATTTTAGAAAAGATTTGATTTTTAAAATTAAAATTGATTACTTGACTAACAAGAAACTAAAAGATATGATTCTAGAATTTAAAGATTGAACATTTTTTAACAAGAAAGTAACAAACATCAAATTTTTTAATCAATCACATTAATTGTTAGTAAAGTTTTCAAAATTTTGAAATAAAGATAAGAAAAGATTTTGAAAATCAATTTTAAAAATTTTTGAAAATAATAAAAAATAAAAAAGATTTGATTTTTGAAAAGGATTTTGAAAAGATGGGATTTTTAAAATTGAAATCTTGACTTGACTAATAAGAAACAACTAATTTTAAAAATTTTTGACTAAGTCAACCCAAAGATTTTGAATTTTCGAGTAAAATAAGGAAAAGATATTTTTTATTTTTGAATTTTTAATGATGAGAGAGAAAAACACAAATATGACCCAAAACATGAAAAGTTTGGATCAAAACCAATGATGCATGCAAGAACACTATGTATGTCAAGATGAACACCAAGAACACTTTGAAGATCAAGATGAACATCAAGACTCATTTTTGAAAAATTTTCAAGAAAAGAAAAACATGCAAGACACCAAACTTAGAAAATTTTCATGCTTAGACACTATAAATGCAAGAATGCATATGAAAAACAACAAAAGACACAAAGCAAGAAAATATGAAGATCAAACAAGAAGACTTGTCAAGAACAACTTGAAGATCATGAAGAACACATGCATGAATTTTCGAAAAATGCATAAATTTTTAAAAACATGCAATTGACACCAAACTTAAAAATTGACTCAAGACTCAAACAAGAAACACAAAAATATTTTTGTTTTTATGATTTTATGATTTTTTTTGTGTTTTTTGAAAATTATTTTTTTGAAAAACGGAAACACAATAAAAAAATTTTGAAAGATTTTTGAAAACTTTTTGAAAAGAAAATTACCTAATCTGAGCAACAAGATGAATCGTCAGTTGTCCAAACTCGAACAATCCCCGACAACGGCGCCAAAAACTTGATAGGCAAAATTGTGATTTACTCTTTTTCATAACTTGAATAATTCTTAGCAATGGCTCCAAAAACTTGGTGCACACTACTATGGTTCACTCACATTCTTCACAACTTCGCACAACTAACCAGCAAGTGCACTGGGTCATCCAAGTAATAAACCTTACGTGAGTAAGGGTCGATCCCACGGAGATTGTTGGTATGAAGCAAGCTATGGTCATCTAGTAAATCTCAGTTAGGCGGATTCAAATGGTTATAATGGTTTTCAAAAATAATAATAAATAAAGCATAAAATAAAGATAGAGATACTTATGTAATTCATTGGTAGAAATTTCAGATAAGTGTATGGAGATGATGTGTTCCTTCTGAATCTCTGCTTTCCTACTGCTTTCATCCAATCCTTCTTACTCCTTTCCATGGCAAGCTATATGTAGGGCGTCACTGTTGTCAATGGCTACTTCCCATCCTCTCAGTGAAATGGTCCAAATGCTCTTGTCATAGCACGGCTAATCATCTGTCGGTTCTCGATCATGTCGGAATAGAATCCATTGATTCTTTTGCGTCTGTCACTACGCCCAACACTCGCGAGTTTGAAGCTCGTCACAGTCATTCAATCCTTGAATCCTACTCGGAATACCACAGACAAGGTTTAGACTTTCCGGATTCTCAAGAATGGCCGCCAATAATTCCAGCTTATACCACGAAGATTCTGATTAAGGAATCCAAGAGATACTCGCTCGTTCTAAGGTAGAATGGAAGTGATTGTCAGTAACGCGTTCATAGGTGAGAATGATGATGAGTGTCACGGATCATCACATTCATCATGTTGAAGTGCAACGAATATCTTAGAACAAGAATAAGCTGAATTGAATAGAAAATAGTAGTAATTGCATTAAAACTTGAGGTACAGCAAAGCTCCACACCTTAATCTATGGTGTGTAGAAACTCCACCGTTGAAAATATATAAGTGATAATAGTCCAGGAATGACCGAATGGCCAGCCCACAAATGTGATCAAAGATGTAAAATCCCATATGTCTAATACAATAGTAAAAAGTCCTATTTATACTTGACTAGCTACTAGGGTTTACAGAAATAAGTCTAAGTGCAAAAATCCACTTCTGGGGCCTACTTTGGTGTGTGCTTGGGCTGAGCTTGAGTTTTACACATGTAGAGGCTTCTCTTGGAGTTAAACGCCAAGTTGTAATGTGTTTTTGGCATTTAACTCTGGTTTGTGACGTGTTTCTGGCGTTTTACTCCAAAATGCAGCATGGAACTGGCGTTGAACGCCAGTTTGCGTTGTCTAAACTCGAACAAAGTATGGACTATTATATATTGCTGGAAAGCTCTGGATGTCTACTTTCCAAAGCCGTTGAGAGCGCGCCATTTGAAGTTTTTTAGCTCTATAAAATCTATTTCGAGTGCAGGGAGGTCAGAATCCAACAACATCAGCAGTCCTTTGTCAGCCTGAATCAGATTTTTGCTCAGGTCCCTCAATTTCAGCCAAAAAATATCTGAAATCACAGAAAAACACACAAACTCATATTAAAGTCCAGAAATATAAATTTTTCATAAAAACTAATAAAAATATCTCTAAAAGTAGCTAGATCCTACTAAAAACTAACTAAAAACAATGCCAAAAAATGTATAAATTATCCGCTCATCAGTGGCGGAGAAGATTTTGCTAGTAGCGGCAAGAATTCTGTAGGACGTGATGACGAACCGGCAAGATTTCTGTGTATGTGTGTGAGAGCAAGAGAGCATTGGTGTTTGCATGTGAGAGAGGAAGACGCTGTCCAAAGGCAAAGAGGGTGAGAAAAAATTAGAGTTCTCTAACTTTATATATCTATGATGAGTAATTCAGTCATTTAATATAAACTGGTATTATACCGGTAATTATGGAGGTAGGAATTTTTTCCTCTGCTCCTGCCCTGTTTATTTAATGGGTCCCTCACCCTATGAAAATCTCCCATACACCGTTTTCTGACAGGTAGAATTCCTATACTTGTTCTTCAGTGGGTAAATCCTTTCGGACCAATTTCGACAAGAAAAATTGTCATCTCTAGTTGGCTAAGTCATTTAAGAGTTGAGAAGGGGGAGTGGGATTTAGATTCGGCTCTAACTCTACTTGCAGGTGTATAATCTTTTTAAAATTTAACCACATTTTATTCATAGATTGATGTTTTTTAGTCCTAATCCTACTCGCACTCTAAAATTTCTCACCCGACCCTATCTGCAACAATTATTTTTTTTTCAATCAAATAGAATAATATTTAGCCATTTTATATGTCATAGACATTGAAAATATAAACTTAAGTCCATATTAAAAGTAAAAGCAACAAAATCATAATAAAATTCATATTAAAGTTACAAGTAACATAATCATCAATTTATTAACTTCATTATACATGTATAAAATTATAAAATGCAAAGGATGTGGGTTCAATCCCCCATAAACTTCATTATACATATATAAAATTTTTAATTACATACTACAATATATAATGGGTGCAGATAGATTAGATAAGGTTAAACCTAAATTTGTACTCGACTCTATCCGCAACTCAACCTGCTCTGTGATGATAGAGCATCTTATACCCTTTTTCATAGCATTTTTCTGGTGTTTTTAATTATATTTTATTAAGTTTTAATATGTTTTGGTATAAAATTCATTTTTTGGATGCTACTTTGAGTTTTTACGTTTTTCCTATGATTTTAGGTGAATTTCGGGCAAGTTTGGCAGAATCTTAATCAGGGACAAAGAAAGAATAGCAGATGCTGTCAATCCTAACCTCTATACATTCCAAAGAGCATATATCGATTTACAGAGATCCAATTGGCGCGGTCTCAACGATATTAGAAAGCTAACTTTTAGAGATTTCCAGCAATATATGATAGTCTATACTTCTCTTCCATAATCATGTTCAAAAATGGCATTGAACGTCCACATCTGGAGTTCAACGCCCAAGAAAAACCAGTTTCCAATATTGAACGCCCCATTCAATGCCAACTAGGGAGCAGGGGCAACGAGTTCACCCCCTAATGGGCGTTCAACGTCCATTCTCCAAGTTGAATGCCAAGCCTTGACCGAAACAAATAACCAAAGTGGGCCCAAAGTAGATTTTAGCATTCCTTAACTTATCCAATCTTATCTTTGTACTTTTTAAATTTAAAATTAACATTTTTTAGGATTAGTATTTACTTTTTAAAGAGGAGATCACTTAGGTTATATACATTCACCATCAGACAGATCTTCTTTGTTTTCTGAAAAGTTATGAGCAACTAAACCTCCTAGATTAAGGTTAGGAGCTCTGCTTATTCTCATAGATTAATATTATTATTTTTTCTATTTTAATATATGTTTAATTTCATTCTATGATGTATTGTCGTTCTTCATCTAAATGAATTTAGAGTGGAACGGAAGTATGACCCCTTGTTCTACATGAGTTCTTGCGAGTCCCTGACCGGATAGTATTGAGCTATAGTTTGAGAATACATCACCTAAACTGCAAATTGCTTGGGATAATTAGATATGTTACATAAAATCCAGTTAGCTTTGGGTGATTGAGGTTTCTGTGGCGCTAAAGCTAGAATACTGAGCTTCATTCTCCGATCCGAAAGATCTGACCTTATTTGTGGCACTTTAAGTAGGATCAAGAGAGATTGAATTGCGTGAATTTTATCATCGTTCATATTAAATGACCACTGACCCTGAAGTTTGATGTGGATTAGAGGAGATTAATTGACCACTGACCCTGGCGTTAATCACTTACAGCTTTGCCATAGAATGAATCATTCGTTGTTAATATAGTCAGTAAGAAGTACTAATCCGAAAAGATAAACATCTCCAAAGTCTTAACTGATTTTTCATTATTGTTTCTACACCGATTTCGTACTGCTCTCTTTATTATTTGGTTTTATGCGCCTACAACAACTCTCTTTTTTATTTGTCTGACTAAGTTCTGCAAAATAACTATTGCTTGCTCAATCCAACAATTCTTGTGGGATTGACCCTCACTCACCTGGAGTATTATTTGGACGACTCAGTGCACTTACTGATAAAGTTGTAGGAGTTCAATTTGGCGCACCACTCTGCTGTCAACTTTGCCAATCGTACCTGATCGATTTTGGTCGGATTAGGTACATACGGATGGATTAGTATTGCTAGCCCTACATCCTGTTCTAACCCCATTTTTTCCGATTGAATATAGATTTGACTTTGTGAGAATTGAAGTGATACAATAGCTTTTCACTAATCTCTTTCTTGTTCAACATTCCTCATCCGTTATGAAATCTCTTCTTTTAGGTCTCTCCGTTGCTTTGCCTCCATGGCCATATTTATCTGATCTATCGTCGAAAGATTTGCTCTGTTTTGGTTGTAGGTTTGTCGCACCCAAGTCTTAATACTCCATATCCAAATTGTTTCATGGAAGTCCAGACAGGAACGAGTCCAAGTAGAAAGTGTTGGGGACGTGGTACAAATATTTCCAAAAAAATAATTATATATAAATATTTGCTTCCAAAATAAAATATAAATTATTTGTTTGAGATTTAAGTTAAAAAAAGTTTATTTTCGTTAAACTTAATATATAATAATAATTATTTTGTTAAATTTCATATAATACGAAAATTAAAGATAAATAATAAAAGAACTCAATTAAAAAACAATAAGTAATTATAATTAACTTTGTTATATTAGTTAATTAGTTAATACCCATATTGAAACTTAGTTTCTTAAATGTTACTAAAATATATTAGTGATTTTTTAAAAGTTGTTTAGGATATAAAAAAAAGATATTATCAATACAATAATATTCTTTATTAAAATAGTCTTGTTTAATAGTAATTGATTTTGTTAAAAAGGTTATTTATATCCTGAATACTATAAAAATGTGGACTTCATAATTAAGTTGAAGATAACGAATGGTTAAACAATTGTTTAAAAGTATACACAGGAAAAATATAACCAATTTATCGCTGAAAACTCAGTTGAAGTCGACTTTACATAAAGTTGATATTTGAGAGTCGTTAAATAAAAATTTAGTTAACTCAGTCAAATCAGCTAACAGTTTTTAAGTATCAACTTCACGTGAAGTGAAATCGATTGCACCTGAGTTTCTACCCCAATTTATCATATAGTTAGTGTGTGAGACTGTGCGGGGCTTTGGTCTTTTTTTTTTCTGATACATTTAAATAAATTATAAATGCATCTATACTTAAATATTATTTTGTATATTTTTTTCCCTATACAATTTTATCTTGTATACTTTGGCACCTGGCTCCTATTACTAAATTTCCCGAATTCATCATTGAGTCTAAGATCAACAATACATTCAATTTTCCATAAACGGAAAAACCAAATTAGAAATTCAGGATAGGTTGCATCTCCTCAGTAACGCTCTATCTGAAAAAAAAAAAATTTGAAGGTTAAGTCATCCAACTAGAGTAGGGATGACAATACACTAAACAAGAAAGGAATAACTCTCTCTCTATCCCATATTTTTTTAATTTTTGTCTAGTTTCATTCTGCATGACAGAGAAATATTTTTGTTTACCTTATTTTCTACAAAATAATATAATCTCACAAATTTTATTCAATTTAATAAAAATTACGTTAATTCAAGTATAGTTAAAATAAAATATGTTTAATATTTTTTAACTATATCATAAAATAAAAATAATGTTAATTCTCACATATTCACTAAAAAATACCCAATACAATATGAAAAATAAGAAAAAGAAAATTATAGATACCAAATAATTCTTATCTGAAGTATTTTTCAATATGTAAGTATAAGTATTTTTATCATAAAAAGTGATGATTACTGTTTCAAGAGTTATCTAAAATTGGATTGTTTTTGTGTTTAGATGTGAGATTCAGACTCTTTTTCAAGCTGTGTCGATTTATGCAAGTATTGAGGTGCCGCCATAAGAGTTTTTCGTGAGGAGGTGAGGGTGGTACTTGGTAGACGAAATTGTGATCCTCTTTGTATTTGTATGAGATTTATTTAATGGCTATTGGCTATGTGTGGACACAACTCCGTTCAACTCAACCAGCAAGTGTATTGGGTCATCCAAGTAATACCTTACGTGAGTAAGGGTCGATCCTACAGAGATTGTTGGTATGAAGCAAGCTATGGTCACCTTGTATTTGTCAGTTAGGCAGATTTAATTGATTTATGATGAGTTCGAAAATTAATAATAAACAGAAAATAAAATAGGATAGAAATACTTATATAAATTAATGGTGGGAATTTCAGATAGGCGTGTGGAGATGCTAGAATCCTCTCGAATCTCTACTTTCTTATTACATTCATCCAATCCTTCTTACTCCTTTCCATGGCAAGCTGTATGTAGGGCATCACCGTCTTCAATGGCTACTTTTCATCCTCTCGGGAAAATGGTCCTATGCGCTGTCACTGCATGGCTAATCGTCTGGAGGCATCACCCTTGTTGATGGCTACATCCCATCCTCTCAGTGAAAATGGTCCAAATGCTCTGTCACGGCACGGCTAATCATCTGTCGGTTCTCAATCAGGTTGGAATAGAATCCCTTGATTCTTTTGCGTCTGTCACTAACGCCCAGCCTTCAAGAGTTTGAAGCTCGTCATAGTCATTCAATACCGGAATCCTACTCGGAATACCACAGACAAGGTTAGACTTTCCGGATTCCCGGGATCCTACTCGGAATACCATAGACAAGGTTAGACTTTCCGGATCCCCATGAATGCCGCCATCTATCTAGCTTATACCACGAAGATTCTGTTGGGGAATCTAAGAGATATGCGCCCGGCCTAAAGTAGAACGGAAGTGGTTGTCAGTCACGCGCGTTCATAGGTGAGAATGATGATGAGTGTCACGGATCATCACATTCATCAAGTTGAAGTGCAACGTATATCTTGGAATAAGAATAAAAGAGAATTGAATATAAAGTAATGGTAATTGTATTAAAACTTGAGGTATAGCAGAGCTCCACACCCTTAATCTATGGTGTGTAGAAACTCCACCGTTGAAAATACATAAGCGAAAGGTTCAGGCATGGCCGAATGGCCAGCCCCCTCAAACATGATCAATAGCCTCTTAACATGAAGAATAAAACAAAACTGAGACCAAAGATGTAACGTGGTCAAAAAGACGTCTAATACAATAGTTAAATGTCCTATATATATTAGACTAGCTACTAGGGTTTACATGAGTAAGTAATTGATGCATAAATCCACTTCCGGGGCCCACTTGGTGTATGTTTGGGCTGAGCTTGATCTATCCACGAGCTGAGGCTTTTATTGGAGTTGAACGCCGAGTTATAGCGTGTTTCTGGCGTTCAACTCTGGGTTATGACGTGTTTCTGGCGTTTAACTCCAGACAGCAGCATGTACTTGGCGTTGAGAGCCACTTTACATCGTCAATTTCCGAATATAGTATGAACTATTATATATTTCTGGAAAGCTCTGGATGTCTACTTTCCAACGCCGTTGAGAGCTCGCCATTTGGAGTTCTGTAGCTCCAGAAAATCCATTTCGAGTGCAGGGAGGTCAGATTCCAACAGCATCAGCAGTCCTTTTGTCAGCCTTTTTCAGAGTTTTGCTCAAGTCCCTCAATTTCAGCCAGAAATTACCTGAAATTACAGAAAAATACACAAACTCATAGTAAAGTCCAGAAATATGAATTTATCATAAAAACTAATGAAAACATCCCTAAAAGTAGCTTGAACTTACTAAAAACTACCTAAAAACAATGCCAAAAAGCGTATAAATTATCCGCTCATCAGTACTTATAAGGGGTTCTAATGCTTAAGTTATCAAGGGTTTAAGTAGTTTTATTTAGTAAATTTGGTTCTCAAATACCTGAGAGTGTCAGTATATTTATAATAGAATAGATAACAACCTTTTAGAGAATAGTTCCACCTAGGGGTGTGCATGGCCCAATCCGGCCCGAAGACCCGACCCAGCCCCGAACACTTTAGGGGCTAATTTGGTGTGATTTCACCGGGTCTAGGGTCGGGTAAGGGTCTCAAAAATAGATCCGGTCATTATTTCGGGTCGGGTCGGGCCATGGCTCAGGTCACTCGAAATCGGCCTTGTGGCCGATCATCATACACAATTAATATTTTGTGTTATTAGTTATTATAAGACTATAAGTTAATATTTTATGTTTAAAATGCATAAGATTTTAGACTAATTAATGTATAATATTGTGTTATTTGTATTGATTTAAATATTTGATATTATTAGACAATATTAGTATTGATTATGATTATGCTTTAATTTTAAAGAAGAGTTGGTTCTTGTTATATTTTTCTAAGTGAATTTTACCATGTCAAAAAATGGTTGGAGTTTTAGAAATTTGGATATTTTCACATGCTAGCTTATAAGAATGTATCAAGGTAATGTAATGTTAACGACCCGATTTTTACCCGGTATAATCGTGGCCCGAAAGTGTATAGGGTTTATGTTGTTACTAATTACAGCCTTCGGTCCAAATCATAACCATTCCACAGCCTCTAGCCCAACATATAACGACTCAACATATAAGCTACCCACAGCCTCTGGCCCAGCATATAAGCAACCCACGGCCTCCAGCCCAACATATAAGCAAACACATTTCCATCATCAATTCTTATTAACACATCGCATCAGTAACAACCTTTAGCATCACCATCGCCAGTGTAAGGGATCTCTCAGTTGTTCAAACATATACAAAACAATACAAGAAATATACAAGTATAGAGAATAGATAAAGCAAGTAGTTCAAATAGCATATAGATATAATTATTCAACAAGGCAAGCCAAATATAAGATTCATACTCAATCAATACACACAAATGCAAATGATACATGTATATCCTACTGTCCATGAGCTCACGTGCTGGTTAAATTGCCAGAATTTGACGAACCCGGTAGCTAACCTAGATATGTTCTCTAGGTCGTGCATCCCTAGAAGGAACATAAACGAAGGAGAGTGCCTTTCTACATCGAAGGAGTGTGCCTTTCCACATTCTCCTAGAGGTATTACGAAGGAGTGTGCCTTTCCACCTACAACTAGAGAAAGATGCAGAAAAAATAATACGAAGGAGTGCCTTTCCACCTTCCCCATATCCATACCATGACTAGAGAGGGAATTCTTCATCCTCAACTTGTCAATCACGAAAAGAAAGGGAATCCTTCATCCTCAACTTGCCAAAACCGTGAGCAAGACAACGCCACCGCCCTTACCGTGGGCAGGACAAAATCACTATCTACACAATGATACTGCCACCACAAACAAGCGGTATGGAACCTCCGTCTTTGATTGGTGCAGGTGCCAAACCGAATATCCAATCGGTACACAAGTGGGATAATACCCAGACCTTGCTACAAACAGATGTCCAATCAACACGCAAGCAGGATATCACCTAAACCTTGACAATCCAACTATTTAGGCCATAACCAATCTTTATCATCACGCTTTAATAATTTCATAAGCGATTTAAATCATTGACTTCAATCAGTTATCCATTTCATCCATATAAATTCATAAATTTCCTATCATGCACCGTTTTTCCAATTCTTTAACATGTGAGTGGAATGAAATATCCATCTTCACCGCGGGTTGGATAAAACCTCCATTCCCACAACTATATCGCAACTACGGAACAAGCGGGATGAGACCTCCATCTTTTCCTAGTGCAAGTTCCAAAGCAATGTCAAATCAATACACAAGTGGAATATCATCCGGACCTTGCCAAAATAGTGATTCAGATCTCATTCAATTCACAGTAAAATCTCTACTCAGTAAGTACATTTGCCACACGCCCTCATCAATACTCATTAACTTTGATCCACAATCTCATCCAAAATATCCATTTCATCTAATCCATATGTTCACACTCATTCTAGGGCTTAGAAACTAGTTATCGGACCTTAATTGGGGGTTACAGAAGCTTAGAAGCTTACCGAAAAAGTCAAACAGCCAAAAACAAAATTTAAGCGAGAAAACAGGACTTTGATGCGTGTACATCTTTAGTGTTTTTTCCTCTTATTTTCAAATGATTTATTAAGAATTTTTGTTAAATTATCAATGAATTCGAGGTTAGAATGAATATTACTTCGATTAGTTAAATTTGATTGATTACAAGATGGTTTAGAATGAAGACACAAGGCAACATAATGGAAATTGGAAACAGAAAGCTCTCTGGAACAGAAGGATACTGGAAACAAAAGCAACAAAGAAACAAAAAGCTCCTGGAAAGCAAAAGGAGCCTGGGCGTTATACGTGAACCAATATGGCATACTACATGAAGGAAGAAAAAGGAATCTGTGCGTACGCACAACTATGAATCATTAACCATCTCACGTAGTACGTAGCCAGTTTCATGTACTACGCAGGAGAGGTGCGTACACACCCACACATGCCGACGCACAACATAGGAGATTTTGGCATTGTGTGTATACGCACACACTTGTGCGTACGCACAAGTGAAATTTCACATAATACATGAGATTTCCTACGTACAACGCTAGGGCAAGAAATAAGGCAAACTTAGTAAAATTGGCTCACGTACAATGCAGCCTACTTCACGTTGTACGTGAGCCCAAAGAGGACATTCCAGGACCAATCTCTCATACCACGTACAATGTGGAACAGGCCACGTACTACATGGACCTTGCTGCCTCTTCCAGAATCTCAAATTAAGGTCTTCTGTTCTTCAACTTCTCAGCCCTTTGAAGGATCAATCACAAGGCTATTAATGAGGATAGTTATTAAAGATCACAAGCAATCAAGGAAGAGATCTTTTCGGTGGAAAATAATTAGGAAAAGATTTGATTCTGTTTTAATTTTTAGTTTTTGATTTTATTTGAATTTGCAATTAGGGTTAGTATAAAAGGGAAAAGGGTTCTAACCTCTTCTCTGCTTCATCCATTTGGAGTTTCAATTTCTTAAGAATTTAAAAAACAAGCATGAGTTTCTAATTCTCCTCTGTTAATCTTCGGAGCTCTATTAGTTTTATGGATTATACAATTACTTTTCTATTTCTAATTGATGCAATTGATTTCTCTTTAAGAAATAGTTTTCGTTCTTCATCTCAAAGGGCTTGAATATGTTGGAAAACAATTCTTTTTTGACTTGGATGTTATTAATATCTTGAAAAATTGATTAATTGAATTAAGCTTGAAAACCAATTATCATAATTCTTAAGTTTTGAAACTGGATTGATAAGTGACGTAAAATCAACTAGGTTAAATTCTTATGAATTGTGTGGTTTTATGATCAGCGGACGTTCTTAAAATCTTTTCTTGATTAAGTGACTAAGGAATTAGCGTTTAATTAGGTTAAAGAGAAATTGAATTACTAAGGGATTGGAATTTAATTACTAATGATTTGTCGTATAAGAATCATTGCATGATTAGAATAGAAAGTGAAAAGTGCTAATTCGGATGACTAACATCTCTAAAACCTTAACTTTTTCAATCATACATTACTTCATACTCACTGTTTGCTTCTCTGTTTATTTCGCTTACGTACTATTTTATGTTCTAAAGCTTTCAAAACTTTAATTTGGTTGTCTAACTAGAATAATTGGTTGATTTTGCTTGCTTAACTCGTCAATCCTCGTGGGATTGACCCTCATTCACCTGAGGTATTACTTGATTCGACCTGGTGTACTTGCCAGTATTTTGTAGATTGTAAAATCCGCATCAAATTGTTGGCGTTGTTGTCGGGAATTGATTGTGGTTAACAAACTATTGATCAATTGATTTCCTAGATTAGACCTTTTTAATTTTGTTTAATTACTGTTCTGTGTTTTATTCCCCCGCTGAGAATTCTCTTCACATCGTGAAGGGAATTCCAATTTGATTTCCTTGTTATTTTTGTCTATGCAGAATAACAGGGATAAAGAATTGCTTCAGTACGATCCTGATATTGAAAGAACTTTTCGGTAGTAGAGAAAACAGGCTAGAAACCAATGAGTTGTAAGAAGAGATTGAAAAAGTGGTTGAAAAAGAATTCTCTGAACAAGACATGACATAGAACAATGTCAACGTCCCTCCACCTAGAAGGACTCTCATCTCTTACATTAATCCCAATCCAGATAGTTGTGGGAGCAGCATCATTACACCCATTGTCCGAGCCAACAATTTTGAATTGAAGCCACAGTTTGTCACATTGGTTCAACAGAATTGCCAGTTCAGTGAAAGCCCACAGGAAAATCCTAATCTATTCATCTCCAATTTCCTGCAAATATGTGACACTGTCAAGACAAATGGTGTCGCGGCTGAGGTATATCGTTTATTGCTGTTCCCTTTTGCTATAAGAGATCGAGCTAAGCAGTGGCTAGAGAATCAGCGCAAGAAGAGCATAGCCACATGGGATGATTTAGTCACTAAGTTCTTAAACAAGTTCTTCCCACCCCAGAAGTTAACTAAGCTCAGAACCGATGTCTAAACCTTTAAACAACAAGAAGGAGAGTCCTTATATGGAACTTGGGAAAGGTTTAAGGAGATGCTCAAAAAATGTCCTGATAATATGTTTGTTGACTGGGTCCAGCTTCAGATATTTTATGATGGAAGATCTTTATATATGAAGAAAACTACTGAAGAAGCATAAGGATTGATTGAAATGGTGGCTAATAATCAGTATCTTTACTCCTCTAAAAGATCAGCAATGAAAGGAGTCATGGATTTAGATATTCAAGATACCATTTTGGCTCAGAATAAAGTTATGTCCCAATAGATCAATGCAACATCTCAACAAATCAATGCAATTACTCAACACCTAGGAGGAATGCAAGTGTCAATAGTAAGCTCTCAAGAAAATTCTTATGGTGTCAGTAATGGATTTTCTCAAGGTGAAGGGATAGAGTATGGACAAGCCTCACTAGAGCAAGTGAATTACATGGGCAATCCTCAAAGACCACCCCAAAATGACCCCTTCTCTAAGACCTATAACCCCGGATAGAGAAACCATCCAAATTTTGGGTGGGAAAACCAAAACCAAAGGCCTAATCAACTCAATAACACCCCTCAATCCACTCACTTCAATCCCCAACAGAACAACTTTAATAACAACCAGCAGAATGCCTTCAACAATCACCACCAAAACCCAAATAACCATTCTGTAAACCACCAAAAGCCACCCCCTCTGAATCCCACCCCACAAAACACCCAGAGACTATCCAACCTTGAAATAGCCCTAGAAAAATTTATGGAAAAAACAAGCCTTAGTTTTAAGAACTAAGAAGCCTCAATTAGAAATCCACAAATATTCTCCCCAATGATACAATTTCTAACTCAAATGAGGAGTGCAAGGTCATTAGCTTGAGAAGTAGAAGAGTAGTGGAAAAGACATAGATGAAGTTCTTGTTGTTGAGAACAAAAAAGAAGCTCCAGAGGAAGAAAATGCCTCTGATGACAGCATGAACATCTCTCCCCAGCCACCACAAATTCAAATTTCTAGGAGCACACCTAAAGAGAACAGTCAAGTGCTTGAATACAAGCCACGGATCCCATATCCTCAGATTACACAAAGAGGCCAAAGACCAACAGTTTTCCAAAATTTTGGAGGTTTTTAAGAAGCTCCAGATTAATATTCCTTTTGCAGAAGCTCTTGAACAAATGCCACTATATGCAAAATTCATGAAGGAGCTAATTTCAAGAAGAGGAATTGGAAGGAGAATGAAACAGTGATTTGTACAAAAGAATGTAGTGCCATCATCCAGAAAAATCTCCCTGAGAAATTAAAGGATCCAGGCAGTTTTGTTATTCTCTGTTCCATTGGTGAAGTCACTATTGAGGAGCAAGCATCAATCTCATGCCATTATCCTTGATACACAAGCTTCAAATTGAAGAGGTAAAACCCACCAGAATTTCTTTACAACTTGTTGACCATTCTCTTAAATTTTCTTTAGGTGTTGTTGAGAACTTACTGTTGAAAATAGTTCTCTTAAATTGAAGAGAACTATTTTTGACACCTTTTCTTCTATCTTTCTCTCCCTTAGTTGTGCTCTGTACACAAGCCCCTAAAACACAAATTTACTTAGTTAGCAGAGTATTTTAGAAGCAACTGAACCGAATTTTCAAGGGAATTTTTTATTTAATTTACCATCGTACGAGTTGCTTCCTTAGCTATCCGCTCGAGCAGAAGACTTCGTGTCCAGTGGGCCACCCACGGTCTCCTAGTAGTCTCAGGTGCATCCACTCAAGGGAACTTGGAATCATGGAAATATATCATCATCAAAACAAACATGCAGCCATCAATGGACTGTTTCTTTCCCTGCTTCCGGGCTTCGATCCCCTTCCTCAAGAAACTCATCACATGAGTTGCCCAATCCCATTATCGGATGTTGTCCACACAAAGGGCAGGGGGCTTATGGATTAGGGAGGCCGTGCTCACCGTCGTCGGCAGCAAGAAGCACTTCTAGGCAAAGACGACAAAAGTCCTCTTGAATCAGACTTTGACAAAGATGCCAATGTAGCACTTTTGAAGCAGTCGATTATCTGCTTGTTTTGCTCACTGATTTTGCCGTACTCAAATTTCTCAGGAAAATGATTCTCTACAACATTTTAATAGCAAAAAATCAGTAAAAATGGCTCAGTTTTATTTTTTGTACCCAAATGAACCAAAAATAAAGGAACCAAAGAACCGAAATAAGCACAAGTTGAAGGGATATTATCGCCGTGGTTTATGCCCAGTGCATCTGCTACCTTGGCAGGTGTTATGTATATTCTGCCATGCAAACTGTCCAAGTATCCATAATAGTCATCATAGCAAGCAATCAATTCTCTCAAGAACTTGTGAGAAACATTCATTTCAGGGATATGTGTTAACGAACTGAATCCCATTTCGTCGACAATATCTCTCTTTTGCTAACTCATTGCCTTGAACAACATCGCTATTGCTTTTGTCTGGCATCTGAGATGTGAGTTTTCTGCAAGGTTTTGAAATAGTATGTTATGATATATTTATAAAACAAAATAAAGTTTATTTGAATGAAAGGCGATAAATATATTTAATGTGTATATATGCTTACGTTATAGTGCGGCTTCTGTTTTTTGGTCACCATCATCTTTTTCATTTTTGTTGTAAGGACAAAACAATTTGGTCAATACTTCACTAAATACATCGACAAGCACAAGCATTCATATTTTAATCAAGTGAATGAAAATCACCAACTCCAATGAACCGAACTCCATTCATGTTTGAATAAAATGTGATAAACATTCAATCAACAAGAAAATATTTCTTCATGCAAAAGAACTCAACTGAACACACTAACAATCAAGTGAAATAAAATCACCAACTCCAATGAACCGTACAATATATCACAGAAAATAACAACACTAACCATTTGTATGCCCTAGTTACGTAAAAAAAATAGAATCAGAATAACTCGATCTACTAAACGAAGCAAATCAATCCACTAAATCTTAAATCTAACTAGGAGAAACACGAGAATGTGAGATTTTAAATGAACAGTTATTTTTCTCACACCTTTTGCAGTATCTATTCTTGATTTTGTTTGTTTCTTCTTCTTTATTTCAAAATCTTAACACGATTCTGGAGTAGAAGCAGTTTTTGCCGAGAACACGAATGAGCTTTGAGAGATTTTGAGAGAGATTTGAACTCTAGCAGTGGTTTCGAGGTTGAAGAAAGAATGTTGTTTCATAATGAAGACGCGAATGAATGTTAAACGTTTCGGGAGGTTTGGGCGCATGTAATACACGCTTATTTAATGGGATTGGTATTTTTTGTGTTGGGCCAACTTGGATGGACTTGGATAAAAAATTACATGGATGTGTAGCCCAACTATATATATATATATATATATATATATATATATATATATATATATATATATATATATATATATATATATATGGACGAAACGACATCGTTTTTGTCAAAAATGTGAAAATCGGTCGGGTACTGATTCGGTTCGACTGGACGGTTTCTAGTCAGTTCAGTGACTCAATCACGGTTTTTCGTCGTCTTTAGTTATATTTATCGTCGTTAGGGTTGGAAGTGAGTCAAGCTAGCTCATGAGCCAACTCGAGCTCGACTCATTAATAACTCTAAACTCGTGAACTGATGAGCCAAGGTTGAGCCTAAAGTTGAGCTCATAAATTAAATGAGTCGAGTTTGAGCTTGAATAAACTCAGTTCATTAGCTTGTGAGTTGGCTCAATTATATATATAATATTAAAAGTATAGATTAAATACATATAGGATATGCATATTAAAAATTATATATATAATAGTAATATATAATTTTGCATATATATTAATGTTCTTAATTATTTAAAATATTAGTCATTTTTTGATATATAATTTTGATATAGGACATAATAAAAAATTTATAATTGATAGATAGACAATATATAAAATTTATCTTTTTAAATATTTTTTAATATATATAAGTTATAATTTATTGATATAGAATATTATATTATGTTTCTATTATTTGAGCTAGCTCATGAGCTTGAGCTAGCTCGTGAGCTTTCTTTGAGCCGAGTTTGAGCTTACAAAATATGCTCAATTGTTAATGAGTCGAGTTATGAGTCAAGCTTAATTGTTGTGAGTCGTGCTTGAGCTTTGTCTAGCTTGACTAAGCTCGACTCATTTTCAGCCCTAATCGTCGTCATTGCCTCCTCTCCTTCTCCTCCTTCTTTTCTCATTTGATTTATTTTTTTCTTTCTTTTTTCTCCTGCTCTTTTATTGTCATCACTATCATAATCTTTTTCTTCTTCTTTTTGGTTAAATATAACACCGTTAGTTTAACGATAAGAAAAGTACATCATATTTCTATTATCACAGTTAAAAAATTTCGATACTATTTTTCTTATAAATTCTGCACAATTGATCATAATCATCATCGTCGTTTCTTCTTGTTCTTCTTCTTCCACCAAACCTGTTCACATTCTTGTAATTCTTATTTCACCAAACATATTCACATTTTCGTATGCTACGTTTGTTTTCAGGGACGGGATATTGAGATAGGGATATGGAGATATAAAATCGTGTTTGACAGATGAGACATGGACAAAAATATTGTGTCCAGAGATATTGAATTAGTGTATTTTGTATCCATCCTGACAGGAAGGACATAGAGACATTAACAAGAGACACAACTTATTTTTTATTTTTTCTTTCATTATTCTTGTTAATTTTTTTATAATTATATATTTTTATTATTATATTTTTCTTTTCAAATTTTTTGAATGAAAAAAAATAAAAACAAATTGGATTTTCATAATTTGTTCTAATTTATCACCAAACAAAATACAAGAATACAAAATTTTGTGTCTCTATCCTTTGTGTCTTGTTCACAATGTCTTGTCTTGTCATGTTCTCAGAAACAAACGCAACCATAATTCTTGTTTCACTAAACTTGTGTAACGATTACAAAATTTTGGTGTTAAAATTAAGAAACTTCTTCTTCACATTCTCATAATTCTTATTTCACCAAACCCATTCACATTCTCTTAATTCTTGTTTCACTAAACTTGTATAACGATTATGAAAAATCTGTTCCCATTCTCGTAATTCTTATTTCACGAAACTTGTGTCACAATTACGAAATTTCGATGTTAAAATTAAGAAACTTCTTATGTTATGGCTTCTTCTTCTTTCACCAAATCTATTCACATTCTTGTAATTATTATTTCACCAAATCTGCTCACATTCTCGTAATTCTAGTTTCACCAAACCTGTGTCACAATTACGAAATTTTAATGTTAAAATTAAGAAACTTCTTATGTCACAACTAAACAATTAAAAGGTTTCGGTATTATTTTTTTATTTCTTTCATATTCTCATAATTCTTATTTCATCCTCTTAACAAGAACTTGTGGCACGCTTGATGCTAAAATAAAGAAATTTCTTGTGTCTCCTTCTTCTTTCACAATCTTATAATTCTTATTTCACCCTCTTAACAAGAATCTGTCACAGCTACGAAATTTCGATGTTAAAATTAAGAAATTTCTTATGTCACGGTTAAAAAATTTCAATATTATTTTTTGATAAATTCTGAATAACTCAAAATTTCTCCTCCTCCTCTTCTTCTTTTTCTTCAGTTTAATATCATACAATCAATTCAATAATAACAAAACATACCATTTAATTAAAAATGTCATAGAAAATTTTGGTAAATGATATAAAAATATTTATAGAATCATAAATCCAAAACCTTAATTCACTCAACAATTTTCGGTAAATGATACAAAAACTATTTAACGAATCATGAGTCCAAAACCTTAATTCACTCAAGCGACAAAATACATTCAAATATATTTTTGAAAAAAAAATACATCAATTTATTTGTTGTAAATGATATAGAAATAGCTAAACCTCTTATATATGAATTCATACCACTCAAGTAGTTTAATGATAAAAAAGTACATCATTTAGTTAAAAATAATCCGTTAAAAAATTTCAATGTTACGGATAAAAAATTTCGGTGTCAAAATACTAAATTTTCTGTGTCATGGTTTAAAATTTTCGGTACTATTTTTTTGATAAATTATGTACAATTCAAAACCCTATTAATAATCATCATCATCATCATCTTGTTTCACATTCTCATAATTCTTATTTCACTTTATTAACAATTTGTATCACGGTTAAGAAATTTTAATGTCAAAATTAGAAAACTTTTTGTGTCACAGTTAAAAAATTTCGGTGCTATTTTTTGATAAATTCTGCATAACTCAAAACTTTTAATGATAAATTCTTCTTTGTCATCGTCATCTTCTTTTCCTGATCATTTTCTCCTTCTTGATTCACCTTTTCATAATTATTCATGTTTGAAAAGAATAAAAACAAAAAAAATAAAAAATCAAAGAAATATATATATATATATAATGCTGCAAAATCATTAAGAAGAAATGGAGGAAAAGAAAAAAAAATGTAGCAATAAAAAAATAACGATGAAAAAGAAATACGTGAATAAGAAGAAAGAATGTAAAGAAAAAGAATATATTTATATTAACGAGTGTGGGATACAAACGATCACGTCAGTGAGAAGACATACTCTCACTAATAAAATTATTTTTTTTTGGATTTAGACCAACTTAGTTGAACTTGATTGCCAATAAAACTTGATTATGTAGTAGGGCTGAAAATAAAAATGCAAAAAAAAAAAAAACTTGGGGATCTTTTACTTAAATTTACTCCGTCGTATCCAGCTATTGCATTAAAATTTCATACAACTTAATAGTAATTTAATACTTTTGTAAATGTTGACTACTATAGTATAGGACTATAGGCTTATTATAAACTATATATATATATATATATATATATATATATATATATATATATATATATATATATATATATATATATATATCAAGATTATGTTGGACATAAAAATCAAGATTTTAATTTTCAAAAGTTTACACTATTAATATATTTAAAATCGAATCTAAGTATCAATACAAATTAAAAGCTATTCAATGAAACAAATAAATTATATTTCCTGAGAGAATTGAACCACTGCTTACAAAAGATCTATTGCATAGGTATGAATTAACTAAACTGAATCACTGGTTATCAAAATAAATATAGCGAAGATTACCATCTACCACTCTCCAGTCTCCAAGCTTACCTATGATCACATCAAAGAAAAGAAAATCTTGCCTTTGATTGCAGACAAGCTTGAAAGCAAGATGTTAACAACTTTGTATCCAACATATTATGTCTAACTGACTATAAATATTAATAATTTACAAGTTCATAAGACAATGGGGATATATATCTGTTCCAAGGGATGAAAAAGTAAACGAAGCACAACAAAATTGGTTAACATCTATACCAATGGCTTGTGCCTATGAAGCCTTGAACTCTCACTAGCAACAAATTCTAGTTTATCCCAAATTTACATCTCAGCAACTAAGAAAATAAATGGAGAAATTGACTATTACCACTATTTACCTTAACTGATGTTATTCTGAATATCCTATAAACTATCTTTCAGTTAGATACTATTCGCCCCTCTTCACATCACTCTGAGAACATTCTTTGTTCCTCTGCTTTGCCATCCCTGGAACAACAATCATTGTGCTCTCAGATGACAAAGCGCTGGAATCCGCCTTCTTATCAATTGTTGGCGAACTCGGTTCTGATTTCCTGTAACTTCCGAATTTGATATCGAGTTGACATAAGGAGGAATTCTTGGCCTGCTCAGAGATAGTAAAATGAATAGACTCCTGGACTTCTGGTGTGCTTTTTTGGTGAATGCTTGAAAGAAGAGGGAATTCTTCCTTTGCAAGCTCAAACGGCCTTGAATTACCGTTTGCGCCAGGTGTCTCATTGGAATGAACCTCCTCTGGTGGCTGCTTTTTCTGAGGTGCTTTAGGCAATGCATTATGACTCATGCCTGAAGGAATTGCAAATTCTTCATTTGCAACCTTGACAATATTTGAATTACTGTTTGTTTCTTTGGAATGAACCTCCTCCGGTGGTGGCTTTTTCGGAGGTGATTTTGGTAACACATTATGGTGATTCACAGGAGCATTTCTCCTTGGTTTGTTCTCCTTTACGCGCATATCCCAATAAGAATTACGAGTCTGCAAGATTCAACAATGTTAAGAGATGACATAGCTAACAAAATCTAAATAGATAGAGAAAAGTTTGATAAAGAAGAAAAAATGTACCACATCAGGTATGTATGTGCCAGTTCCTCGTGATTTCCGTATTTCTTCAAGGCCGAAAGTTGCATGCGGAACATTCTGTCGATAGAATGTATGTGCTGGGGCATATACATCGGTTTGTATAGGGACATATACATCATTCTGTATCGGTACATAAACATCAGGACATGTTGGGGCATATACATCTGTCTGTATTGGTACATATACAGTAGCACCACTTTGATAATACAAATTCCAGTTTTGCTGCGTCGATACTGCATGGATGTCAGCCTGAGTGGCTGATGATTGTGAGCTTGGAAGTGCAGATAACGGCCTGGGAGAGCTACAGTATAACTGAAGATATTGTAGGGCATCATAGTAATTTTCACAATCTCCATAGAGTACAGGTTCTTCACATCTTCCAGTACCAAATGCATGAACAGGAACTTCAACATCTGGCCTTTGCCCTTTCCCATTTCTGTCCAAAGTGTTCATGAAAAACCTCTCTAGTGCTGAACCCATCTTTTCCCCAGGAAGTGCAAGGATCTCCTTAAGCTTTCGAGCTCCAAAGGAAAGAGCAAATCTAATTCGATGCAAATTTCCTGCAGGCAATAAGGCTACGACTAAGCAAAGGAAAAGTGTGAAAATTTACAGATTTGAAATTTCATAAAATACCATGCCCAATAGCTTAGTTACTTAAGCATCATATATAAAACACTAGAAGAGACCAATAGATATATAAACATCTGCAAAGATGTTGAAGCAAGTCTTGATGCATTTGTTAATTGTATGCAAAATTGTAGTGAACTCATACATGGTTTCCAATCATGTATATATTCCTCCAAAGTACAATAATTTCCATGAGATAATGTTAGAATCTACATAAATTTCTCAAGTCCCTAAATTGTTATGAAGGATCAAGTCCTTAAAATATTACCTCTGCTGACGCTACGACCTAGGTTGTTGTCGTTTCTTAGAGGATCCAAAATGTTCATATACTTGGTGGGAAATTCATGAGTTTTAGTCTCAGACTCTTTTGCTAAAATAGAGCACATATCCCTGTAATTTTTCAGAAACTCTTTGTCAAGCAAAAAACCGCCCCGCTCACATTCTGGTGTCTCTGCAACATGCACGAGTTGAGATTATCAATGACGAACACTTGAAAACTAAACAATCCCATCGTCATATATAAATCCAATTGCTAATATGATCCAATAATGCTTATCACATACCAATAATTTCTGGAAGTGAAGATAAGGGCTTGGAACCATCAATTGTGACATAGTTACTTTCCCAATCAAACGCACTGTAGTAGTCCAAAAATTTGTACAACACCTGCTAACAGTAGCAGTCAGCGGGTTTCTTCTTCACATATATGCAAATTGAAGCGATGACAGGACAAACAAAATTTACTCAAGATTCAATTTACCTCTAGAGGACCACGCAATGATGAATGATAAAGATTGATAATATACAAAACTAATATTTCCACTGCATATGTGGATAACAGGCCATGGTGTGCACCAAGAATTCGGCTCTCATAATAGCACCAAGCTTTGATTAAGATAATACTGCGCTTCAAAAGATGGTTTTTCCCAGCAAGTTTGTCAACCTGAGAAGTTTTTAAACAAAAATATAAAACTAGAATTAGCAATTCACCATATTAACAGGAAAAAGAAATGAATTGTAGTCAGATTTGGTTAAAAAAAAATAAAAAGTCGAGCAACAATCATTTCAAAGAAACATAGCATCAAGAACTCAACATGAATAGTAGGGAATTAGCACAAATTAGATTTCACCTGCTCAAGAAAGTGCATAGCACAAAGTCCAGCCATCTGATTGAAAGAGATGTCAACTGCAATATTCTTCACCGTGCATTTCACAACTTGGACCTGCAGTCCATCATCCAAACATCAAAATCAAGTCTAGTAAAATTGAGAGTTAGCGATATTGTATGAATAAGATTCATATTCGATTCGATAGTTTGTTTTTTAAAAAATCAAGATAGCATTTGAAATACAAACATTAACTTCAAAGTTCTAATCAAAACAAAGAATAAGATAGTTTGCCCTTAACCTTTGCATGTATATGTTGTATGTCTGTCACCTGGAATTCAGAATTGCCTTTACTTTGGAGCATACTGCATACCATGTTAGCCAAATCCTCCTCATCCTTTTCATGACTGAGAGCTGTCAAGTCAATATCTCCATCTGGAAGATAAGTTTTTAGGGGGACTGAACCAAATGGAAAGACCTGTACATGGCCCAAAAAAGGGAAAAACATTCATATATGGCCAATGCTATAAAATTGGTATAATGCATATTCATGAATAAATGAACTTGTTATTAGCAATTAAAAGTCCAGGCTTTTAAAATTAGAAGTAATGACGCATCAACTAGAACCAGAAACAAGGTTAAGAAAATCATCGATGTTTGAATTGAAGGCAAATGATTTTAAGAGATTGTGTCCAATCCCCAAGACAACAAATGGTCCGAGGAAGTGAAGATGCGCATTCAAACTTTCAGCTGATAGGGGACAATGGTGAATTTCTGTAATTGAGGAAGTTCAATGTGTAAAGCGAACTGAACGCATCACATGGAAGGTTGAAGAAAGTAGTATCATATTGATCACTAGACTTAAATTGGAAATGATAACTTTCATCTTCCATGGATAAAATCTATTTTAGATTTTGAAGGAAATCAATTTAGTCATATAAATTAAGACTGCGGCATACAGGAGAAAAAACAAGGTTGCTGTACCCTAATAACATTAATCCATTAAGAAAATAATGTAATATGGCTTCTTAGGGTAGTAAAAACATACTAGAATCTAAATGCTCTTGAAAGGAAAAGAAAGATAGGATAACCAAAAAGGGATATATAAGTACCAACCAACCAATCATCCATAAACAAAACAGACATCAAAGAACATTCAATGCATGATTAGGCGGACACAAATGCAACAGATTAAAAGAAAAGGCCAATGTTGCACCAATGGAAATTACAAATATGCAAATTGGATCAAAATATTCTAACCTCTGCTCCATAGTAACCTCTAATCAGCCTCCGAACATATTCAATAATCTCCTTTCTAGTCACCTCAGAAATTACATTTGGTTGAATTGTACATAGTATCTCTTGGGCCCTTTCTTCAGCCATCAGCCATAGTTCCTCATCGAAGAACAGCAGTTGTTGGTTAGGCAAGGATGGGGGAAACAAATTTTCTTGCCTATTTTCCATGGTAGCTGCAAATACCAAAACTCAGATATCCTGCAAATTAAAATCCTAGAAAAAACCAAAACACAAAATGTCAGCATTGTATACAATCACTGTGCATAAAACAGTAAAACATACCCCAAAAGCATGGATCTTTTTACAAGGAAATGAAGTTCATCAAAACAGAACCAATTAGCCAAATTACATTCCAGTGAACCTAGGATGATGGATAAGATAGAACAAGCAGTACTAGTTAGTCAAATCTACAGTGAATGATGCAAAGTTCTATAGTTGAAAGTCACACAATGCGGCCAATAAGCCCCCACCCAAACCATCAATCACTCCTCATCCAATCCAAATGCTTGCGAAAGAGAACTATGCAGGAAAAGCAGTCACATGATACAGGAACAAAAAAAAAAAAAAATAATTGGAAGGAAAAACTTGTAAAATAGAGCAGTGACAAATTTGAAGAAACAATGATCATGAGTTAAGACTGCAATTGAGGTGAATTCTGATGGACAAGACATGCAGAAAACTTCTCTCACAATTCACCATCAAAATCAAATTGTAACTCCAATAGTGAGTTCCTTTACTTTATATTACAATGAAGTGAAGCCTGCATCATTAGTGAACCAACACAAAACCAAGCAAGCCATTGATGGCTGAGATGCTGAGTCAAGGATAGGAGAGAAGGAGGTCCTTGTTATGGTTTCAAATGTCATAACATGTATGATATCAATATTTTGACAAATTCAAATTCAGCACTTACGTTTGATGCAGAAAATTTAGATCACTAACCATTCAACCATGCAGAGAGGAACATAAAAGAATGTACATTGAGCTGAGATGGCACCCAAAAACCAAAAACTAATGGCCTTCTGAATTTAAATAAAAAAATAACAACTATATAGTCACAGAATTTTCCCTCCATGAAAAACCCCATTGTGTCCTCTCACTCACCTCAATAAAGGTGATCAGCCATAAGAGCAGAAGTGAAGAGAAGCAGAAGGGAGAAAAGTAATACCTTCAAGAAACGCAAAAGAAAAAAAGGTGATGACTTTTCTGTTCTGTCGGTCACCTTTCAAGCTGAAACAAACACCGACAGAACACCATCGCCAATGGCAGAATGAGCAGTAAAATCATAAGCCCTAAGAGGCACAGAAACTCATTCTCTCAAAACTCAAAAGCCCCCAATTGCTGAAAAGCACTGTAGAGTTACGGTGGTCCCCACCAACTATACACCGGGGTTGGTAGCCTCTGAAATCTGATGTGTCTCGATCATCTGGTTCCCTTAAATACCCAAAAAACAGAACCTTTTTTGGTAAAAAAAAAAAAACACCTACACACCCCCAGATTTTCAAAACCCCAAACTTCATCCACAAACACGTGTAATCTGCATAGGGCTTTTGAAATTTTGTCATAATTTGATTAAAGAAACCGCACATAAATACAAAGACGGTTACACAGACTTCCAGCAATTCTTCGTCATCAGTTTCCCGCCATGTTGACGGCCGCAACTCTCACTCCTCTATCCTCATCTAATTTTCGCATTTCACGTAACTCAATTCCTCAAAATCCGTGTCGTAGCTCCAAAGTCAACACCTTTCTACCGAATTTCAGGGGTGGCTGCAAATGTGAGACTCAAACTGAAAGGGGGTTAGAGTTTGAAATTGGCGGTGCATTCTACCGGCAAGAGAGCGCCTCCGGGAGGGATCTCGGAGTACTCGCCGCTTTCTTGCATAAGAAGTCCAATGGGAGCTTGCGCGTGCTTGATGCGCTTTGCGGTTGCGGTGTTCGTTCGCTTCGGTACTTGGTTGAAGCTGAGGCTGATTTTGTTGCTGCCAATGATGCGAATGATAGCTATGGAAGCACCATTGCAGAGAATTTGTCGAGGGTGAAGAAGGGTTCTTGTGATGAGAGTGGAGAGAGATGGAAGGTTACTCATTTGGAGGCTAATCGTGTGATGGTGGATTATTATCTTCAAAAGAGTTTTTTTGATTTCATTGATGTTGATTCTTTTGGGAGTGATTCATCTTTCTTGAGGTCTGCCATGAATGCTTTGAGGCTGGGTGGTTTGCTCTATGTGACTTCTACTGATGGATACTCTTCTGGTGGACACCGTCCCCATCAGTAAGAATCTAATATTATTTAGTTTTTGTTTTATATTTTTTTATGTCATAATCTTAGCTAGTTCAATTATAGATTTGTAGGTCATTCATTCATGTCTTCTAATTTATTCTTGGTTTTGATGCTTTCCCTAGTTTTGATGATGTTTTGTAACACAGTTGTACAAGTGTTGGTGTCTGTTTAAACATGTGACAGTTGCGATGGCTGGTTTGAGAGGGTTTTAGTAGTTTTGATGATATGTTGTGACCAAGTTGGACTAATCTTAGTGTCTGTGTATGAACAAGTGAAATTTGCGGTGCCTGGTTTGTGTTTGTTCTGGGAAATTCAATGCGACTAGGCAAGTTTTGACATGTTCTGTAACTACTATCTGTTTTTATTGCTAGTTCGTTAGCTGCATATGGAGCCTATGTACGCCCTATGCCATATTCGAATGAGGTTGGTTTGCGAATGCTTATAGGTGGAGCTGCCAGGGAGGCTGCAGTGTTAGGGTATCATATTACTCCCTTGTTTTCGTACTATGCGTATCACGGACCTGTTTTCAGAGTCTTACTCAGATTAAATCGTGGCAAGATTCATGACAGTAGGTAATGTACTTCTCTGCTTGTGTTGCACCTTTGATCTTGTTTGTGTTACTCCCTTGATTTGATTTATAACTCATACTTATTGTAGGCATTATGGCTATATTGGTTATTGCCACAAATGTGGAAATTCTCATGAATATTCTTGGGATCAACTTGGTCAGATTAGTTGCTCTTGCAGTATGCCGATGGTATATTTCAGGTCTTCCATAAGATTTCTTGAAGTTTGTTTGTTTGAATCCTAAGTTCCAGATATATTTGTTGCTTTTTCCTATTCAATATGCTTTGTAAGTTATGTAGCAGCAACGAATTTATGTTATGTAACACTTATGTTTTACTCTTCCATTTCTGTCATTGCTTAAATTATTGACTTATATAACTATTGAAGCTTCTGTAATCTTTTATTACTTTTTATTTTCAGGTTTCAAACTCCCTTGTGGTGTCTGGACCGCTTTGGACCGGACCTCTTCACGATGCTGCATATCTTACGGACATGCTAAATCTAGCGAAGGAGTGGGAATGGGTTGAATGTGACAGTAAAAACAGTCTTGGAAAGCTTATAAACCGAATGATTGATGAAAGTGACCCTAAGTTGCCATTTGGGTATATCAAGTTGGATGAGGTGCTTGTGCTTCTTGTTGAAGCGTTGTCTTTATTATTGAACTGTAGGAAAGGAATGTTTAGCTATTTGGTCAGAATAATAACTTACAGTAGTTCTTGTTGTACTTACTCAGATGGCAAGCCGCGCAAAAATTAATTCTCCATCTCTAAAGGCCTTGATGAATGCCATGCACCAGGTATTCTATAACATGGTAACAGAATCAAAGTCATAAATTGTGTAGTTTATTAGTTACGCATTTCTCCATTGGATGATCTTTGTTAAGAATATATTTTATTTCACTTTATTTCAAAGTTGATGATAGCCATCCTAAAATTAAAATTTTTAACATCGTAGAAAATAACCTTACTGCTTACAGTAGACATGAGAATGATAGGAAGCAATGATATTCTTGATCTATATAGTCGACCTCACTTAGTATGATAAGGTTTCGTTGTTGTTGTGTTGTAGAAAATGATTTAGAAACTGTGTTGTTTGATTGCAGGAGGGTTATGCTGCAAGCAGGTCTCACATAGCCACAAATGCAATCAAGACCAATTGCCCCATGACAGAATGCATTAGGATTGCAAAAGAACTATTACAAGTTCCTGTTTCATAATGGTTTCGTTGCTAAACCTATATTTAGTTGTAAAACCGCACAGGTAGTGCCACCCAAGGTCTTCATGGTTTGATGCTCGAAAGTGTTAAATGTAGAATCTATTTTTCTAGGTCAAATCAAGTTTTGTGCCCTAATTTGGTGTTTCAATTAACAGCGAGATAGATATGCATTACGTTTATCTCCCAGTAAGAACATTTTTCAGGAAAACTATTTAATAATATTGATGATCGAGATTCTAAACTCCATTATTCATAATATTTTTTCTTTTAAACACTTAAAACTCTGTTTAGAATACACAAACACTTCTTTCATCACACTGTAGCAAATTACCAATCTCTCTAATACTGTGATTCTAGGTTTTTTTCCGCGTTTGGATGAGGCTGAGTGTTGATAGGGATTTTTTACGGAAAAGTATATTTTTTTGTCTCTAATATTTACTATAGTAAAAAGCATTCATGACGTTTAAGTTGATTCAATTTTGTGTTTAATATTTTTGATTTATTTAATTTTATCCTTAACATTTTTTATTTTTGTCAAAACTATCCTTTGACATTTTTTATTTTGGCCCTAGTATTTTAGATGGAGTTAACATCTAAAGGTAATTTTGACACAAATAAAAAATTAAGACAAAGTTAAATCAAATTAAATGTTAAAAATTAAACATATATATATATATATATATATATATAAAAACAAACGTTAAGGACAAAAAAATTATTTTATTTTTTTTAATATATAAGTAGATTCAAATTCCTAACAAGAGAACAAATATGCTAACTAATGGAGCAATTCAAGTTATATTATTACATTCTTTGTTGATTAAATAAATATTAATTATTTATTTTTTATATTTTATATCAATGGTCAAATTTAAAAAGATACCATGTTATTCAGGATAACCATCTTCTACGGTAAGATTATAAAATAAAAGTAAAATTACTAAATTATTTGTTACCTCTAATAATAAAGCATTTCTAAGGACTGAGCATTAAGCTCTACTCTTCACATGCCACAGTAGCATTCGTCTCAAATAAGTATAATGACTATAAATTTTTTTCTCAATCTAATAATCATCATATTATATTATTCTACCATTAAATATGCTGACGTAACACATTATAGCGAGTCTTTATATGATTATCTTTTAAATATTATTTTTGAAAAATATTATTAATGATAAAATTTATTAACAATTAAAGATTAATTATGCGTTGTGAATTTTGTTAATAATTTTAATATTTTATATCATATTTTTTTAATAATTATATTGATTCTTTTTTATATCTATATAACATTATAAATAAAGTGTTTTATTTATGATACATGAATGTAAATTCTAAAATCAAAATTTATTTATTTTTTCATTTTTTTTACCTTCGTTAACTATTTCATATGAAAATAATGTATTTTTTCTTTTTTACTTTGTAATGCAATTGCTTGTTTACTATAGTCATTTATAATAGATCATATCTATAAAGTTTCATCTTTAAGTTATATTCATTAATTCTAGTGCTAATTTTATTTACGTGAGAGTTCAGTGTAAAAACTATGTTAAATATGTTATTTTTAACTCTTTTTAGAATGTGGATAAAGTTAACTTTCTTAAAAATAGTTCAATTTATTATTTAGCAATTATAATTTTAGAGATTCGAAATTTTATCACCATAATCATATTTCAGTGCATCCAAATTTTCTATCTTCGATTGATAATCTTTAAAATAAAGTATATAATGAAATCACATTTTTTTTATTTTAGGTTCGGTTTTCAAAAACTTGTATAAAATTTATAAATACAACTTGAAAGATTTATGCAGGTTTAATAGTCTATCTTTTATTTTCTTTTTTAATTCTAAAATAACACTTCTTACTCATGGTAATTTTATTTTAATATTTGAGATACTATTAACTATTTAGTATGTTAATGTATTGCTATTGACGGAACAAGGGGCAATATGATCTCTTAATATGATTTTTTTTTTTGAACCAAGTAAGCTCAACACAGAGGTGGAGCAGGAAAGTACAAGAAAAGTTTAGAGAAAATACAGGACCATGAAAAAGCAGAAAAGGTATAATCCGTTATTTCTGGCATAACTATCAACAACCAAACGGATTAACATGACACCATTCCCTGTAACTCAAAACCGATTTGTTTATAATTCCATCAACTCCCGTCTCTGATTTCTGAAAAACTCTGCTATTCCGTTCCAACCAAATGTTTCAAATAATCGCGAAGAAACTTATCATCCACTTCTTGTGCTCCGAACTACGACCAGGTACTCCAATCCAACTTTCAAAGAGTCCTTTGATAGTCTCCGGAATAACCCAAGGCCTATCAACATACGTCAACCAAACGCACCACACCTGCCACGTAAACTCACAGCCAAGAAATAGATGATGCACAAATTCTACCTCTTTTTTATACAATACACAAATATTATCATTTTGGTGAATAATTCCTAGCCTACTCAATCTCTCTTTAATGTTAACCCTGCCTACTAAGACAAACCATGCAAAAAGCTCAACTCTTGGAGGAACCCATCCTTTCCAGATGGTGCTAGTGAAGCTGTAGCTTGTGATGTCTTTCGAGAGGGTCTCTTTCTGCAACACCTGCACAAAGGAGTTAGTAGAAAAAATACCTGTTCTGTCAAATTTCCATATAACTGTATCCTCTCTATTTGCAGATATTCTGACAATTCGTAGCCGATCGTGAAGTTGATTAAGAAGCTCTAATTCCCATTGGAATAAATCTCGCCGCCACTGAAAGTTCCATACCCACTCTAACCCACCCCAAAACCCACAGTCCCCTATTACAGATCCTGTTTGATTCGAAACAGAGAATAGCCTCGGAAAATTCTCTTTCAAAGAGCCACTTTCTAGCCAATCATCCTCCCAAAAACGGATATGTCTACCATTTCCCACTTCCATAGACAAACCACTAATAATCTTCTCTCTTACCTGTTGCTCCTGAATATTAAGCTGGCAGATATCTCTCCATGGGCCACGTCTTATCGGTAGAGGCTGTTTTGACAACATTACATTTGGGTTCAGCTGGTTACAGGAACATACCACCTTCTTCCACAGCGGACAATCCTCCTTGGAAAAGCGCCACCACCACTTGAACAAGAGTCACATATTTCTGATCAATGCATCTCCCACCCCTAAACTCCCTAGCTTTGTCAGAGCTTGCACCACCTCCCACTTCACAAGCGGTATACCATGGTTCCCATCTTATTTACTCCATAAAAACCTCCTCTGTAATTGAATTAGCTTTTCTGCCACCGACTTTGGCATCTTATACAGGCTAAGGTAGTAGACCGGCAAGCTATTGAGTACAGATTTTATGAGAACCAGCTTGCCAGCTTTGTTGAGAGACTTTGCTTTCCATAAACTGAGCTTATCTTCCACCTTGTCTATGATCGGTTTCCAGGTCTTCACCAACCGAGGATTCGCACCTAGGGGGATTCCTAAGTACCTAACAGGTAGAGCAGCCTCTGTACATCCCAATAGACCACACATATTCGTCACCCACTCCTGCTCACAGTTAATGAAAATCAAGTTCGACTTATCAAAATTAATACTCAAGCCAGACATCAACTCAAAACAACGCAGAAGCCTCTTATAATTCATGATTGTCTCCGTTTCCTGGGGGAAAATATGATTGTATCATCTGTAAATTGCAAATGCGACAGCTCGATGTTGTCCCTACCAACCAGCAGTAGAGAGATCTGCCCATTCCTGACCACCTCCCCCACCATCCGGTGCAAGACGTCAGCTACAAGGACAAACAGAAAGGGAGAAAGAGGATCTCCTTGTCTAAGACCTCTCTCCATATTGAACGGCTTAGATGGTGACCCATTAATCAAAATCGACATAGACGCTGTAGTCACGCATTCCTTCACCCATGTCCTCCATCTCAGACCAAAGCCCATTTTTTGTAATACAATATCCACAAAGCTCCATCTCACTCTGTCGTAAGCCTTCTGAAAGTCTAACTTGATTATTGCCGCCTTCTTCTTAGTCAACTTCAACCATTGGACCGTCTCACAAGCAATAAGCGCACCATCATGTATTTTGCGGCCCTTTACAAACACAGACTAAGTCTCTCCCACTAGCCATGGCATCACTGACCGCATTCTTCTCACTAGAACCTTTGATATGACCTTATACACGCAACCAACCATACTAATTGGCCAAAGGTCTCTTATTTCCTTAGCTCCCACAAACTTTGGAGCTAGCGCCATCCATGTTATATTAGCATCCGTCGGTAACCTCGCACTTTGAAAGAAACCCAACACAGCTGCAGTAAATTCCTGGCCAATCTCACTCCAAAATTTCTTTATGAAGTTCATATTAAATCCATCACTACCTGGCGCTTTACTGGACTCACATTCCCAAACTACCTTATGTATTTCCTCCGGTAATGGCATCACCTCTAACCCTGATGCCTCTTCATCATCAATTTGCTTTACCAACCCATCACGGAACCCGATTAAAGGGGCATATTCCTGCCGATACAGTTCTTTATAAAACCCTCTGATCGCAATCTTTATTCTGCCCTAATTCCGCACCAACCTTCCATTAATTATCAGAGAGTCAATTCTGTTGTTCCTCCTTCTAGCCGACGCTAGGTTATGGAAGTACCTAGTATTATTGTCCATATCTCTCATATGTTTAGACCGCGACATCTGTTTCCAGTGAATCTCCTTTCTGGTATACCATTTTGCACAACATGTCACCAGGGCTTTCCATCTAGCCTCCACTGTGCCGTCATAATTGCCAGTACTTACGAGATCATCAACCTTTTTAATTTCTTCCTCCAACTTCTTTATCTGGTTGTCCATGTCCCCAAAATTGTCTTTATGCCATCTTCTCAAAGGTACCGTCAAAGCCTTGAGCTTGTTAGTGAATTGAACATTGCCCAAATTCCTCCATTCATCCTTCACCATTCTTAGGATACCCTCATGACTAAACCAGGAATCCAGGCTTCGAAATGGCCTCGGTCCCACACTTAGTCTTGTATCTTCTAGGATCAATGGGCAGTGATCTGATAGACCTCTAGGACCCCCTTTTAACCGAGTATCTGGGAACTCCTCGAGCCACTCTACACTGACAAGGACCCTATCAATGCGGCTACACGATTGGCCTCGAAACCATGTGAACTTCCGATCCGTCAGCAGTAAGTCGACTAGCTGTAAATCTAGCACCCAATCCTTAAACTCTTCTGCTGCTGCCGATAAACTAGTAGCGCCCTTCCTTTCCTCTACCCGAAGTATCTCATTAAAGTTACCCATGAAACAAAACGGAACCTGACATAATCCCACAACATAACTCTTGCCACATCACTAGTTTCTCACTCCGCCCATGAGCCCCATACACCAAGCAGAATGCATAGTTGAAGTTATTTTTTGTTAGCAGACCTTCAACACACAGCCAGCCATCCCCTTTATAGCAGTTCAAACGTTTAAATAACAAGTCATCCCACATTAACATTAAACCTCCAGAGGCACCTATTGATTCCACATACTCCCAGCCCACCCTGTCACAACCCCACAACCGTATTACATCAAACTTAGTCACAATTTCTCGCTTAGTTTCAATCATGCATATTCAACCTATTCTTTTTCTTTAACTCTTTCACCATACTCAATTTCCCGATCCCTCCTAATCCTCTAATATTCCAACAGCTATAAATCATTTTAAAATATTTTTACATACCTTGATATGTTTCTTGGGCCTGCTCCTCCTGGCTTTCTCCTTCTGTTTTGCCATCCTTCTTTTTGCCGCGATAGCTTCATTCTGACTTTGTAAAATCGCCATAATGTTTACATCTTCATCATATAACACTGCACTAGACTTCACTCCCAATTGCCATGTTTTCTTGTTTTCATCTAACTGTTCTTCCCTCATTTGCATTTGATCAAGCGTTTGATTTGTCTCTTGTACTCCTGTGGTTAACCCAACATCCTTGCTAACCGGCTCTCTGTCCTTCCCATTACTCATAGCTTCATCCATACCTTCTATCCTTGGCACATTGGTCTCCATTACATGGGGTTGAAGCCGTTGTCCTCTCTCTCTACTAAGCCCCCATGCACTTTGACTCCGCGCCTCCTGCTCCTCCAAACGGTCAGCCCCATCCTCCATTCTCCAGCCCGTCACCTTCCAACAGCCCCTATAGACCCCAACTTTCCACAGGCCCACGAACTAAGTGGCCCAAAGGGGATTTGGCCTTGTAGCTAAGTTTTTGACCCTCTCCATACTTTGTATCATAGCCCATATAAAGTTTCCTTTGTTGTCTTATTTCCACATTGTTAGGTTCGCTTTCCTTATGAACGAGTTCCTCTGTAACCGTTCTTTCTGATTCAAACTCCCCACCCTCATTAGATCCCTCACAATCAGCTCTCTCATTAAATCTATTAATTTCAAACGTAGCTGTTTTTTGTTGGAGATGATATGGAATTAAATTCTTTTGATTATACTCATTCAAAAAAATTTCTTGTGTTACCATTGTACCCTTGTCATCAACGTCGCCTATGGTCCATGGTGTAACTAGCTCAGCCGCCGGATCCCAAGCCGCCGTCTTCAACAAATTTCCTCCGGCCACAACACTAGAGTTTTCATACATTGACCTCTCGATAGTATCTTCCAACAAACATTTCTCTTTGTAGTCCTCACGGCCCACCTCCTTTACAAAAATATCGAAGCCACTAGTACCAACTGTGATATGAATCCATTCATGAATTATGTCGAATACACACGTATCAATTAACACTCTTCTAGCACTGAACGATAATGTGGATTTTGTTACTTCATCACACTTGACTGCTTTCCCCCATAGGCCGCCTATCTTGTTGAACGTCTCCCCTGACCATACATGCAGTGGCACTCCATGACATTCCAGCCAGACTCTTATAGTCTCACTACACTCTGATTCCTCCCATCTCCATACATTATGGAAGAATTGTAAAATACTATTCATTTTGAAGGTGTATGCTTCCTCCGCATTTTTCACGGTATCAAAAACTAATAGGGCTTTATATGCTCCAATCTCTCTGACTTCAGCCACCTAAGGGAGATTTTTACTGATCGCTCTCTTTAGCGATTCAAAGTTGATGGCCGACGTCGTTCCACCTACTAAACTCCTTAATAGCCAATCGAAGTTTTCTTTTGCTACCGGGACTTCGACCCTCTTCGTCCAACCATTGCTGTGCGGGTCTTTAATGGAAGTAACATTTTTTCTTTTTGTTTCTTCCACCCTTGTAAATCCATCTCCTTCCCGATCGTTTCTATGCTCCACATCAATTCTACCAATATCACCCTTCCGTATATCAGTGTTCGTTTCCGCTGTAACCCTTCTATACTTTACTTCCCCTACCGAGATTCTCATCCCCCTCAAATTCATAGGATACATTTATGCTATAGACTTTATTGCTCCTCCTTTCGTCGTATAGCGTACAAACACAAACAGGTATTCCTTCCCATTTTTAAGCTTCCGGCCAAGATAGATATCGTTGATTCTTTCCGTCCAATGGAATAGGTTGAATAATTCCTTCTTCGAGATATCTTGCGGCAGATTATTAACAAAAATGGAGAACGAATCATTTTTCAAGCGTTGATACTCTTCTTGATTCCAAATCCTAGGATCCTTTTTCTGTACATACCTAGTTCTACCCCACTCAGTGTTTCCCCCCCACTCTCTCTCGTTTTCTCACTCTCTCTCGTTTTTTCATCTCTAAATTAATAGGTGAGTAAGACTAAGAAACTTAATATGGTTATTAGGGCAATATGATCTCTTAATATGGTTATTACAAAATCTTGCCGAATTAAATGGATATCAGATAATGATGAGGTTTTTTAACAAAAAATAGTTTAAATTATATATTTAATTTGATTACATTATTTTTATTAAAAAAATGACTCTAATTTATATTCATCTATACCATAGAATCGAATAATTTAGATATTATTTAAATGAGTTAATAGTTAAAATCGTCCCTAAAAGATACTCCGATTTCTATTTTCGTCCCTGAAAGATAAATTTAATCAAAATTGTCTTCGAAAGATTTAAAATTAATCACGTTAGCCCCTCTGCCTATTCTATTACTAACAACATTAATTTTACTGACGTTGCACGTTAGTTTTTTTTGTCTTTTTGGTCATGGGCTATTAAACCCAAAAAATAGAAACATAACCCTAACTACCCAGAACCCGACCCACCCGTACCCGTCCCGAAAATTCCTCCTCAACTCGTCTGAGTAGCTTCGAACCTCCATTCCTGTCCCGCTGTGACACAACCTCCGCAATGGTGGTTCTTCAAGCTTCACGCTACACACCGTCTCCAGTAACCACCGCAAAGAACTACATCAACTTGAAGAAGCACGCAAACAGCAACAAAGCTATAATTTTGAAAGCAAACCCCAAGCCCAAAATTTTTGCTAAAAGCGACAGGGCAACGAATTGGATTGGGGATGGAAAGCGAGCACTATACCATTGATGCGGCGGTGGCAGCAGCTGTGGAGCAGGGGATCTAAGACGCTTGATAAGTGTCAGAGGTTCGCGTTCAGGTAAGGTGTGGTATCTCTGCTACATCCGGCGACGACAGAGGTGGAAACTGGAGACGGTGCACAGCGTGAAGCTTGAAGAACTACCATTGCGGGGGTTGTGTTGTAGCGGGACGCGAATGGAGACTCGAAGCTACTCAGATGGCTTGAGGAGGAATTTTCATGGCAGGTACGGGTGGGTCGGGTTCTAGGTAGTTCGGGTTCTGTTCCTTTTTTTTGGCTTAACAGCCGATGACCAAAAAGACAAAAAAAATTAACGTGCCACATCAGCAAAATTAATGTTGTTAGTGACAGAATAGACGGAGGGACTAACGTGATTAATTTTAAATCTTTCGAGGACGATTTTGATTAAATTTATCTTTCGGTGATGAAAATAGAGACCGGGGTATTTTTCAAGGACGATTTTGACTATTAATTCTTATTTAAATAGTTTAGTTTTAACATATAGAGTAATTCTCCACATCTAAACAATTTTACATCCAAGTTCATCAAGGTGATTTAAGTTATGTGTTTCTTTTTTCCATTTTCTTCCCCCTTCCCTTCACTTCTTCTTCTTCACTCCGGATACTACTTCTTTTTCTTCTTCTCCTCCTTTTTATTATTTTTCTATTTCGTTACCATCGTCACCAATAACACCTCTTCCTCTTCCTCCTTCTATTGAAATTTCGTCTTCTCCTTCCTTTTCATCATTCTCCTCCTCCATCATCATCATCATCATCATCATCATAATCATTATCGTTATCGTCATTGTCTTCTTCTAATATGTATCGTCGTTATCGTTATCATCGAATTCAAATTTATATAATGGACAATTTTGTGTTCATTTGGTATTATACAATAATTTTATTTTGAGCTAATTTTCGGTTCATTCGAGACGTGAGTGTTTCTGAATTCGAATCTATTTAATAGACAATTTTCGGTTCATTTTGTATTATACAATGGTTTCATTTTGATAATATTTTTGGTTCATTCGAGTCGCAGGTGTTTTTGAATTCGAATTTATATAATGATTTCGTTTTGATAATATTTTCGATTTATTCGATCACCACAAAGAATCAGAATCAATAAAAATGTTAGAAAAATATTAATGTTGTTGGTGATGACGATAATGATGATGGAGGAGAAAGAACAAAAAGAAGGATAAGATCAAAGAAATTCAAATAAAAAATAAACAGAAAAAAAAGGAGATAGAAAAAGAAATTGTTTAAATGTGCGGCGCGATTCCTCAACATAATGATATGGGCATATGGCTAATTTTGTTTTAATATATATTAAATTTATAACTTTCATAATTTTAACCTTTTATTATTGTCTATGTTTTTAAATATTCAATTTTCTATATTAATATTACATCCAGAAATGATCAATCAATTATTCTCCCTGTAAATAGAATGAATTATAAGTGTTTAGAAGTCTGATTAGAATAAATTCTTCATTTTTTTAGGTTATATTTTTTATTCTATACTGTTATCTATATGCTTTACGACTTACAAAATTTTAACCCTTTATTAATAATATTATTGTTTGTATTTTTAAGTATTCAATTTCCATATATCATATATAGGGAAAAAAACAATAAATTATTCTCATATATCCAATTATTCTCATTGCATTGTGATATATATAATTAAATAATAATAGTATTACATATAATAAAAAATCAATCAAATAAAAATACGTATCAAATATGATTTTTTTAACGAGTTATCAAAATTATACGATAATGGAAGATATCATACTATTGTAGTTAAATTAGAGAATCAAAATTATCGTATCATTAATTAAAACAATATTTTCTAAGGTCAATCTTACCTTATATAGTTATAGTTATATATAGAAGACCCTCCTTAATATATTACCCGATTGTGACATTTAAAATTACAATTCCGTTAAATAATTAATATGGGTCTAGCCAATTTTTATTAATTTTTTAATAGATTGGATCTTAAAATTTATCGTAACAAAGATAAGTTAATCTACGTGGATGATATTTCTTCTATTAAATATCAGGATATTTTTTTACACTAAATAAATATTTTTTTAATATATTTTTTAAATTCTTTTGTATTACAATTATAGATGTCTCTATTTCTTTAAGAATTGTATAGCTTTTTTTTAATCGTATTCACGTATTTTTTCATATCGGTCTGATTGTTTTTATCAAAATATAAATGAACATTTCTTCTGTTAAGTATTAGGATGTTTCTTTTTCATACTAAATAAATGTTTCTTTATATATTTTTGCAATTTATTGCTCTATCGACTTGCTCTCTACGGGCGACAATGGCGGCACACTTTTGAGGTGGCGATGTCACTAACTACGCGACGGAAGGCGAAACGCTACGACATCATCGGTGTGGGTACAATAGCTTGGACGGAAGAAACCTTCAACCAGCGAAAACGGCAGCGGAGACGATGGTTGTTACAGTGGATCGATGGCGCGATCGCGTGGTGAACAAATTACCTATCAGCTAAAAAAGTTGGCACACCAAGGAGACAATGATGCGGTGGCTATGGCGATGAGACTGGCAGCGCACTAGAGTAGCAACGAATCGGCACGTTAGACGAGAAAAAAAACCGACGAAATGAGAGAGAATGGTGATCACAGTCCTTCCTGAGGAGGGGCAGTAATCCCTGGACGATGAAGCGACGGTGCGACGATAAAGCGAAGGAGAGGGGACGACGAAGCTACTTCTGATTTCCATCACAGCGATGAAGAGGTCACTGTGGGATGTCACCTAACGGCGCAGTGTTAGGTGTCGCAGCGGCTGCGCCAACTGAAAAGGAGTGTGGACGACACGGCTGTGAAAATGGGAAAGAAGGAGAAGAGTTTCTGTGCTCGACTATGGGAGTAGGAGAGAAGGGGAAGGGTTTCTACACTTTTTTATTAGGGTTTACTTAATCAATTCTTAATTATTCAAACATTGAATTTAAAAAATTTAAAATTAATTATTAAATAAAATTGTTTAAAAAATTGGCTGATTTAAATTGTTTACTGATACGTTTAGGTAGCGTTTGTTTTGAGGTATTGAGACAAAGACTGAGAGACTGAGACTCAGTATCATGTTTGTTGGTTCAGAGACTGGTACTAAAATTTCTGTCTCTATCTCCAAAATTTCAGTATTTCAATACCTCCAAAAAGTGGGGACACAGAAGACTAAAATTTTTAGAGATGAAGACTGAAACTTTAATAACATTTTATACCTAAAATACCGTCATTTCAATTAATTAATTCCAATTTACCGTTTGTGTAAATTAAATTAGAGTTTCATTCTTGTTTCAATTTTTGTCTCCCATTTTGCACCAAACAAAATATTGAGATTTATTTTAATCTCTGTCTCTTAGTCTCTGTGTCTTTGTCTCAATCTTTTTGTCTCTGTCTCTCCACCAAACACTACTTTAAAAACTAAAATTTTAGACTCAATAACCTAAAGCATAAATAGTGTAGGAATAATAGAAATTTTAAATTAATGGTAAGTCAATAACTTCAATCATAAATAATACATGTAATTATTGCAATTGGTAATAAGTTAAATGATAATTAATGTAATAAATAATTTACATAATTAATTATAACTAATTACATCAATATAAAAGATAATTTTAAGAGGAATACTAGATGACTATCAAAATTTATTATTTTTAGTAATTAATTAGTTATCAGTATTTTGAATTATTCTCCACATACAAGCGTTTTCTCATATAAGTCATTTATATTCACGCACTTTCACATTTTTCTCCGTGCCTCATCTTCTTCTTCTTCTTCGTAATTTTTCTTTCTCGTTATCATCGTCATCAACACTACCTCTTCCTCTTCCTCCTCTTCCTCCTTCTTTTTTATTGAAATTTCTTCTCCTATTTTCTTTTTCTCTTTCTCCTTCATCATCAGTTATCTTTGTTAGAATATAATCAATTAGAATCAATTAGTATTATTTAGTATATCTGAATATTTATTATAGGAGATTACGTCTTTATTATTACGATTCTCTTAGTACCTATAAATACCCTTTTATATTGTATCATTCTAGACAACTTGAATAGACAACTTGAATACACTCAATAATACACAAATCCTTTCTCCTGTTTAGTCTCTTGTTTCTAACATGGTATCAGAGCCATGGTATCCTCCTTGAAGAGGATAGATTGTTTTCCTTGTGGTGAACTCACCGTAGTTTTTTGTATTTTTTTCTATGCCATTCTTCTTTCCCTTTTGTTACTCCTTTGATGCTTTTACACCTTACCGACTAACCTATTTTCTCTATCTTGTGTTCTTTTTCGAGTCGAATGATCAAACACCATTGTCATCCGCTGCTTACCTATTCTTATGAAGAAATCATATAGTTTTCTCTCTCTTTCGGCAGTTCCACCTGCGTTCTCTCGTGACAGTTTCGTCTGCGTTTTCTCGTGGCTTCTCTCGTGAAAGTTCCGTTTGTTTTCTCTCGTGGTAGTTCCGTCTGTGTTTCGTCTGTGTTTCCTTGTGGCAGTTTCGTTTGCGTTTCTTTCTAGCAGTTCCGTCTGCACTTCCTTCAGATAGCAGTTTCGTCTGCGCTTCCTTCCGACAAGTGGCAGTTCCGTCTGCGCTTCCTTCCCACAAGCGGCAGTTCCATCTGCGCTTCCTAGTTCCTTCAAACAGCGGCAGTTACATCTGCGCTTCCTTTTGGCAGTTCCGTCTGCACCCGTAGCAGTTCCATCTGCGCTTCCTTCTGACAACGACAGTTTCGTCTGCGCTTTCTTTTGGCAGTTCCGTCTGCATCCGTTCTATTAGTTTATGCATTTTTTATTTCGTTGTATTAATTTTTAAATAAGTTTCAAACTCAAGTTGTCACTTGAGTTTGAGGGGGGATGTTAGAATATAATCAATTAGAATCAATTAGTATTATTTAGTATATCTGAATATTTATTATAGGAGATTACGTCTTTATTATTACGATTCTCTTAGTACCTATAAATACCCTTTTATATTGTATCATTCTAGACAACTTGAATAGACAACTTGAATACACTCAATAATACACAAATCCTTTCTCCTGTTTAGTCTCTTGTTTTTAATAATCTTATTGTTGAAAATAATAAATAATTCAGGTTCAAATTGTCAATTGAATCAGAACAAAATTTATTATTGTTTTGAATCCAATCAAGTGGCTAAGGTGTAGTTCAATTTAGAAGAAAAAATATAGCATTAGAGAAAATATTTTTCTGCGGTAAATTTGGGTGTAGCACGAAGATATTTGTGTGTAACACGAAGATATTTGGGTGTATTTTAAGAATTTTTTGGTGTATTTTTGTTCTGATAAGTTCTGCATATTTTAAAACTATTCCTCTTCCTCCTTCTCATCTTCTACCGTTTCTTCTTCTTTTTTTATCATCATCACCATCTTCTTCTTTTTCTCTTATTCATCTTTTCCTTTTTATTTTACCTTCTCAAGTTTTTTCTTGTTTTACTCTCTTAACAAGAATAAAAACAAAAAATCAAACAAAGAAGAAGAAGAAACACATAATGCTGCAGAATTACTTGGAAGAAGATGAACTTACATTCATTTAACTAAAAGAAAGAAAGAAAAAAGAAAAAAAGAAGAAGAAAAAAATTCAATATTAAAGAAAATATTTTTCTGTATTTGCAGCAAATTTGGGTATAACACGAAGATATTTGGGTGTATTTTAAGAAATTTTGGGTGTATTTTTATTCTGATAAGTTCTGCATAATTTAAAACTCTTCCTCTTTTTCATCTTCTACTGTTTTTTCTTTTATCATCATCACCATCTTCTTCTTTTTTTCTTATTCATCTTTTCCTTTTTATTTTACATTCTCAAGTTTCTTCTTATTTTACTCTCTTAACAAGAATAAAAATAAAAAAATCAAACAAAGAAGAAGAAGAAACACATAATGCTGCAGAATTACTTGGAAGAGGATGAACTTACATTCATTTAACTAAAAGAAAGAAAAAATGCAGCATTAGAGAAAATATTTTTCTGTATATGTAGCAAATTTGGGTGTAACACAAAGATATTTGGGTGTATTTTAAGAATTTTTAGGTGTATTTTTATTCTGATAAGTTTTACATAATTTAAAACTCTTCCTCTTCCTCCTCTTCATCTTCTACTGCTTCTTCTTCCTCATCTTTTTATTTAGTTTTCTTATAATTCTTCTTGGGCAAAAAAAATCAAACAAAGAAGAAAAAAAATACATAATGTTGCAAAATCAATAGAAAGAAAAGGAGGAAAAAAATGCAACAACAACAACAGTAATAAAAAACAACGATGAAGATGAAACACGCGAAGAAAAAGAAGGAGAAACGCAAAAAAGAATGAGAAGAAGAAGAAGGAAGAGGAGGAGGAGAAGGAGGAACGTGAAGAAGAAGAAGTGTCTTCCATAATGGTGAGTGAGAGCACGCTTGGGAAACGGTTGAGTGATGCGTGTGTTATCACGCTCCAGTGGGTAAATATAATTTTTGTTAGACTTGGCCCAACTTGTAAGACTTGTAAGTCAAAAAGACTTGTATGTGTAGCATAACTCATTTAAAAATGTGATGTACAGTACGTTGTTAGATTATTAAACTAAAAAATTGAGTTGATGATTAAAAATGATAATAAAAAAATAAATTTTAATAATTTTATAATATTTTTATTCCCTTTTCTATCTTTAATAATTATATTTTGTTTTAATTTTATTTTTAATGTTGTTATGATGGGTAACCGGAGATTAGTGGGCTGGACTAGTAAGGTTGGCCCAATCGCTTGAGGGAGGAGTCCTTCGGACCTGGTTCCCGTCTCGGAGCCTCCATCCGACTTGTGTGTGTGTAATGGAATGGGGGGGGTGGTACCTGCAAAGACATTCCGATGCTTAAGTTAGCAAGGGTCTGTGCAAGTTTGAAGAGTATGGGAACTTAGAGATACCTGAGGGGTGTCAGTATATTTATAGTGGTGAATCCATAACTACCGTTGGAGTGGTTCCACCTTTTAAGGAGGATAACCATCCATTTATCTTAAGGAAGTTAAGATATGACTCCTGGAAGTGGGTTGAGAGATTTTAGGGGCAGTTACCTATTCAAATAGGTGTTATCTGCCAGCCAATCCATGTTCCCGACTTCCTTGTGGTGGATCCTGTGTCGAACCCAACCTCATACGAGGAGGTCAGTTAAGGAGGGATACCAATCTCATGAATTGTACCTTTTTATCTTATTTGGACCTGGGTCTTGGTGTTGGGCCAAGGTATGAACGGTGCCCCAGCTCGAGTCCAAGTTCTTTTGTGAGTTGGGCTCGAGTATGTGAATCGGGATCGTAGCCGACGTGGTGAGGAACTGACGTAATTTTTCAGGAACTAACGTGATTTAAATTCCTCAACCATCGTGTCTAATCAAACGTCGCATCTCTTCAGGGGTCTCAGCATTTACACGCGGGGAGCAGTTATATTGGTAACGGCGCACCTCTTAAATGGTTACGTCGTTTTACCATTATGCCCCTAACGTGTTTATAAATACTTTTCCTCTCTTTCCTTGTTTCGTTTCTGAAAAACTTTCTACTTGCACCCTTTGCTAAAAGAAGAAACTCTTTTCATTTCGAGTGCTTTGGCTATTTGTCGCACCTGCCTTCTGTGTAAGAAAAGGTCAGTTTCTTTCTTTACTCCTCTTTTTACAGAATGCTTTTACTTGCATGTTTTTTGTTGGAGGATTGTTGGCTGTAGACCTAGTAATTCTGCTTGTTTGAGAAACCTGCCTTAGACCCTTTAGAGACCCTATTTTTTTATTCTTTTTCTTTTTTCTTTGTAGGATTCGTCACCTTTTTTAAAAAAAAGATGTCTTCCCTAGAGTCTCTTTCTTTGTGGGTCGATGGTACCGTTCTTGGGGAGAGCTCTCTGGTAGATACCGACTATCTTACCGACCTGCATACTCATCATAGAATTTTCACTTTTGATGAGGATGAGCCGAAGTATGAACTGGTTGCCCCGGGTCCAGAAGACCGGATTTGTTTTGGGAGAGCTTCTGATGCATTCCCTTATTTTTTCTTTATGTATGAAACCTTTTTTACCCGTTTGGGTGTTTTCCTTTCTTTTTACGACTTTGAGATAGCCATTTTATCTCATTGTCGTGTAGCCCCTACTCAACTTCACCCAAACTCTTGGGGTTTCCTGAAAATTTATCAATTCATTAGCCATGCGTTAGATTTTCTGACTTCTTTAAAGATTTTCTTTTTTCTTTTTCCCATAACCAAGCCCTTTAGTGGGCAAAATAACAAATAGCAGTGGGTGTCTTTTTGGGCCATCCAAGGCCGGAGAGTTTTTACTCTTTTTGATGAATCCTTCCATGATTTCAAAAACTTTTTTTTTAAAGTACAAGCTGTAGAGGGTCACCACCCTTTTTTCCTGAACCAGAATTCTTCTCCTCATTTTCTCCTGTACTGGTTAGAGGCCTCTCCCGTAGAAAAATATAGCCTAGATGATCTGAATGAGGTATAAGCGGCCATTGTGGGGTTCTTCCGAGAAGTATGGGGAAGAGCCCCTTATCTTGATACTAAAAAGTTCCTTCAGGGGTCTCCGACCTTCGTATAGGCTCAATTAGGTAGCTTTATATTAGTTTTTATACTGTTTTTTTGGCTTGATTGTCATCTGAGTTGTTTTCTCCGACTTATATGCTTATTCTTCTGTTACCTAATGGCTTTTGCAGAAATGGCGAAGAAGAATTCCAGCTCCTCCTATCAGAGAGTTCAGGATGTCAAATCGAGGTCCCGTGCTAGAGTGGGTGCCGCCACGGCTGCTGGCACTCCTCCTGCTCCTGTTCCTCCCCCTTCTCTTCCTCCTCGCAACTTGGGGACCCCCTCCCGACCTATTGTCATATCTTCCTCTACTTCTCTTCCATCTTCTCCGTCCCGATCTTCCCCTGAGCCAGAGAAGAAGAACCACAAGACTTTAGAGTCTGGCTCTTCTTTCAAGGGTGAGGCTAAGTCTAATGGGCCTCAATTCATTCGGAATCATATCTATCCTCATATTCATATAAGTATGGATGATGCTTCAGTTCGAAACCACCTTAATGCTCTGGTTCAGGGGAGTATCCGGGCGGCTAGATTAGGTACAAGGCTTCTGGATATTTTTGAAAAAACTCTCGTCAGCTCTTTGGGTTCATCCCTAAAGGTTGAGAAGCTAGAGGGGAGAATTTTCTTATATCAAGAAGAGGAGAAGAGGTTGAAGGAGGAGGTCACAGAGTTGAAGGAGGAGAGGGATCACCTCCAGAAGAGGGAGAAGAGGTTGCTGGGCTAGTGTGCCATGGCAGAAGGCCTGAAGGAGAAGGCGGAGCAGAGTTACATGAGGCTGTTTGGGGAGAACCTGGACCTGAAGAAGGATTTGGCCGAATGTCGGGAGGCCTTCCAGGATCTGGAGGACTCTGTTGCAGAGGGGGCCGAGGAGGCCTGTAGGATCTTCAAGGAATTGGTCGGGGTTATTGCTCCCGACCTGGATCTTTCTCCCCTCGACCCCGATAAGATTATGGTTGATGGGGCCATTGTTTATCCTCCTCGGCGTGAGACTGACTCTGAGCTGAAGACTCAGGGGCAAAGAATAATGGAGTCCCCTCCCCGACCAGAGGATATCCCGAGTTCTTCAGGAGCTCCTTCTCAGGGTCCCAATCAACCTGTTCTATCCTCTCCTGGTGCTGCTCCGACCTCTCTTCCTGGTCCTGATGGTGTTCCGACTACTTTTCCTGGCTCTGGTGGTGATGGCCCTTCTCCTGGTGGTGGTGACCTTCCTTCTTCCAACTGATTTATGGCTATATGGGGGCCGGCCTGTGGGTCCCCCGTTTTTAAACAATTTTTATGTTTTTGTTTTATGGTGGTAGTTTGCTAACGATTTTGGCCCTTTGTGGCCGTAAACAAAATTTAAAAAAACTCTTTTTTGGATAATGGTTTTAGGCTATTGGTGTTGTGTGCATGCTTTTCTGTTTAGGTTTTTGAAAAACCTTTTTGATCTTTTCGAAAACCTTTTGTCTTGGCTGGCTGCCCTTTGTCTAAGTTACCTTGAACTTTTCTAAGAGACTTGGGACAGCTTCTGCCTTTGGTTTTTCAATGGGTTTTTTTTCTCTCTTTTTCGTATTCCTCATACTCAATTTTCTTTTACTGAGTTTCCATAACTTAGGTTATTTTCGCGGTGCATTTTGTTTCTTCTCGGGGTCTCCGACTTGTAAGTCGATTAGCCTCTGAGTTCTTACATGACCTACTTTTATAACATCTTTACACCGACTTGTACCTCGTCGTTTTATCCTGACGACCAGCTAGGTCGGTTCATGAGATTTTTACGTTTTGTCGAGGTTAAGTCGGCGCATTTCGTAGAAAGAATAATACATCAAGGAATTTATAAAGAGATATGGAAAAAGATATTTATTTATTTGCAAAGGTACTTTTTGCTACTAAGGGTTTTTATAATTCATTGGCCCTTAGTCCCCACTTTGATGCCTCATTAAAAACACCCCCTTCAAGAAAATCCTCTCTTTGGGAAAAACCATGAAGTTGGGAAAAGAATACATCAGGGAGTGGAGTTCACTTTTTAACTATAATACCTTTTCATATTACAAGCATGCCATGACCTAGGTAGTTCGGTGCTGTTTAAGTCGGTCACCTTATAGTAGCCTTTTTCTAAGACCTCTCTAATTTTGTATGGTCCTTTCCAATTGACAGCAAGCTTTCCATCCCCAGATTTGTTGACTCCAATGTCATTTTTTATTAAAACCAGGTTGTCTGGGGTGAAACTTCTCCGAATGACCTTTTTGTTGTATCTATTTGTTATCCTTTGTTTCAATGTTGCTTCTCTTATATGGACTCGTTCTCAGACTTCGGGGAGTAACTCAAGTTCTTCTTTGTGCCCTTGTATATTTCCGACCTCATCGTAGAAGCTCACCTTTGGACTTTGCTCGCTGATTTCAACTGGTATTATGGCTTCTACGCTATAAGCAAGTTGGAAGGGTGTTTCCCCTGTGGCAGACTGAGGTGTAGTCCGATGAGCCCACAGTACTTGTGGGAGCTCCTCAGCCCAGGCTCCTTTTGCATCTTGCAACCTTTTCTTCAACCCTGCTAGTATGACTTTGTTAGCTGCCTCAGCTTGTCCATTTGCCTGTGGATGTTCTACCAAGGTGAACTTATGCTTGATCTTCATGCTGACTACCAGGTTTTTGAAGGTTGAGTCGGGAACTGAGTGCCATTATCAGTGGTGACGGAGTGAGGTACTCCATACCTTGTGATAATATTTTTGTAGAGAAACTTCTGACTTCTCTGAACGGTGATGGTGGCCAATGGTTCCGCTTCTATCCACTTTGTGAAGTAGTCTACTCCCACTATTAGGTATTTTACTTGTCCAGGCGCTTGGAAAAATGGTCCTAGCAAATCCAATACCCATTTTGCGAAAGGCCATGGAGAAGTTATACTGATGAGCTCCTCGGGGGGAGCGACGTGGAAGTTTGCATGCATTTGACATGGCTGACACTTCTTCACGAATTCCGTGGCATCTTTCTGCAAAGTCAGCCAGTAGAACCCAGCTCGAATTACTTTCCTAGCTAACGACCGAGCTCCGAGGTGATTTTCGCAGATACCATTGTGGACCTCCTCTAAAACTTCTACTATCCTTGAGGTTGGGACGCACTTTAATAGTGGTGTTGATATCCCCCTTTTATAGAGAATATTTTTTACCAAAGTGTAATTTTGTGCCTCCCTTCAGATTTTCTTGGCCTCTTTTTTCTCTTTGGGTAGGATGTCAAATTTTAGGTATTCGATTAAAGGGTTCATCCATCCGAGGTCTAATCCAAAGACCTCAAGGACATCTTGCTTGACCTCTGTTTTAACTACAGAGAGTTCTTGTAGAGTTTCTTGGATCAAACTTATGTTGTTTCCCCCTGGTTTGGTACTTGCTAATTTGGAGAGGGCGTCTGCGAAGCACCCGAGATACTCTAGCATTTTGTCTAAGTACCTTTTCATATTGGGGACTTTAGCTTGATATTCCCCATTTATTTGGGAGGTCACCACCTGGGAGTCGCTGAATACCACTACTTTTGTCGCACCGACTTCTTCTGCCAGCTTTAATCCTGCGATCAAGACTTCATATTCTGCCTGATTTTTGGAAGCTAGGAATTCAAATTTGAGGGAGACTTCTATTTGCATTCCCCCCTTGTTGACCAGTATTATGCCTGCGTCGCTTCCTATTTTGTTAGAGGATCCATCTACATATAGCTCCCATGTAGTGGATTCTTCCTCTTGATCTCCTGCGTATTCTGCTATGAAGTCAGTGAGGTATTGGGCTTTTATTACTGTCCGAGTTTTGTATTGTAAGTCGAACTCGGATAGCTTTATTACCCATTGGACCATTCTATCCGCAATATCCGTCGTCTGGAGGATTTGCTTCATGGGTTGGTTTGTTCGAATCTTTATTGTATGAGCTTGAAAATAAGGTCGTAGTCTTCGTGAGACTACTACTAAGAAGTACGCAAACTTCTCTAGTTTTTGATACCTTAGTTTAGGGCCTTGTAGAACTTTGCTGGTGAAATATACAGGATGCTGCCCGACCTCGTCTTCCCGTATTAGAGCTGATGCTACAACTTTGTCTACTACGGACAAATACAGGACGAGTTCTTCCCCTATTATAGGTCAGGTCAGAACTGGAGGTTGGCTTAAAAACCTTTTGAACTCTTGGAATGCTTCTTCACACTCAGGGGTCCATTCGAACTGGCATCCTTTTCTTAGTAGAGAGAAGAGTGGAAGGGATCTTAGTGCTGATCCCACCAAGAATCTGGAGAGGGCGGCAAGTCGGGCTTTTCAGTTCTAGGATTGCTTTGCACTTGTCGGGATTTGCTTCAATCCCCATTTGTATCAGCATAAATCCCAGAAATTTTTCAGCCTCTACCGCGAAGGTGCACTTTGCAGGATTCAGCCTCATCCCATGCAACCTTACGGTGTTGAAGACTTGCGAGAAATCTGTCAAGAGGTCAGTTTCCTCCTTGGTTTTTACTAGCATGTCGTCTACGTAGACTTCCATTAAATTCCCAAGGTGAGGAGCGAACACCTTATTCATCAGCCTTTTGTATGTGGCTCCAGCATATTTTAATCCAAAAGGCATGACCGGAGATTAGTGGGCTGGACTAGTAAGGTTGGCCCAATCACTTGAGGGAGGAGGCCTTCGGACCTAGTTCCCGTCTCGGAGCCTCCGTCCGACTTGTGTGTGTGTAATGGAATGTGGGTGGTACCTGCAAAGACACTCCGATGCTTAAGTTAGCAAGGATCTGTGCAAGTTTGGAGAGTATGAAAACTTAGAGATACCTGAGGGGTGTTAGTGTATTTATAGTGGTGAACCCATAACCACCGTTGGAGTAGTTCCACCTTTTAAAGAGGATAACCATCCCTTTATCTTAAGGAAGTTAAGATATGACTCCTGGAAGTTGGTTGAGAGATTTTAGGGGCAGTTACCTATTCAAATAGGTATTATCTGTCAGCCAATCCACGTTCCTGACTTCCTTGTGGTGGAGCCTGTGTCGAACCCGACCTCATACGAGGAGGTCGGTTGCGGAGGGATACCAATCTTATGGATTGAACCTTTTTATCTTATTTGAACATGTGCCTTGGTGTTGGGTCAGGATATGAACAAATGTATATTTTATATTTTACCACACATTTAAAATTACACTCATACCTTTAGTTCGTTATAAATTAAGGGTAAAAAAATTGGAGAAAAGAAAAAAAAAGAAAAAAAAATCAAAGAGAGAATGAAAGAGAAGACATTGTTTATATTTAAATTAAAAAATTTAATATTTATCGAAATATATAATTCAGAGAGTATTTATTAATTTAAATTTGGTTGCACTTGGATATATATAAGCTGCATATTTGTTCGTAAATTGGGTATTCAGTACCCTAGGTCGTGTATTTGCTTGCATATTTAGGTGCCTTAGTTTCCTATATACCTGTATACACATATCTAGATATTTCAGTACGTATATATATGGGTATAATAAGTTTAATGTTAGTGTACGCGAATATGTATATTAATGTAACGATTTAATTATAATATTATGTACGGTTAATTAATATTCGATTTAAAAAAGATAATGATTTAAATTTTTTAAATTACAAAATTAACTATTTAAAATTATGCAAGATATATGCAAAATCTTTTGGATAGTATAATGTTGGTTTGATTTTTATAATTTTTATTTTATCTAATTTTAAATAATTTAAAATTTTAAAATTACAAAATATTTAATTTAAAATTTAGATAATTATAATTTTAATTAATAACTTAATTTAATTTAATTTAATACAAATAAATATACTTATATTATTGTACAAACAAAAATTAGATAACTTATTTTTATTAGATATAAGATTCTTTTAATTATCAAATATTCACTCAATGTTTGTATTCATATTCAAAAAACCAAAAATCAGACCAACACAACATTGTTGAAAAAATTTTGCATATATTTTGAATAATTTTAAAGTTTTAAATGGTTAATTTTTAATTTAAAAATTTAAATCATTAATTTTTTTAAATTAAATATTTAATTATAATAATATAAGTGTATAATATTATAATTAAATAATTAAATAACACACGTGTTGACATTAAATTCATTATGCCTATACTGAAACACCTAAATATGTGTAGGCATATCTAAAATATTAAAATACCTAAATATACAAATATACATATTTATGGTATTGAATACCTAATTTGTGAACAAATGTTCAGTTTGTAAGTATTTCGAGTGCAAGGTTTTTATACATTGTTCAATAACTTAAATTTATTTAAATTAATATATATTAATATTATTATATTTATATTTATTTTATTTTCGTGTATGTAGTTATTTAATATATTGTCTTTTTTATGTGAAGTTTACTCTCTTTTATTATTATTATTATTATTTTCTCTTTTGTACCTTATCAGCCGAATGCGTATTATTGCCACTCCAATTTCTTTATTTATCTATTTTTATACTATTTATCATTTATTTTAATTTATTGATGTTCTATATTTGAGTACACAACAATTATTTATTAATATTATTATTATTATTGATATAATTATCTTTGTCGTTGTGGTTATTATTATTATATTATTATTATTATTATTATTATTATTATTATTATTATTATTATTATTATTATTATTATTACTGTTTGTGGTTATTATTGATTATCTCTCCTTCGTATCATTATTATTATTCGTGTATTTTATTAATATTTATTTGACATAACTTTATAATATTATTCTCTAATTAATTAAAAAAAAAAGAAATATTTAAGATTGACTGCAAGATTTTTGCTACTTTGTACAAACATAAGATAGTTCCATGTAATCATATGTTTGTACTTTTCAACTTAGTAGGATATTGAAAGGTTAGTTTGTTGAGCCAATATATCCTTTTCAGAATCAGTAGGAACATACATATAGATGATATCATGTAATTATGTTAGTCAATAATTAAATGTATACACCAATAAAGCTCTGCAAATGCTATACCAATTAAATTGAGATAACTTCCTTTTAAACACCTTATTCTCCTTTCTTAGTTTCATGATTTTTTGCTGTAGTATCTCCACTTGCCAGTTTGAGGTCATTTTTTGCTGTTGTTCTACCAACTTCTCTTTGCAAATCACCATTGCAGGGTTCAGAAAAACTTCCGTTCTTATTTCTTGATGACATTATTATTACCAAAATGCTAATGAATCAAGTAGAATTAGACTTTAGATTTTTGGATGCTTTATTTTTTGGAGAAATGTTGTGTACTCATTCTACATCATACTCAAACCCGACACACACACTCTCCATTAGATCATACACCTCATTTAAATTTAATGGTGTAGAGGTATGTGTCGGTATAAAATAATGTCAGTCTTATGCCTGTGATGCCTACTTCTCTATGACCAAATAAAATATTTTCGAAACATGAATGCATGCATAGAATGATAGAATAAGTGATATGGGGAATCAATTAACACTTACATTCCTTTTCCAGTTTCTATATTTTTTTGTTTAACTCATTTTTCTCGAGTCTTGAATCTCAATATTATCTGTCAAATGATGATGTGCAAACATATCTTCAAGCCTTTACCAACATGTGAAAACTAAAAACAATGCAATTATTGGAAAAATAAAGTGCCTTACATTTTGATTCCATTTTGAATGGTGATGTTCCAGAGAAAGTTTGGAGAGGGAAAGATGTCTCCTATAGTCACTTGCGAGTGTTCGGCTGCAGAGCTTTTGTTCACATTTCAAGAGATGAAAGGTCTAAATTTGATGGGAAATCAAAGCAGTGTATCTTCATGGGTTATAGTCACGAAGACTTTGGTTACAGATTATGGGATCCGGTGAGCAAGAAAATAATTAGAAGCCGAGATGTGATTTTTCTTGAAGACCAAACTATTGAAGATCTTGAAAAGACAGATAAGCCAACAGTAACTGTTAGACGTTCTACTGATGATGAACCTGGTCCTTCCACTAGACCTCCTGTTGATGGGAGAGATGTACAAGTTGATAATAATGGTGATGATTTGCATGATGAACCTATACCTCAACCTGAGGTGCCAGATGTTGAAGTTCCACCTGAACCACCAGTTGAGCCTGAACTGAGAAGATCTACTAGAGAGCGTCATCCTTCTCAGAAATACTCTCCTCATGAGTATGTGATGAACACTGAAACTGGAGAGTCGGAGAGCTACCAGGAAGCTATGTCTGATGAGCATAAGGAAGATTGGTTGAAGGCCATGCAAGAAGAAATGAAATCCTTGCATGAGAATCATACTTTTGAATTGGTGAAGTTGTTGAAAGGTAAGAGAGCATTCAAGAATAAATGGGTGTTCAAGTTGAAAGCGGATGAAAATGTCTCATGACCAAGGTACAAAGCTTGATTGGTTGTGAAAGGCTTTGAGCAAAAGAAAGGTATTGATTTTGAGGAGATTTTCTCTCTAGTTGTAAAGATGTCCTCTATTTGAGTTGTGTTTGGATTGGCGGCTAGTTTGAATTTAGAGGTTGAGCAGCTTGATGTGAAGACTACATTCCTTCACGGTGACATAGATAAAGAAATTTATATGGAGCAACTAGAGGGTTTCGAGGTTAAAGGAAAGGAGCACCTTGTATGCAAGTTGAAGAAGAGCTTATATGGGCTGAAGCAAGCGCCAAGGCAGTGGTACACGAAGTTTGATTCCTTCATGGAAGGTCATGGGTATAGTAAGACTTCTTCTGATTATTGTGTTTATGTTAAGAATTTCTCTGATGGTGATTTTACAATTCTCTTGCTTTATATTGATGACATGTTGCTTGTTGGTCATGACACTAAGAAGATTGAAAGTCTTAAGAAAGACTTGAACATGTCCTTTGCAATGAAGGATTTGGGTCCTGCAAAGAAAATCCTTGGCATGAGTATCACTCGTGACAGGAAGAATGAGAAACTGTGGTTGTCACAGCAGAAGTATATTGAGAAGATTTTAGAGAGGTTTAGCATGAGTAATTCCAAACCTGTTAGTACTCCACTTGCTAGTCATTTCAAGCTGAGTTCGCAGCAATGTCCTACAAGTGAGAAAGAGAAAGTGGAAATGAAGAAGATTCCATATGCATCTGCAGTTGGCAGTTTGATGTATGTTATGGTTTGCACTAGGCCAGATATTGCTCATGCCGTTGGAGTTGTTAGTCGGTTTCTCTCTAATACTGGAAAAGAACACTGGCAAGCAGTGAAGTGGATTCTCAGATACCTTAATGGTACTTCCAGAGTTTGTTTATGCTTTGGGAGTGGCCAACCTGTGTTGGATAGTTACACAGATGCGGATATGGCTGGGGATCCTGATTCAAGGAAGTCTACTTCTGGTTATATGATGACTTTTGCAGGGGGAGCTGTGTCGTGGCAATTCCGACTTCAGAAATGTGTTGCTTTGTCTACTACAGAGGCAGAATACATTGCTGTTATTGAAACTTCTAAGGAACTCTTGTGGATGAAGAAATTTCTACAAGAGTTAGGCATCAATCAAGAGAAGTTTGTGTTATTTTGTGACAGTCAGAGTGCTATCCATCTCAGCAAGAATTCGACATTTCATTCCCGATCGAAGCATATAGAGGTGAGGTATCATTGGATACGTCAAGCGCTTGAGATGAAGTCATATGCACTTGAGAAGATCCATACTGATGATAATGGTTCAGATATGATGACTAAAAGTTTACCTGCAGTAAAGTTTGATTCCTGCAAAGAGAAGGCGGGCTTGGTGGAGCAGCCTATCCCCATTTGAGTTGGTGAGGGAGAGATTTGTTGGTGGGTCCCCAACCAAGTGTGGCCCACAACTTTAAAACAAAAAAAAAAAAGAAAAGAAATAAAGTGGCTATTAGCCACGGAAGCACGGGAGTGAGAAAGACAGAAAGCAAGAAGCCCTCATTTTGAAACAAATGAAAACAGTGAGAGGGAGATGTGGTTTCGGCGTCGAAGAGAAGAAGGTTTTGGGGGAAAAGGGTAAGCCAACTTTGATCACATTAAATTGGTAAAATTGCTTCATTTCTTATGAAATTTTAGTATGTTATTCCTGGTGTAGAGATGAACATTAGGATATAACTTGCTAGTTGTATTGCCTTCTCTTTTGCCTGATTTGAGATACCCACTTTGTGGAGGGTTTATGTTGATTTTCATCAGTTTTGATGATGCATTTTATTGATTGTTGAGATGCCCTAGTGTTACTAGGAAGATTGTTTGTGTACCCATTATTCTGATAGTGGAAGATTTTTCTGGACTAGCTCCCGTGGGTTTTTTGTCCCTCTTTTGGGGGGTTTTTCCACGTTAAAATTCTGGTGTCTGATTATTTAATTTCTGCCATTATATTTTGCTGCTTGGAGTATCTTTGGTATTGCCAATTTAATTGCACAGGTTGTGGAAAAATTATTTTTGGTGCTTCCGCTGTTAGACAGGTTCTTGTTTGAACCTTTTGTTGAGTTTTCCAACAAAGTGGTATCAGAGCCGATGGTTAATCGGTCTGGTGGTTTTAAGGGATATTCAAGGTGAAGTATCAAAAGTCTTGCCGGCAAAGGTGGTTCGGGCGGCGTGTCCAGCGGTGTTTTGCGGCGGTGTGATGGACGAATACCCGTGGTGGAGGAGCTAGAAAAAAGGGGAGTTAGTGCTTGATGTGGAGGCTCACACTTGAAGGAGAGATTGTTAGTGTTGCAAGTGTGAGGAGTGTTGAAGTTAGTCCCACATCAAAGAAAGCAAGGAAGAGTGAGGAATTTATAAGAATGAGAGATCCATTAACTTGACACCTTAAAGTTTTGAGTTGAATGTGGTGTCATTTCATCTTATGTTCTCTCGCTTGATTCCTCCCCGAAATCTCCCCAGTTGTCAAGAGCTCCCCACGGTTGGCCCAGACACTTTTTTATGTGAATCATCAAATAGTCACTTAATCTCAGCTTCTAATCTTGCAATTTTTTCTTCATATTCTTGCTGAAGCAGGTTCATAGCCTTTTTATGTTCCTGCTCCGAGTGTATAACCAAGGGTTGATGTTGTTATAACATATGTTTTGTTTACTGGGGCAATGTTTCTTGAGCACTTTATCTGATTGGACATTGCGTCGGCTAACCAAAAGAGAGAGGAGCAGTTGTTTGCTGAAGTTAATATACTCTTCCATTTCTCGCCTTCGATCAATTTTATCAGGTGGATCTTTGCTTGAAAGAGACAACCCGATCTTGCAATGAAAACGACTTGTTCAGCAAAATCTTACCTTTGGAAGAGGTGGATACCGATATGAAAGAATATATTTTTAAAGAAACAAAAGTACACGAGGGAGTGGTCTTATAATTACGGTGGCATTATTCAACGAGAAAGCCTGATTGATTTAGCAGAAAATGTGCTTAGATATCATGTTGGAACAAATATTTTGTACCACTATTCCACTAGTCTTGGTGAAGATAACACTGAGGACAGAGGAGGGCAAATTCAAACGTGAAGTAATCAAGAAGATATCTGATTATCTCTTCTATATATTACTTCAACACCCTTCCATGTTGCCTCCATGGATTGGTGGTACTGAATATATCCAAGACACTTGTATGAATTTGGAAAATTCGATATACTTTGAATACATTCATACTGGAGATTTCTATGTGGTGATTGGTTACGTTTCTTGATCTTTGGCTGCAGTTAACCGTAAATGGGGTTCACATGCTAAACAACTACCAAGTGGAGGCGAATTCCTCACTCATGTTACTCTTCTCATGGCGGATCTTTCTTTAAGGAAAGGGAATTTCAGATGGCCATGATGGCTCTGTGGAAACAGAGATAGGGATCACACCACCAGTATATACATGTTAGAATACAAATATATATTGAAAAATAAACTAAACCACATATTTATACACAAATATGTTAATGGCTAATTTTAATAACTAATACATAAACACTCATAACTCATGTTTGTTTATTTGATAATAATGTTTCGTTCTTTTTTACTTTTTGTTATATATTCTCTTGTATATCCTCCAGTATTATTTCATCACCATTGAACATACATAAGTATAAACTCAAATCCTCACTTGTTCACATAAATAAGTAAATAACACCCTCCACCATAGCTAAACATTTTTTTTCAATTTTTCTTATATAGCACATACACATAAGATAAAAACCGATCGAGGAAGACAATTTCCCTTTTTAACTCGAAGTAATTCTTCTTTCATAATATATATATCGTATCAACGTACATGTACATAGCAAAGCATTTTATACGCAAGGACGGCAGAATCCTGTACTATGTGAATTTTGACCAGTAAAATATTAACAGAAAAGCCATGTCTGGTTACATATTTTTAACACCCTCATGAAAGCACGCATACTATTCGAGCTTGCATACATTCAACATTGAAAGTTCTAACTTCCAATAATTCAAAAGAAAGATATTTAACATGCAGAGAAAAGAAGCGGATCCAACTTAGTAGCATACCCCTCAGGTGATTGAAGTATAAGTTGGCTACTCTACAGAGTGAGACACTGAAGGAGAAGGAGTGAAAATGTAAAAGTGACAATCATGAGCATCAACATGAGCACTGAATGATGACACTGCATCTGATGTTAGTGTCTTGTGCTGCAACATTTATAGGATCAAAACCATCTAAGTTAATAACAAACATATAGAAGGAATCTCTAATTAGGGTAGTTTCATGCAGCTAGCTAAGCTTACCTGCCATAAATCCCTTACAGATACTCGAATTCCAGATTCCAGTCCAATCGTATTCCATGAAGCAGTTATCGTAGTTGCATTTGAGCACCGGTTCCAGAGTGCCACTGCCAACCGGTCTCCTGATAAAGGACCAGCCCAAACCTATAAATATGAAAACGTAAGAACTAAATTTTGAATATAACAAATGTACAACTTTATATTCTATATTAGTTGGTGGGTAATGCTAAGATTTAAATAGGAATAAATTATGAGTAATGCTAAGGAATTCACTTTTTTCCGCCAACATTAACTAATTCTTTTTAAATTATTTGTTTATTTTAAACGCTAGACCCTAAATTATAAACCCTAACACAAAGTTGGCTAATGTTGGCTAACTAATGTTGGTTTTCTATACTTTCTCATAAAAAAGTATTACTTATTAGTTCTGCCAAAGTGGCAACATATATTGATAACGAAAATATAAATGTTAACGTTGAATCAGCACATAACATGAACATAGTAGTTCCCCCTTCATTCTTTTTCAAGTAATGTAGGAGCTAGTAAAGTTTCCAGACAGGATCATGTACTCTGCATAACCTATGGTTTGCTAAGTCTATTGATCCAGATAGACAACATCTGAATATGAATCAATTCTTTGGGAAACCGATGCAACACACTGAAAGATGCATCATGAGGTGATACATTGATACTGAATATATTACCTGATTGCAACCATCTTTTCCAGAAACATAAACTTTCCTTCCTTGGACACCAAGTGGATCTGCAGAGTGACGTAACAATATAACCCTTTATAACAACTTAACTAAAATTTATATTAAGTAATAACACAAACGGCAGCAATGAGAGAGAGAGAGAGAGAGAGAGAGAGAGAGAGAGAGAGAGAGAGAGAGAGAGAGAGAGAGACATGATGCATCAACATGGCTACTCTGAATAATAGAAAGAGGAAGTACTACCTTGATTTATGTCAATGACTTCTTTGTTGGTCAAAATCTCAATTGTCTCAACAGTCATATTTCTTACATCACAACCAATCAATAGAGGAGCCTGCACCAAGTTCAATTTTTTAGTTTATGAAGAATCCAGCTGTATCATTTGAGGTAATTTGTGATGCATGCAAATTTGTCTTTATACTCAATCACAAGAAATTAAAGCCAAACATAGATGCTAAGGAATACAGCTATTATCACAGGTACAAATTCAGACTGGCCTTTGTTTTTCTTCCAAGTATTAGAAGAATTTTCCATCTTTACTTGCTACCTAAAGACCCAATCCAATCTCTGTCCATTTCCACGAAGGACAAGGTGATCCCGGTCCAAAAAAGAGGGAGACTTCGGTCCTCCACCTTTTCATTTTGGGACAATACAATCCCTTTGTTAAAAAATCTATTAAATAGTAACGAAAATTACTTTTGTAGAGGGTTTTATATGTATTTTGTGAAGATTTTAAACCCCCACAAAGTTTTTTTCAACAATATGACCAACTATGAGTCTATGACCACTACTATCACCACCTTCTTTATTCTCATCGTTATCACTTCTATCTCTACTATTTTTATTGTATAACCATACTTTATCATTATCGTTATCTCGTCTACCATCATCACCAATACCAATATCATCAACATTAATGTTCTCTTATTTGTTTCTTCTTCGATGTTATTTTTTTCCTTTAAAAGATATTCGTACTACAATTACTTTTTTTTTCTTGCGACATCATTTCCAGCAACGGCCTTTCTCTACTTAACCATCACAGGTGAAGGAATTTTTCAAAAATAAACTTATTAATAGTTTGTAGAAGTTTAAAACCCCCACAAATTACACATAAAACCCTAAACCCTAAACAAAACTAATTTCCGTTACTATTTAACGAATTTCTAATAGAGGGATCGTATGGTCCCAAAATGAAAAGGTTGAGGGCCGAACTGTCTCACTTTTTTGGACAGAGATCTCCTTGTCCTTCATGAAAATGGACAAGGGCTGTGTTGGGTGGTTACTCAAAAATTATGTGGAAACATATGTAACACAGGTTAGTGGGTTACTATCAAGAATAGATTATAAACAATATAACAAATGCATCAAGAGAGAATGACATATAAATAAGATTTAAGAAGAAGACCTTCATTAAAGCCCAGATGCTGAAATGAGCACGGTATTCTTGGTAAGTCATGCCGCCATTTCCAACTTCCAACATATCTGGGTCTGTCATGGGGTGGTAATATGAGGAATGAATAAGAAATCTTCAAGTTTGCGCTACCATTTCAATAAAATTTCAAGGAAGATGGCATGCATACCATTCCATCCGCCAGGACCAGCATATGCGGCCCACTTGTCATTGAGATCAGCAATGTTTGACATACTGAGTAAGAGAAAAGTAAATTCAGAAACTACCCTGTAAGCAGAAACTATAGACAAGGAATGCTAACTGATTATGAGCTAAAACACCTTGGTGCAAATTGCACTGACACTCTCTTCAAGGGCATTTACAGTCAATCAAGAAGAACAAACTCACAAGAAAGTATCTACCTACTTGAAATGCAGAAATTTCATAGGGAACATATCAAAGTACAGTCAATCATTATGCAAAAGCATTCTTTCATGGATAGTAATAGACATGACATAACCTGACCTATATGATTTTATTGAACTAAAAGCAATCCTGATAGAATATTAAATGCGACACCTATAATCCTAATTCCTAAGTTCGGGAAACAAACCTTGCCCAAGTATCATTGATGTCTTCAGTTGTGCGCCAACTGTTACCAACAGTGCCAGCCCATAAGGCAGGGTCATCAACACCCCTACAAAAATAAATGAAGCAGGGAAATTCCCGTCAAGCTAAGAGTAACTAATCTCATAAAAAAAATCAACAAAGACACCTTATTACCATTCACAAAGTGAATAGAAAATTGTACGTCCAGTAGCATTGAGAGCATCACGCATTGGTGGATATCTGGAATACAAAGAACCATGTTGAGTCAATTTATATGTATTTGATTTTGATGCTTTTGCAATTAACTATGTCAAAGATGAGAAGAAACCTTTTTTTGGGTGGGATGCCCAGATTGTAACAATTGTCATATTTCAGGTAATCTATACCCTGGTCAAAGGATTGAGTTGGAGGAAAGTTCCAATTAATACCCCAAAGAAATATATAAAAAAAATCAGACATAAGAATTCAAATCTATGAATAATGTAAATGAAATATTTAGTATAGAAGGAACAATTCCCAAAAACACCTTAAGAGCTATACTAACATAGTATCTATGAAGATATAGGTCATTGATAAGTTCCATGACGACTGAATAGCGATTCAAAACACAAAGTTTAACAGCAACAACTATTGAGAACTACATGATATAGGAAGTAGGAACACATAGTTTTCCATTTATTTTCTTTAGAAAATTAAAGTATTTCGTTAAATGGCTGAAACTCTTGTCTCTTCCAAAATTGGCATTTGTGATTATCCATGATGCGTTCTGTTTACCAAGAAAGATAATGGGATGTTGTCAAGATACAATTTATATCAGGGGCAATTTGAACCTAACCATGATCAATACACAGATATATATAATAACCATACGCAGTACTTTCGTTCCTCAGGCATCTACAATTCCCTATTACATGAAGAATATCTGATACTATTTCAAAAGTATAAGATAAAATATTAGAATCTAACCCAAGAGGCAAACAAAGCTGCATCATCCTTTTCATGGAAAATCGATCCTGGTCGGACTTGACAAGTAAACGCCCTATCAACAGTTGGCAGTATAAAAATATTGAAAAGAAAACATTAAAAGCAGGAATGCATTATTTATAAAGATTTCAAAGATCTGGCCTGATTTCGCAAAGCATCTTACCCAGCATCGGAATATATACCAAGCTTCAGTCCCTTTTCATGTACATAATCTGCAAGAGCTTTGATTCCTGATGGGAATGTTTTTTCGTCAGGTACCAGTTGACCCTGCATTACCACAATGAAAACACTAAACAGTAAGGAGCAACATATATTTACTGAGACAAAGACAATATCTTTCTGGCTTAAAAGCTTTGCTAAAGAAACCATTTAGTTCTTATGAAATATAGCTAGTGCATATATAAACTGTTTAATATAAAGTTATAAAACACCAAATAAACCAGGACAAATTACAAAGAAAGTATCACTTTAAGTTTTAACATAACACCATAACCATTTCTTGCAATATATCACAGGACTATCTAGCTTTATCTATTTACTTATCAAAGGCCAATTGGAAACAACTTTTCCTCATCCAATTGAAAGTCAAGAATCATGATAGACCACACTGGAAGCTCATCTGATTCTAAGAGCAAGCTGGTGACCCTAAATTTGATCCAGTAATATCGAAAGGAATAGGATAAGATTCTACTGACCTTCAAATTTCTTGTCACAGAAGACCAGCAATCATCTGCACATTTAAAATGTAAATATCAAACTAGTACACAACAGAATGTTCATTTGAACATACAAGAACAGTACCTATGTTGACGTACACATAACCCAAATCCGCTAATCCCGTCGATATCAGTGCATCAGCTGGAACGATGAAATACATAACAGTCAATTAGACATAAACAACGGATATTATTTGCAATAACCATAATACTTGCAGTGTTGCAGTTAAAAAAAAAAAAAAGACAGCACCATTGGTAGTTATAATTTGTAAATATCAGAGCTTTCTAAACCATCTTAAATAAGAAATTTTATCCAATTGGCTGCAAAACTAACTATGGATGCTATTACTATGTCTTTGATGAATACTTTTCCTAGCTTACGAAAGAAGGTCAAGAAATATTGCAATAATCTCCTTCAAACCATCAAAATCAATAGCACTTGCAATTGTCAAATTTTCCGAGACTTAACTGAACCTTTGTTTTTTTGTTTTTTCCATTTTTCCAATAATATAAGGATATGAGTTGTGATCTTATCAGTAGTATAAACAAGAAATCAATACCGGTTTCCTTAATGACGGTCTCATTGATATTGCATGCAAAGAAGTTCCAACTATTCCATCTGCACAACAACCAAATCACATCGCATAAGCAACCCCTCCAACTAGCTTCAAAAGCAATTAAAATAAGACAATGAAAAAATCAAGTTTGGTGCCCTCTGCACATGAAACCCCTGATCAAAACCACTAGAATCAAAGTGAACGTGTTTTGTGCATGTGGGTCATCCGTAATTTGTGGTTGCAGCAATAAGAAAGAGAAAAAGAGAGGAACTTTAATTTCAGATAAGCTGAAGAGCCCATAAATTGGTTGAATTTAAGGGCAATATTATCAGAGAGAAGAAGCAAATGACGAACCCCATTTGAGGCGTTTTGGCCAAGCCATTACTGAGTTGAAAGGTGCCATAGTTGGAGGTATCATAGATGGAGTGGAAGTTGGATCGGAAAATGGGTTTCTGGTTAAAGCTCTGCAAGATAGGATGAACTCTAGCCGAAACCAAAACAGAGGAGACACAGAAGATGGTGAATAGAAGAATTGCCGAGTAAAACAAATAAGTGCTGCTCTGTTTCTGCTTCGCCATGGAAGCTAGCGTGAGAAGAAGAAGAAGAAGGTCAAGTGAAACAAATTGAGAAGATCACGTAAGAGAAATAGATTTTGTAGTGTTGTAGGAACAGAGTATTGAACATGTGTTTGGCCCCAAACACTTCTCCTTAATTATTGGGTACCTGAACAATATCATTTAGGATAATCAATCATTTAGAATAAAGAATAATTATTCAAATTAATCTTAAAATTTTTAAAATTAAACACTTTTAGTTTTTTAAATTTTAAAATACAGAGATAAGTCTCAATGTAATTTATGAAGTTGTACTCGAGCTTCATAGTAGTCCCTGAACTTAAAAGTTCCTCAGAGTCATCCCCAAACTTGCACTCCGGGACTCAAAGTGGTCCTTCCGGCAATTTCAGCACACGTGGCGCAACCGGAAAGCTTAGCTGGCAGCGTTGGTGACACGTGGGACTCACAACGGCTAGCTGATGTGGCAGAGTAAACTCTTCCGACTCAATTTGGTCCCTCGGGTGAAGTTAAAACCCTAATCCCCTTTTTTGAAGGCCACATTGTTCACTCTGCTGTCTCTTCGTCAGTGATGTGTTCTTCTGTTCTCCCTCTCTGAAGCCCGAAGGTTATGGCTAACACGAGTAATGCAGCTGGGAGCTCAAATAACCCACAATCGTTTGGAAGCATCATGAGGAGAATGAACAGAAACAGAGAAACTCGTTTGCCATAATGGTGTGCCTGTGGGTCGAGACAAGTGCTGCGGTGGTTAGGGACGGATTCTAATCCAAAGAGACCGTTCCTGGGTTGCCCGAACTACAATGTAAGTATTATTGTTGTTGATTGCTGTATTTATGGATATAAATTTTGCTGATTGAATTTTCTTTGATGTGCAGACTGTGGGTAAGAAATGGTGTGGATTGTTTATGTGGGTTGATAAAGTTTTGGAAGATGCCATGCCATGTGATGATAGAACAAAACATTCAGATGATGATGAAGAATGGAAGATGAAGATGGCTTGGAAATTTGGTAAATTAGAAGCTGGAATTAGGGTTCTAAAAATGGGGAGAATTTTGATGTTTGTGTTCATGCTGCTGATTGTAATTGGTATTCTTGTATTAAAGCTGGATAGACAGCAGGATCAACTGTATCTAGCAAAAAATAGATGACATGCATGTTATATGCATTCCTTGTTCATGTACTTGTTCCTATCCTTTTGTTTGAAGAGATGGAAATTAAAGTGTTTGATTATATGCATACTTTTGTTCCTGGACTTCTTTTCAATGAAATAGAAATGGACAGGATTTGAACTACTCTTAAGTTTGTAACAGAGGATAAGATATAAACAAAAGGCTGAGAAAACTCAATTCAATAAAGTCATAATTCATAATTCATATTGGTAATGTTTGATTCAAAAAAGACATTATAGAGCCAAAACACCAAGTATATCAAAGTTGTTGACATATTGACCTGATAAAATTCAAATACTAAAATCTCCAAAACTGGGACAATGTTTTAGGCATTGTAAACAACATCAGTAAAATAGATAAAAAAAAACAGCCTGCTTTTCCTAAACATAATCATCCTAATCTTCATTTTTTGTGTCTGGGTGCCTTGAATCCAAGGTTGGGCACAAACTTCATGAAATTTGCAAGCCTTGTAGCCGTTCCTGTGTTGCATCTTGCATAGGGCCACTTGTTCAAATACTCCCAGGCTTCCTTATTAATCTTTTCAATCTTTTTGATGATATCAAGGAAGCCATCTTGGCTAGTACACCTTGCACAATCCCAAAATAGCCCTCTAAACTGGAGATCCTTCCATTGCTTATTGAAATTCTTCCACAGATGCCAAACACATAATCTGTGATGGACATCTGGAAAAACCTCCTTAACTGTATTTATAAGGCCCTGTTTCAGATACCAAAGAAGGGGTCAGATAGTTGTTTTCGGACAGCAAAACTGTCCCTACAATTATATAAGCGACATCAAAATAGTCCCTAGACTTATGTAAGTGACATCAAACTAGTCCCTACACAGCACTGTTACAGAACATTATGTAGAACAGGATAAATGAGTAACAATAGATTGACAGAACATTATGCAGCATATAATCAGTCCAAGATTAATTCTGCATATATAGACAGCAGCCCAGTGTATTAACATCATATAATCAGTCCAGAATTAATTCAGCATATATAATCAGTAATATGTGCCTTAAATCAAACTGGCAAATAAATCACAAGGACAGGTACCAAACTTCACTCTCTGTGTAGTTCCCCACAAAACCCAAGACCAATACCCTTTTTTTCTTTTGCAACTGAGAGAAATATATATATACAACTACAACTTACTACCAACAAAAAAAGGCACACAAAAATAAAGAAAATATGCCAAATTTGGAGCTAAAGTAATCACTAACTAAAGAGGTTAAAAAATAATAAAATAATATACAACACTGAAAGTGGAGATGAAACAAGAAAAATTATCTAGAAATAGTAATGGTAAATAGTAGTTAATGAAAGCTCATTAAATGACATCTGTTATCTTCTTCATATCATAGCATTGATTCAGTCCTAATCTTCTTCTACCATTTTCATCATCACTCTCACTCTCTCCTTTTCATTACTTGACAGTTGGCAACAAAAGCACCACTCCCTTGCTTTTCTACTTCTCCTTCTCCCTCTAATATTTCACTGTGCTATATTATCACTATATTCAAATTAACAATATAAGTTAAGTCTTCTATTATTTTGTGGTTTTCTTTTTCAAAATTTTTATTAGAAAAGGTTATTGTGGACCGGGGTATTGAATAGAGTGCCTAGCTTTGTTAGTTGTTAATTGTTAAATTATATGATATTTCACCTTTATTTTGATCATGTTGCTAATGATTTGTGTCATGTGAACATAAGAAAGTGTGAAATCAAGAATATTATTTTGGTGTAACTAAGGATAGCAGTTCTCTAGACACTAACTTCAATCTTGGTGGATCAAACCATTCAAAATTACATACCCTTTCCCACAACTAATCCACTAGTCCAGACCAAATTCATCAAATAATTTGACTATTTCAATAGCTAAGTTAACTTCATTAGCAATTGCAAAACTTACTTTATATTACTCTAACTTATGTATGCAAGAATCCTTTATGATCACACACTCAGTTTAACTAAACAGCATTACATATTACATTCAATTTAACTAAACCAACCCAATACAAAGAAAGGCAATTAGGTAAATCAGTCAAATTTAGAATCCATTATCAGAGTTACAAAAAATTTCAACTCCCAAAAGATCTTTACTTCTACTGTGATCATGCAAACTCTGTTTAACAAATTCATTTATCAGAGTCATTGTCCTGAAACACATTAACAGTTTGAAAACTTCTCCACTAAGAGCAGTAAATCCTAACACATAAAGAACACATTTTCATATTATCAAAACACAAGAAACACTCCTACTCTACAATTTTCTTGGCCAAACCTCTACGAAAGCCAGTAGTGATCAAACCCTAGCACAGAGAACAGAATAGAGGTGTTCATACCCATCAATTACAATCTAAAAAAATGGCCTGAACTTTTGTGAATATTAGATTAACAACAATATCAAAAAATAGAGGAACCACATTTTTTTTCATTTTTGGCTTACCTCTTTAAGAGAAACCAGGCTTCCCATGATTTTTTTTTCATTTTTGGCAAACGATCTTCTCTGTTTCTGTTCATTCTCCTCATGATGCTTCCAAACGATCGTGGGTTGTTCGAGCTCCCAACTCCATTGCTCGTGCTAGCCATAACCTTCGGGCTTCAGAGAGGGAGAACAGAAGAACACAGCACCGACGAGGAGACAGCACAGTGAACAATGTGGCCTTCAAAAAAGGGGATTAGAATTTTAACTTCACCTGAGGGACCAAATTGAGTCGGAAGAGTTTACTCTACCACATAAGCTAGCCGTTGTGAGTCCCACGTGTCACCAACGCTGCCAGCTAAGCTTTCCGGTTGCGCCACGTGTGCTGAAATTGCCGGAAGGACCACTTTGAGTCCCAGAGTGCAAGTTCGGGGATGACTCTGAGGAACTTTTAAGTTCAGGGACTACTATGAGGTTCGAGTGCAACTTCAGGGACTACATTGAGACTTATCTCTAAAATACATAACAGTTTATAATATTTATTTTTATTAAACAATACAGTTTTTTTTAGTCACTAATATTAATGCCTGATGTAGAATATTGTCTTGCACACCTAACAGTTGGACAAATCAATCTCTAAGGATAAAATATAAAACGATTTTCAAAAAATTTAAAAAATTTTAACACAATCACCGTAAAATTTTAAAAATTTCAAAACAGCCCTTCGAATATTTTTTTTGGTGACGCCCTTCGAATATTTTTAGTCTTTTTCAAAAGTCGATATTTTATAATATTTTTATTAATTAGAATAATAAAATATTATTAAAAAATATATAATAAATACAAAAAATAATAAAATATATACTAAAAGATAAATTTATTTATTAAAATGTTATAAAAAATTAACATTATTTAATCATTAATATATGATACTTACTTTAAAATGATATAAAAATCATAATAATAACAACTAAATTTAAGAAGTCATTGCATTATGAAGGTCATTATTTATATACTTAAAATCATAACATATTGACACTAAATAAATTAAAAAAATATTTCAAACTGAAAAAAGTCTATTTTTTCTTGGCATAATTACCGTAGTAGAACAAACAACTTTAACTACAAATTTATTTTGTGCAACATTACGCTTAGTGAATTCTAAAATTTTCTAAGAAATATGAATAGAACACTTAGGTTTGCTAAGACATTTCTTGTTCAGATGTCGTAAAATATTAGGAGCTTCACATTAGGATTTTGTAAATAATCTACATTGATCTTGTGGTTGACTAAAATTTACAAATTTGACTTCATAGATGACTTAGTTCTCATTGCATATAAATTCTAAAATGTTGTATTCATAAGTATTTGCACAAATATTTTTAATTGTATATGTGAAAAATTTTATGTTAAATAAAAATTCTCCTATTTCTTTAAACAATACTAGCTCATTTTTTTCTTCGTCATTAAAGAATGATCATAGAATATGATACTCATAAAGTGAATTAAATTAAATTAATATTTTACATGGTCAAAAATAAATATGGCTTCATTTATTTAAATTATTTTTTGAGAAAAAAATTATCTTTTTAAAATTAATTTATAATTATTTTAAAAATATATAAAAAAATTTCTATATAAATAATCAAACTTAAGATACATAGACTAAAAATTTTATAAATTAAAATTTATTAATTTAAAAAAATTATAAATTATTTCAAAAAGACTTAGAATTTTTAATTTTTTTAGAGATTTTTAAGATTTTTTAAACTATTCGAGGACTGTTTTGTTACTTCATTTTAAGTACTGATTTGTCTAGGTCGCACACGTGCACACTTAATTGCCACATATGCGAGTTAATGTTTCACGCCAGCAATCATTGTTAGTAATTAACGGAGGAGACTGTATTGTTTAACAAAAATAAATATTGAAAACTATTTTATGTATTTTAAATTTTAAGGGACTAAAACGCCTGATTTTAAAAATCTCAAAGGCTCATTTGAATAATTATTCATAAATAAATTAAGAAATAAATAAAATCGTGATATAATAGTTTATTGATATAGTAAAAATTAGTTTAAAAAATAGACACATAAAAAATTAATTTAATTTAATTACAAAATAATTTATTTACCCAATAAAGAGTAAACTATTATTTTTATTAATGAAAGTTTTAAATATTGATAAATTTACCCATGAAAAAAAAAATTAAAGTTATATCTTTGAAAAATGAATTTCTTACAATAAAATTATTCAAATATTGAAAAATCATTAAAAAATTTTAAATTATCCTTTTCCTAACCTTAATCTCAACCCCCTCCCCCCAAATCTTAACCTTCCTTTTGTTCTTTTCATGAATTTCATCACCTCTTTCACCACCACCATCACCGCCACTAATTGTCAGCTTCACCTTCCTCTTTCACACTACAGTCACCACCATAAACAACAACAACAAGCAAACCACAAGCATTCAGATTTTCTTTAAAAAAAACCATAAAAGACAGCAGAAAAGACGACAGTGATGATCGAGCATGACGATGACGAAGCAGCACTTGTTTCATTTGACCTTCTTCTTCATCTTGTTATGCAATTATCTTTTTCAAAATGTGAGTTGAGAGGGTTAGAATTTTGCAGAACTAATTATGTCAAAATACAAATCCACCGCTACCTGAGAAATCGCAATTGCCGCTACTTCAATGTTAAACCGATGAGATTGTTGTCGGCCTTCTTCATGGTCTGCATCCTTCATTCACCATTGGAGTAAACTGATTAATTTCTCTGTTTTCAATACCCAAAAATTCACCAACGTCACAATCTCATCCCATCCATTATGAATGAGTCATCAATAATCAGTTCTAACTAACAACATCAAATATCATGATAGAGGATTGTGCATCAAATGACATCACACCATTGCTGCAAACCCAATATGAAGAATTAGAAAAGAAAAAAAAATAGGGACAATGTGGACAGTAGTGGCGCACATAGTGTAATGGTGTCATACATTTAGGAGTGCTCTTATTCGCATGGAACATAACGTAGCTTGGTTGGATTGGAGGCCCGCTCGTAATGCTTCCATTCACTTTCATAGCTCTTCTTTCTTCTTTTCTTCTCAGTAAAACTTATGGCTCCCCAGAACCTAAACCCAAACGGAGTTCTTCTTTTGGTTTTTTTCCCTAAAAAGGAAAATCAGATTATTTTTGTGATTTGATTACTTGCAGTTGCTCATGTAAACCCCATAAAAGTTAGGGAATAATTAGTCAATAAATTAATTTTTAATAAAAAAATTAGAAATATGAATTTTATAGTTTGATAAGATAGAGCTAATTAAAATAAGAATTTTGACACTAATTTTAAAAAAATTGACCTAAGATTGGGCCAAACGAATTGAACCGATCAAACCAAACCTAAAACGGTCCAAGGGCCTAACTAATTCACTTAGCCAAAGGAGCTTCAGCTCCTCCCCTGCTTCCTCATTGTTGTTTCACGTTGAAAAATCATAAGGGAAGAGAAGGAGAGCTTCTAACCCTAACATTTCACTAAACCGTACACAACTTCTCGCTTCAAGCTCCAATTGTCGCACTGTTTGTGGCCATACGTCTACCGTGTTGAGCTCTACAAAGCTCAGTACTTAATTCAGTAAGAAAGTCACATTTCTAGTTTCAATTCTCTCTTTTCCAATTTCAAAAATTTTATATTTTGGGTGTTGAGATTTTTGGCTAATTTGATGTTTTAGGGTCAAATTAACTTAAAGAATTAGCGAACTTTTGTTTGATTAAGACACATACAAGGTAAAGATCCTCAAACCCTAGTGAATTTCTTAATTAATTGTGATTGAGTAATTGAGTTTATGTGTATAAATATGATATTATGTGTTAGGTAGTTTATAAATGGATTTGGAACACAATTGAAAAGATTGGAAGCTTGAGTGGGAGCTTTGGGTGCTGAATTTTGGTGGTAGATACTTGAACTTTGCCTAATTGAGTTATCTTTGGGTTATACGAGAAAATCGGCTAATGTATGATTTTGGTTTCTCGTATATAATATATAATGTGTCGTGAAAACTTAAGCTAGACATCTTGAGATAAGTTGAATTGTGTGTTTGATGCGTGATTAGTGGTTTCAGGTAAAGCACACCTCTAAAATCTATATTAAAATTTTTTAGCCTCTAAAATTATTGAAAAAAATTAAGCAATATTATATTCTTTGTCAGTTAAACCAATTTTAGTTTTTCATTTATTATATTTTATATCAATAGTTTATATTTAGAGTTTAGACTTGTTTTCTCGATTTTTAGCAAATCGATGGTAGTTCGATATCTAATGGTTTGGGAGCGAAACTTATTCCTCTTTGTGAGTACCAATTTTATTTGCATCAAAATCTATGCTTTTGACAATGACGAAGAAGAAAAAACTAAGCTTTGCAAAAATTTGAAATAAACAATAAAACATAAAAGATTTGAATAAAAGCAAAATCAAATTACAAAAAGGAAAAATGTTTGAAAAAGTAAAGGGCAAATTAAAAAATAAAGACTAGAAAGGATAAAAGTTGCTGAATTTAAAGGAATCGAAATCACATTGCAAAGAAGATAAATTGCATAAAAAGAAAGTGACAGGAAATTTAAATGAAAAGTAAAGACATAGAAGGAACCATTCAAAGAAAAAGACTTTTGACTGGCTCAGAAAGTCGCTGGGGATGTAAGTGAGTGTGAGTGTTTTCTCTGAAAAGATTCCAACCCTTATTCCTTCGAGTCTTCTCCTATTTATAAGACTCTCCAACCAATCCGATTGAAATGTAACTTCCACGTACATTAATCCATGAGTAACCGTTCCCGCTCTTTGAGTGCTATCGGCCACCAACTATCTTCACCTATTAACTTCCTTCGATTGCTTCACTCTCTCTCGATGAGTCCTAGTCAATCAACATTTTCTCCTTTATCGATTGACCATGCTCGATGAATCCAATGTAGTTATTCTCCACCTCGAAATTCACAACTTGTTATTTTTTTTACTAACAAATTGCATTGCTGACCTCTTCTTTGACACAATTGATCTCAATCGAGTCTGTCACTTTGACTTCTGTATTTGTATCAATCGATTAATAGAGTGTAATTAGCTCTAATCTAAAATCAATTCTTATATGTATTTGAAAATTGATCGAAATATTTTGGCACTTGACAATGATCGAAGTCTAACTTATCGAACATTGACTTGTCAAAAAATTCAATGACATTTTTATCGAAAATATTATTTTTGATATAACAAGACTTTAAAATTGAAGCTTTAAAATTTAAGACTTAGATTTTAGAGTTCAACATTTAAGATTTAGGATTTAAAACTTATGATTAAAAATTTAGAATTTAAAATTTATGATTTAAAATTTTAACTTCAAAATTTAAAAATGGTGCACTACGTATTTTTTTTAAAAAATATATTATTATTTGCTGTCAAATAATAATAAAAAATTTTGTTATTATTATTATTAAAAATAGTAATCACATATTGACAGTTAAAAAAATATAGATAAAATTAAATTTTATTGAAAATATTAAGAATAAAATAAAAACAATTTAAATATTAAAAATATTTTAAAATTTTTTAAAAATAGTAAAAATAAAAAATATATTTTATTATATCTTTTAAAATAAAATAAAATAATTTTTTTATTTCTTATTTTTTTATTTTTTATTATTATAATATTTTTTAATTCAATAATTTAAAATTAATTTTTCTTAAATTTAAGTTTTATTTAAAAATTTATTATTACCTAATAAATTAAGGTAAAATTCGAACACCAACGCCCGTTTAGTAAGCGAGTGAATTGACTATGGGAATCGGTTGTTCTTGATCCCTTACCCTTGGAATAAAATATAGCACTTCGAATATTGCGTGTAATATTCTCTTATCCCTTCCATTTCTATTTCCATGTCAGAATTATTATTTTCAACGTGAGAGATTCTACGTGTATAAAAAATCTCTTCAATGCATGTATATCCAAATATTTATTTTGTATATTTTCAAAGCATTAATTTTGGCCACATCTTAATGCAATTTCTTCCCTTAAACTTGATTTTCTTGTCTTGACCTAGTTTGTTTCATCGTTAACTTTCAATGCCAGTCCATTGGATCTCTCTATTTTATTAATTGAGCAGTGGATAATGTATCCCTCTCTTCTGGCCCATCTGTACATACGGATTACGACATGAACCATAAAAAACTAATCAGTTAAAATATAATTTTGGGACTAGCCTATTCTACTATTCTCTTTCATATAGGACTAACTATATAATATAATACACTTATTTTATAATGGATTGTTTACATGTGTCTAACATCTGTGTGTTTTGCGTACATGACTATTTAGAGTATAAGTAAGCAAATTATTTAGTTATTAAAGAAGAAGATTGATCAACGTGACTTTTGAATTTTTTTAGTAATATTCTCTACATATATAAATCATTTTTCGATACAAGTATATACAAATTTCTTTAACCTAATTCACCTCACGCGCCATTAATTTAATCAATTTTTCAATCAACGCACGAATATATAACTATCTTTTTCAAAAGAATTTTATTTCTTTTTTCGAATTTTGTCAGTGTTTTTGAACTTTTATATTTGCGTTCTCTATATTTTTCTTCCTTCGTTCTGTGCATTTTCTTTCTTCATTTTTCTCAATTTTTTTCGTTCTCTACATTCATTTTTAAAATCAAGCTCTAAAATCAGTTTTAAAGATAATGAATGATTCAAGTTCAAATTGTCAATTGAACCAAAACAAAGTGGGTTATTGTTTTGAATCCAATAAAGTGGCTAATGTGCGGTTCGATTCTAGTTAATATTTTCGTTAGTAGTTTATGATTCTGTAAGTGAATAATATTGTTTTTGCTTGTGAAAATTGTTGTTCATCGTTGATGATTTGAATTGAATGTAATGTAGGAGTTCTGATGAATCTGTTGCATTTCTCATTTTGGTGTATATTAGAACTATTTTGGTGTATTGTGAAAACTTTTCGGTGTATTTACAGGTTTAGACTTTTCAATTTAATGAGGGTGAATTGTATTATTTTTTTGAATCGAATCAAGTAGTGAGGTGTGGTTTGAATCTAGATAATAGAGTTTGTTTGTAGTTTATGATTCTATATATAGTTGAATCATTTTCGTTTCTGTTTGATGATGAGTCTGAATCTGATTTTATTATTTTTGATGATGAGCTTTGGTATAGGCTAGCTTTTAATATGGTGTATTGTGGACTATTTTTGGTGTATTTTATAGTTTTTGTGCGATGTTGATTAGCAGTTTGTTCCAAAGGTTGGGATGAATTTTAACAAGCTTGAAGATGTTGTAAAATTCTACAAAGATTATTCGAAAGTTGCAGGTTTTTCTACAAAAGTTCAGAGCACAAATAAGAAAGGAATGAAATTAAGAACCAATTGATTACATGTAGCAGGGAGGAAAAATAGAAATCAAACATATCTCCAATTGAGAAGATAAATCCTTCAGTTGGATTAAATTGTCCTACAAGAATTTATATACACATATTGAAGGACATTGGTGTTTGGATCATTTCGAAGGTTGTGTTGCATCATTCACATCCCTACTGTGCAAATCAAGTAGAGATGCTTAAACAGCACATGGAATTAAACATGTCTGTACGACGTACAATAGAGAATAACGAGAAAGCTGGAATCAGACCAAACAAAACATACCAATCATTTGTCGCAGCAGCAGCAAGGGGTCATCGTGAGTTAAGTTTTATTGAAAAAGATGTGAGAAATTACATCATGAGAGAAGTGCGGAATATTTCGGAACTAGAGAATGCAAAAGAATTTGGCAAATACTTATTAAGAAAGAAAGAAAAGAATCATAATTTCTTTTTCGAGCTTGAACTTGAGGTTGATCAGTCGATTAAGATTGCTTTTTGGACCGACGCAAGAAGTAGTGCTTCCTATGAGTATTTTGGAGATATTATTTTATTCGATACCACTTATAATACAAATAGGTAATATATTGTTCTGCTTTATGTGTATTTGGTATCATTTTCGGTGTAAAGAGATATTATTTCGGTGTATTAATGATTGTGTTTCTATGTCATCGTATTCAGGTATAGTATGGTTTTTTGTTCTTTTGTTGCGGTGAATCACCACGATTAATCAACACTTTTGGGATGTGCTTTGATGAAAAACGAAGATATTCAATCATTCAAATGGTTATTTGAATGTTGGCTTCTTATCGATCAATGTGCATCAATGCAAAGGGCTATTGAGGATTGTATGGCCACAATAATTCACTGGTGGTGTATTTAGCATATCATGAAGAAGATTCCAAGTACATTAAATGGCTACAAGTGACACGAAGAAATGGAACACGAAATGAGTCATGTTGGTTGGAAATCTCTTACAAAAGAATCATTTGATAGGAATTGGAATAATTTTCTAATGAAGTATGGTCTTGGGGACAACAAATGGCTTTCAGGTAATGTTGGTTTTTTATTAGGATTAAGTGATGTTGTTAATTTCAGTATGTGTTTTGCTTGTGTAGTAGAGGTGTAAATTGCATGTTTTTTTTTGGTGTATTTTAGTTCTGATTTAGGTGTTTTTGCATAATTTTTCGAAGATCATCATTTATGGATTCTAGTTTATTTCGATCAACACTTATGGGCCAGGATGAGAAGCACGCAAGGGAGCGAGAGAATGCATGCTTTTTTTTACCAAGTTCATTACGCGTAACAGCTCACTTATCTAATTCATCAAACAGTATGATAATTGCCTAGGAAGTAGAGAGCAGAGAGAGAGAATCAGATGCTGCAGATTTTCTTACCACCATACCATGTGCAACAAAATCCTCAATAGAAGCTCAGTTTCAACACGTGCATACTCACGAGAAGTTTAGGAAAGTTCAAGCACAATTCAGAGAAAAGGTGAATTGCATCACAAGATCAAGGCATTTCACTCTAGAATATATGGTAGATAAAGTTGTAGAATAAGTTTCTAACTCAACATTCAACAAGTTTGAGGATACATACGATAGGGTATCAGCTAAAGTTAAATGCCAGTGCTTATTATTCGAGTCAAGGGGATATTGTTCCATCATTCTCTGAGCGCGTTAAGCTTTGAGCGAGTAAATAAAGTGTCACTGATATATATTGGAACGATGGAGCAAGGACCTAAAGAAGAAGCACACACATATCAAGAGCAGTCACGACGAGCCTTTGTTGGAGCCAAGAAGCAAGAGATTTGACGATTTGGTGTTTTGGTTACAAAATATCTATGAATTTGCATCAGAATTTGAGGAGCCGGCTACGATTCTGCACTGCGCTTACGATAATGCTATGGTTGAAATGCAAGAATACAAAGCCAAAAGCAAGGAAAAATGTTCGTTATCTCACGAAGATGAATATAGACTAGGATCAAAGACGGAAAAACAGATCACAAATGTTTCAAAGAAAAAGAATGAAAGCTCTAAGCAAGGTAAAAGTGATATTCTTTAAATAGAAAAAATTGAGTTTATTTTTGTTAATAGTTTTGCTAATATGTAATTTATTTTTTACAATTGAACCTTTTTATGGTGGTTCAGTGGTGCAATCAAATTTCGGTCAATATCATGGACATGTTGTGAATTATCAATTCAGAGATTCAGTAGCATATGATAGTTATTTTGGTGTAGCGTGACACTATTTAAGTGTACCAATGAATATTTTTCAGTGTATTCTGCATGCTCTTCTCTTTTTTTATATTTCTTGTTTTTTCATATTTGACATGTTGCTGTTTGTTTGAAAATTAGTGTTTTGAACTATCTGAAGGGACTTGTTTGTTTAAATATACAATAGATAGACAATTCAATACTTAAGAAGGGTAATAATTCAAATTTTTAAATTCTCATATCTCCTGGTTAAATTTTACAAAAAAATATGTATGCATGCATTTCCGGTGTATTTTGACTAGTTTTCGGTGTATTACTAAAAGAATTTGGCGTATTAGTCAATTTAATCTTGTTTCTCTGGATTTTGTTGAACCTATATTCATTCAGATTGATAGTATTTGAATACAGCACAGACAGTTTTATAGAAGTTTATTTTTGCAAAGAAAATTTATAAAAAGTTTGGATTAAATATTCACAAACTATACAATTTATAGAAAGTATGTGTTCAAATAAACAATTTAATACCCAATTTTTAACAGTCTACAATATTCAAACTATTCACTGTCGATATCTTCTGAATGCAATTCACAATAAGGACTCAATAATGCTGCAAATGGCTTTGATAATCTGATTACTTCACTTTCTTGGATGGATCTATCTCTAAGTTGATTGATTTCATCAAATAGAATCAGTGAAGTATATTCAACTTTGAAATGATCCACTTTCGCCTATAGTTTAAAGAAATTTCTTTTATTAAACTCCGTTAATTTCTTTTATTCTACATGTGTCCAATTCTCTCATTCATATTTGTCCTTTTTGATGTTTTGTGGTTTAATTACCTCAAGTCATTTCATCACATAAATGGCACAATCAAAGCTAAAAGCAAAAATAAATTAGCAAAATAAAATAGAACGTAAGAGAAAACAAAAAATTTCTCAGATAGAAAGATTTATACCTGATATGTTGCCTGATAAACTCATATTTTATGATATATATATATTGTGTTCAATTTAAGTGATTTATTCAACCCTTCACCTACTTATTCATAGAAATTGCATAGTTTTGCTTTCCCTTCCTTATTATGTGATATATGTGAAATACATGTTTTCTATGCTTTAAAAGTAATTATTTTAATTACCCTTTATTACCATTCAATGCCGTGATTTGTGTGTTGAGTAGTTGCAAAGCTTCTAAGGCAGGAATAACTTAAAGGATGGAAAGGAAACATATGAAAATAGAAGGAAAGCACAAAATGGAGTTTTTGAAGAAACTGGCAGCGACACAAACGCATGGACGACGCGGCCGCATGCCCAGCGCGAAAAGGGAGTGACGCGACCGCGTGGTTTAAGCAGAACACAGATGGCGCGGACCCAAGATCAAAGCGAACGCGTGATAAGGAAAACTTCAAATGACGCGACCGCGTGACCCACGCGGACGCGTGACAGACGCCACGCACCAGAAATTATAGAGAACGCTCCCAGCGGTTTCTGAAGCCCTTTTTGGCCCAAATCCATGTCCAAGAGGCCCAGATTAGAAGTTATGAAGTGGAGGAATGCATCCATACGGGAGTTGGCCAATTATTTTCACTTTTCATAGTTTAGATGTAGTTTTAGAGAGAGAGGTTCTCTCCTCTCTCTTAGGATTTAGGATTAGGATTTTTAGAACTTAGGAATATTTTCATCTTCTTCAAATCACATGTTCAATGTTCTTTTTATTTGTCTTTCCAATTTGATTTATGAATTTGTCCATGTTAGAGTTGACATCTTTATTTAAATATAACTTGAGGTATTTCAGACTCATGATTGTTTTTCCTTATTTTTAATTTAGATTATTTACTATTGGCTTTGATTAGGTAATTGGTAACACTTGAGTTGTCAAACTCAGCAGTGGTTGAAATTGGCAGATTCTAATTGATCTAGATCGCTCTGAAGCTAGTCTTCCCACAGGGATTGACTAGGACATGAGGATCAAGCTAATTAGTCCACTTGGCCTTCCCTTGTTTAATAAAGGATAACTAAGTGGGATTAAAACCCAATTCTCATCACACTTGATAAGAATAACTAGGATAGGAATTTCGATTCTAATACCTTGCCAAGAGTTTATTTTATCATTACTATTTTATTTTTCTTATCATTTAACATACTTGTTCCTTACTTTTAAAACCCCCAATTTACAAGACTCATAACCAATAATAAGAACATACCTCCCTGCAATTCCTTGAGAAGACGACCCAAGGTTTAAATACTTCGGTTATCAATTTTATCAGGGGTTTGTTACTTGTGACAACCAAAACGTTTGTAAGAAAGGACTTTTGTTGGTTTAGAAGCTATACTTGAAACGGGAATTTATTCTGAATTCTAGACCACGCAAAAGTTCTCTCTTCATTGCCCGATGATGTTAACATATGGTGCTTCAATTTCATCATCCTTGTTTGTCAGAGGTTGTCCTCCGGCAAATACCCTTATTCTTGAAATCATGTAACTCTAAAAACCAAAAAAAAGCAAAATATAAGAAAGACTATATTTAATACCAAATTACACCGAATGAACTAATAGTACACCTTATTTGAAAAAGAACTACACCAAATTTTTATATTGCTAACAACAGACAGAAACCAAGGAATTTTAGAGAAAACAAAAGCAACTTTAACAAATTTATTAAGTGTTGTTCTATCTTTCAAAGGAGACTATTTGTGAAATGGGTCAAGGACATCAAATTTCTTGTTTTTAACATCCGCCATCCATATCCACCAATGATTCGTATAGCAAATTGGGGTAAATATCTTAAGTTTGGTCAGAGAGAACAATTTTTTAGTTTAATTAACACCTAATGAAAGAATTGTGTTAATAAGCTTTATAAACGAAAACTTACAAATAGATGAGATGCCAACTTTTTCTTGTCCAGATATGGGATGAAATCCTTACAGTCTTGAATATCAAACGGTTTGTTAGTTTTTGGCTATTTGAACTTGCCCTTTTGATTCTCCAAAGCCAAATTCTGCAAAATTTATATAACACCGAAAGAAATAGTTATAACACACAATACATTATATAAATACACCAAAATTTGAGTTTACTACACCTTACCACAATATCAAGGGGGAGATAATACATTTGTTTTACAAATCTTTTAATTTTTTTTGTTCAGAAAGAGACACATTGCAGAGACAACCTAGAAAAATAAAAAACAAAGTTATTGCATATATGGCACAACAACTCATAATAAAATCATTAATGTTATTCTAAGATTACCAGGTTTTCAACATATGTATTGGCTTTTAAAGATGCAAAGTGCCTTCTTATTATTTCTAGTGGATATTGATGGTTGAGGATGAATATTATGTCTGGTGCGCAAATTTGTGACTCGCACAACTGAACCGGCAAGTGCACCTGATCGTCCAAGTAATACCTCAGGTGAGTGAAGGTCGAATTGCCGGATTGAGCAAGTTGTGGTTATCCTATAGATCTTAATCAGGCGAATGAAAAGATAGTTGTTGTTTGTAGTAGGCGCATAAACAAGAAATAATAATAACATGTAGAAACAGTAATTAAAGATCAGTTAAGGCTTCGGAGATACTTCTTCTTCTGGATTAACACGTCATACTCACTACTCTAATGATGAATGATTCGTTCAATGGCAAGGCTGTAAGTGATTAAGCCATTGGTCGTGATCATTAATCTCCTCAGGTCTAAACCAAACACCTGAATAGGCTAGATCAATTTGGGAGAGGATGAAGCGCACACAATTCAATCTCTTGATGATCCTACTCAAAACGCCACAGACAAGGTCGGATATTCCGGATCAGAGGCTGAAGCTCTATGATTCTAGCTCTTAGAGCCACAGGAACCTCAATTACCCCTGACTAACGAGGTTTTATGTCACATACCCCAATTAGCCCAGATAACTTGTTGGAACCCGTGATGCATTATCAAGTTATAGCTCGATACTATCCAGGTCAAGACTCGTAAGGAACTCATGTAGAATCGAGATTCATAAGGATGAAGAACAAAAATGCATCATAGAATAGAATCAATCACAGATTGAAGTAGAAAAGTAATTGCATTAATCCACAAGAATTTGCAGAACTCCTAACCTTAACCTAGGAGGTTTAGTTGCTCATACTATATAGAAAGTAACATGTGTTATGTTTTGAGGAGCTAAAGATCCTAAACATGGGTGATCTTCACCTATATATACTAATCTAATAATTAAAAATTACAAAAGTGAAATAAACTAAATAGAAAGGTGGAAAAATCCACTTCTGGGCCCACTTGGTGAGTGTTTGGGCTGAGCTTGACTTCTAACTTGAAAAAGTGGGTGTTGGATGCCCACTAGGGAGTGTCCATGCTGCTTCCTTGCTCCCTTGTGGCGTTGAATGCCAGGTTTGGGTGTTCAACGCCAGCCTTGGTCCTCTTGGGGCGTTGAACGCCCACTAAGGGGTAGTTTGGGCATTCAACGCCCGTTTTGAGCTATCCAATCCAAAGAAAAGTATAAACCATTATATATTTCTGGGAAGCCTTGGAAGTTAGATTTCCAACTCCGTTGAGAACGTGTCATTTGGACCTCTATACCTCCAGAAATGCTCATTTGAATGCATGGAGGTCAGAATCTGACAGCATCTGCTGTGCTTTCCTTGCCTCTGAATTAGACTTTGCCAAAACTTGCCAAATTCACCCAAAATTCACCTAAAATCATAGAAAAAATACAAAATTTCAAAGTAGCATAAAAAAAGTGGATTTTACAATAAAACCTACTAAAACATGATAAAACTTAACAAAATCTACTGAAGACATTAAGAAATTGACATAAAAAAACGTATAAAATATCTGCTCATCAATGTCCCACTCATTATTGCTTGTATCATCATAGGTCTTGAGATTTGTGGCCCAGAGAAAGTATTTTTTCTTAATGCTGCCCGTTATTTCGCTCTGCCTCACAGGAGTTTTGAACTTGCCATCAAAGCTCGCAGGCTGCACCTTTTGGCGTGAGGGATTTTTATCCTCAGCAAAATTTAACGCTGTCGCAACTCTAGTATTTACAACCTGCTCCACCAGCTCTTCTAATTCTTCAACCAATATCGGGCTCTCTTAAGTTTTTCCTTTTTCAACTGCCGGTTGACCCTTTTGAGTCAGTGTATTTTCCTAACTTGATTCAGAAAAGCCAAGGCTGAACGATGGCGCAGGAAAGTCATGCTTTACAAATGATGCTGCCTTCGCAACCATCATTAATGCAGCAATGGCTTGAAGGGGTGGATGACTGCATGGTGACATATAAAATAGTATAAGAATAGAGAAAAAATATTGAAAGAGAGTTATATTGTGTTGAACTTACACTTTAGAAGGAGCTGCTACCTCTGTTGGTGTATTTTTAACAGGTTCATGGGGTTGTGGAATGCTGCAAGATTGCAAAAAAAAATTAAATTAAAAATATCAATTGCACCTCAATTCATAAGAATTACACCGAAATAAGAACTAAATACACCTCTATATAAAAGACATGTAACCCATTAAACCATGCACAAATACCCCCAAAGACAAACCAAATTCATCAAAAGTATTATTCCTTGCACATTAATAGTCCTCACTAAATTCGTCGCTAGGAGACTTTGCAGCAGTTGGTTGATTTTATAGAGGGCTTGATGCTGTTGTCTTTGATAGAGGTGTACATATTTAAAGTGAAAGTATAATGAAGACAAAAATAAAAAGTTAATAAACTTTCTTAAAATAAAAGAATAGAAGATTGAAAGTAAGTTGGAAAACTTACATGTCGAGTGGTTCTGATTGTGAATGGGTCTCTTTTTGGAGAACAATTACTTTTTCTTCAGCCGATTCATTTAATGATTCTTCTTGTTTCCCGAACCTAAAATACACTGAAATCATCTCAGCAATACACCTCAAGCATTGAATAGAAATACAACTTCTATTTTATGAGAACTTACATAGTTGCAATTTTTCTTTTTTTTTGGCCTTTTTTTCTTGAATAAAATATTAAAGGATTTTTTTTCTAAAAAAATATATATACGAAATCAAAAGCAGAACATGGTAACACAAGAATTAAGAAAATAGCAATAGAAACATAAATTACATGTTATCACTTGGCTTGTTTATACTGCTCTGATCTGTCTATATTTAAAACACAAGATCATTTTTACTTGCCAAGTTCACATCCAAAATTCTAAGGGCAAAATAAACATTATTCAGTATAAACATTATTCAGTAAAACTAGAGTAATTAATTACATTAGGATTTAGAAAATTTTATCAAATAAAGAATCTTACGTTAGGAAAGCATCACAGTGAGCTTTTGTGGAGTAGAGCCCACCTTCTGGTATATCTGTCCTTTTTTCCGGTATCCTGAGAAAGAAAACAATCATCAGCCAACAAAAATACAGTAAAATTGTCAAAATACACTGAAAAATGACATACCTTTGTGCATGCTTGTCATTTGATTTCTTTTTTTTTCCGCTTTTTTTAAATTCTTGAATTTGTTTAGTTCTGACAATACATGCAAAAGATTATGTTAACAAAATAAAATTTTAATGAAAAAGAAAAGATAGCTATACAATGTATATTTCTCGTCATTAAATTCAGTTTCTTTTTCAGAAGATGAATCCTCAATAATGTGTTTTTTTTATTGCATCCCGGAAAGCAAAGAATTATCAGGCAAACAAACACAACAAAATTGATAAAATACCCCTGAAAGCAATGCATATTTTTTTGTAGGACTACGAACTTTTTTCTTTAATTTTTTTATTATTTTCTCCAATTCTTCACTTCTGACAATAAATTGAAAATATTCTGTTAATACATAAAATTTTGATATAAATAGAAAATATAGCATTCCATTGATAATTTTAGAATCTTATTCATCATTAGATTTAGTTTGGCTTTCCGAAGATGAATCCTGAACAATGTGCGTCCCCTTTTCGGATACCATCTTGGACAGCAAACAATCATGAGGTAATAAACACAGTAAAAATGACAAAATACACCAAAAAATAATATTTACTTTTTTACTTTTCTTGTTGGTTATTTTCTTGTTTTTGGTGCCTCCTCTGAGTCTTGTTCAGAATCAGACTCAGAGTCAGTACCACTATCACTTTCTAAAGAAGTGTCCTTCTTTTTTGTGTCTTCTTTTTCTCCTTCTTTTCTACCTCTTTCATTCTCGTCAATTTCTCTTTCAGCTGTGCCCTCTTGGCGATGCCCTAAAATAGGTAAAACATTAGTTTACATCATATATATATAACAAATACACCAAAATTAAGAAAAGATTCTGTTGAGTTACCATATAACCCTTAATTTCATCTTCTATCCTCTCAAGTAGCAACTCCTTAATCCAGTGCTGTAACCAAGGTGGTCTAGGGATTGTATCCACCGACTTATTTTTGTGTGTAGATTCATGAAAGTATACAATCATGAGAGGATAGAGGAAGCCATCAACGGATTTTTTCATTTTTAGTATGTGTTCACTTATGCCCTTGATGAGGAAGTTGAGAATATGGCCACCCCAATTTCACTCACTTATGGTGTCCACACGAAAAATTGGCAGCATGTGGATGGGAGAAACCTTGTTTGTGGTTGTTGGTAACAAGAACGACATTTGAATATAGAGGATGAGCGTCCTCTTGAACTTAAGCTGATCTTCATCATCGTCAACATCGATCAGCATCATGGAGTCTGTCAATTAGCAAATTTTTAACCTGTCTTTTTGAGTATTTTAATGTTGATCTGAATAATGAGACCTAAGAGAATAGATCTTCATATCTTAAAGGCGCTGGTGCAGTCAAAAAAACTAAAGGAAAATGGACTAAGGCTACAAGAAACATGGTTTCGGAAGAAGAAGAAGAAGAAAGCATCCCCCCTTCATCTGCTGCTGGTACATCATCATCCAACAAGTACTTGGTATATGGCAATGTGAAAGATGTCTTACAAGCATTTGTGAATCTGACCAAGCATTTGATCAACTCGAGCCAGTAAGCTAGGATACTAGCCATTCAAAATGAGAATTCATTGAGGAAATCTTAAAGCCGAGTTGAAGTACTTTTAATGTATATTGAATCCTTGGAAGATGAACCAATGCTATCTCATCCAGAAGAAAAAAAATCTTGGAAACTAAGAATGAGGTAGCTGATGTTTAGCTCTTTATTTTTACCGCCGATGATGAAAATTGTTTCTGATATTTATGTTCTGATATTTTGATACTGTTTAGTTTAATGGTTGACTGTAATAGTGACTTGTAGATCTTTAACTCTGGATTGATACATTTCTTTGTGCCTAACATTTTTTGTGTGCATGACATATTACACCTCCTTGATAACAAAGAGGCAGTGAAGTATGTAAAATGAATTGCATTTGAATTAGGCTGTTTAATTCATGAATTGGTGCTGCTGTTTTAGGCTGATTTAGAACTGTTCAAAATTAATTAAAGTGCTTATTGTTCACTTTTCTGATTGTTCAAATTGCTTTATGGTTGGTTGATGCTGAATTGTGATATTTTGAGGATTTCTGAAAATTGATTTATCAGACTAGTTCAAATTGGTTTGATTAAATCAAAAGGATAAATCTTAGGTATTTGGCATGATATGTGAGTATAATTTTCTATTGAAATACTAATATTTGAATGACAATCATAGGTTAAAAAAAGCTCACATTCAGGGAGAGCCAACAAAATGGAAGAAAGAGGGAGTTAAACTTGAAGATTGATTCATCAAAGGGAAGTTTCACTAAACTCTTCTCATTTCTTTTATTTACAATTCATTTTATAATGTTTGTCATCAAGAAAGAGATTGTTGATTTTGAGAAAATAAGAACAATAATTTGATGATGACTAAACATTATCATCTTAGGTCAAAAGCCCAATTTTGTGTGTAAATTGTTTGTTCTTTGTGCACAGATTTATATTACTAAAAAACAAGCCAAATAAAATAAATGACCCAATAACAAACTAATTCAGTTTTAGAAGGCCCAAAACCAAAAGTCATTCCATTCTTTGACGGACCAAAAAAATAATTACTAATAATAATTCAAGAACAAAAGCAACACTCTCACTTCTGAACCAGAGCCAAAGCAACTGAACTCATTCTCTCTCTTCTCTCTCCAACCCATGTGATTAGCTCTAAGAACAAGAAAAAAAAGGAAGCTCAGATTAGAGTTCAAATAAAAAAGAAAAAGGTGATTACCAAAATCAAGTAATAAAAGAAAAAAAAAGAAGAAAAGTCAGAGGCTAGGTCACAAAAGCAAATATCAAATTAAAGGGTGAATCAGAAAACTATTTTCATCTTTGTACTTCTATTGTAACTTGTTAAAGATGCCTTCCTCCTGCATGCACCATTCAAAAAATTGAAGAAAATGGAGGTTATGAATCTCTGCTACAAATCAAGGGTCAAGAACAAAACTTGGAGCCAAAGAATTAATGAATGGCTCAAATCCCTAAAAAAGTTGAAAAAGGAAGATAGAGAGGCAGCTAGGTAAGATTGCATATCAACTTTAATCGCTATTGTTGTCCCATCTATTCTCTGCAATGCTACTATGTTATTTGGGAAAGAAGAATAAGTCAAAGGTATTCAAACCAATTTCAAGTTTTTGGAAGCTTTACTCCTCTTTAAAAAGGATAAACGGCCAGAAATTGAAGTAAGGAGTGAGCACACAATTTGGGTTTTCATAGCTTACAAGCTATCCCTTCTTCTCCTTCATGGGTTTACATTAAAATTTTTGTTCTTTAGTATTTATCTTTCTTTATTTTTTTTTCAATGGAAAAAAGGCTTTAAGTGAGGTATCAGTAAAAGCCATTGAGAGAAAAGGCAAAGAGAGTTATCTAGAAAAATCCAAAAAATTATGTCAAACTCTTTTGTTTGTATTTCTGTTTTGTACACATGATCTTGAGGAGATTCTCTTATTAAGTTGGATGAGTACTTAGTGGTTAAAAGTATAGGGAGTAAACCTAGTCAAATCTAGCTGGGTAGAAGCTGGGTTTGTCCTAAATAGAATTAGGTTGAATTCTAGCAAAATTGGTAATTGTAATCTTTGTGAAAGGTAGTAAAAATTCCATTACTATTGTGATGGAGACTGGATGTAGGTCACATTGCACACGGTGGCTGAACCAGGATACATGGCTGTGATTCTCTCTTCTCTATTCTTCTTCTATTTTTTTTCGATATGAGATTGGTGCACGAAATTGTAATCCCAATATCAAAATCAAGATTTCTTATGACTTCATACCACTAACCAGCAAGTGCACTAGGTCGTCCAAGTAATACCTTACGTGAGTAAGGGTCGATCCCACGGAGATTATTGGTTTGAAGCAAGCTATGTTTATTTTATTATTCTTAGTCAGGGTATCAATTATAATTATCAGTTTGAATTATTAGAAAAATTAAAAGAGCGTGAAATAATTACTTGTTGTGCAGTAATGGAGAATATGTTGGGGTTTTGGAGATGCTTTGTCTTCTGAATTCCTGTAATGTAATATTCAACTCAATGCAAAAGTGCAAAGGAACTTCCATAGCAAGCTCTATGTAGGGTGTCACCGTTGTCAATGGCTACTTCCCATTCTCTCAGTGAAAATGGTCCAAATGCTCTGTCACAGCATGGCTAATCAGCTGTTGGTTCTTGATCATGTCAGAATAGAATCCATTGATTCTTTTGCGTTTGTCATCACGCCCAACACTCGCGAGTTTGAAGCTCGTCACAGTCATCCAATCCCAGAATCCTACTCGGAATACCACAGACAAGGTTTAGACTTTCCGGATTCTCATGAATGCCGCCATCAATTCTAGCTTATACCACAAAGATTCTGGTTAAGGAATCTAAGAGATACTCATTCAATCTGATGTAGAACGAAGGTGGTTGTCAGACACACGTTCATGGATTGAGGATGGTGATGAGTGTCATGGATCATCACCTTCTCCATAGTTAAGCGCGAATGAACATCTTAGATAGGAACACGCATGTTTGAATGGAAAAACATTAATAATTGCATTAATTCATCGAGACGCTGCAGAGCTCCTCACCCCCAACAATGGAGTTTAGAGACTCATGCTGTCAAAGAGTATAAAATTCAGATCTAAAAATGTCATGAGATGAAAAATAAGTCTCTAAAAGTTGTTTAAATACTAAACTAGTAACCTAGGTTTACAGAGAATGAGTAAACTAAGATGGATAGTGCAGAAATCCACTTCTGGGGCCCACTTGGTGTGTGCTTGGGCTGAGACTTAAGCTTCTCACGTGCCTGGGCTGTTTCTGGAGTTGAACGCCAACTTGTAACGTGTTTCTGGCGTTCAACTCTGGTTCGTGACTTGTTTCTGGCGCTGGACGCCAGACTGCAACATGGAACTGGCGTTAAACACCAGTTTACGTCATCTATCTTCGCGCAAAGTATGGACTATTATATATTTCTGGAATGCCCTGGATATCTACTTTCCAACCCAATTGAGAGCGCGCCAATTGGACTTCTGTAGCTCCAAAAAATCCATTCCGAGTTCAGGGAGGTCAGAATCCAACAGCATCAGCAGTCCTTTTTCAGCCTAAATCAGATTTTTGCTCAGCTCCCTCAATTTCAGCCAGAAAATACCTAAAATCACAGAAAAATACACAAACCCATAGTAAAGTCTAGAAATATGATTTTTGCTTAAAAACTAATAAAATTTTATTAAAAACTAATAAAAACATGCCAAAATCTACATGAAATTACCCCTAAAAAGCGTATAAAATATCCGCTCATCACAACACCAAACTTAAACTGTTGCTTGTCCTCAAGCAACTAGATAAATAAAATAAGATGAAAAGAAATTACGAAGCAATAATATTTCAGAGTTTTAAGTGGAGCTCGGATTCTTATTTAGATGAGCGAGGCTAGTAGCTTTTTGACTTCCGAATAGTTTTGGCATCTCACTTTATCCTTTGAAATTCAGAATGATTGGCATCCATAGGAACTCAGAATTCAGATAGTATTATTGATTCTCCTAGTGTAGTATGTTGATTCTTGAACACAGTTACTTTATGAGTCTTGGCCGTGGCCCTAAGCACTTTGTTTTCCAGTATTACCACCGGATACATAAATGCCACAGACACATAATTGGGTGAACCTTTTCAGATTATGACTTAGCTTTGCTAAAGTCCCCAATTAGAGGTGTCCAGAGTTCTTAAGCACACTCTTTTGCCTTGGATCACGACTTTAACCACTCAGTCTCAAGCTTTTCACTTGGACCTGCATGCCACAAGCACATGGTTAGGGACAGCTTGATTTAGCCGCTTAGGCCTGGAATTACTTCTTTGGGCCCTCCTATTCGCTGATGCTCAAAGCCTTGGATCCTTTTCACCCTTACCTTTTGGTTTTAAGGGCTATTGGCTTTTTTCTTTTTCTTGATCCAATGATTCCTTGTAATTTCTCTCTCTCTCTCTCTTTTTTTTCACTGCTTTTTCTTGCTTCAAGAATCAAATTCATGATTTTTTAGATCATCAATAATATTTTTCGTGTTCCTCATTCTTTCAAGAGCCAACAATTTTAACATTCATGAAATTCAAGATAAAAAATATGCACTGTTCAATCATTCATTCAGAAGACAAAAAGTATTGCCACCACATATAATTAATTATAATTTTTCTTATTAAGAACTCGAAAAATATAAATTACCTCTTTATTCTAAAAATCTACTATTTTATTCATGTTTGATGATGATGAGAAAAATAAATTATAACTTAATTGGAAATAATATCAAAACAGAGATACTAATTACTACTACTAATATATAGCTTCTAAGGTAAATTCCTAATAAGAACTTTGATCACAAAGTTAAGGCAAAGATTAGGACTCAACAACCTTTATTTTGGAAAGTGGGTGTTCCTCTAGTCTGTGGGGTGCTTGATCCTTCAAGAGATTATTTCTGACGCTTCAGTTCCTTCAAGTCACATCCTTGCTCTTCCTGTTCCCTTAGGTGCCATGATCTTGATGAGTTTTAGCTCAGTGATCATGGCAAATCACACCAAACTTAGAGGTTTGCTTGTCCTCAAGCAAAAGAAAGGAAAGGAGAGGAATAGAAGGAGAGGCAATTTCGAAATTCAAAAGATATGATGAGTTGAAAAAGATATGAGAAAAATATTTGAATAGAATTCAAAAAGATAAATGAGTTTTGAAAAAGATTTGAAAAGAAATTAAAGAAAAATAAAGAAATATGTTTAGGATTAAAATTTTTTTGAAATTGAAGTTGAAAGATGAGAGTTTGTAACATGTTTATGCAAGAAATCATGAATTGAAACATGAAAATTGGAAAAAATTTGAATTGAAAATGAAATTACCTCCTCCCCACTATCCTGGCGTTAAACGTCCAAACACTGCATGTTTTGGGCATTTAACGCCCATGTGCTACTTCTCCTGGGCGTTCAACGCCCAGCTGTTGCTTCTTTCTGGCGTTCAACGCCCAGAAGATGCTTCTTTCTGGCGTTGAACGCCCAAAACAGCTCTTACTGGTGTTTTCGCACCAGTGAGCTTCTTTTTTTTGCTGTTTTTATCCTTTGAATCCTTCTATAACTCTGTGAACTCAAGCAATTGCTATTTTACCTTGAAGATAATTGACATATACCTGTAAAAATCAATTAATTAACAAATAAACTTTGTAAATGGCTGGGTTGCCTCCCAGCAAGCGCTTCTTTATTGTCTTTAGCTGGACTATTATTGAGCTTTAATCAAGTCTCAGTTTTGAGCATTCTTGCTCAAAATTGCTTTCAAGATAATTTTTGACTCTCTGTCCATTAACAATGAACTTTTTGTTGGTATCATTACCCTGAAGCTCTACGTATCCATATGGTGACACACTTGTAATCACATATGGTCCTCTCCACTGGGATTTCAATTTCCCGGGGAATAATCTGAGCCTAGAATTAAATAGCAGAACTTTCTGCCCTGGCCTAAAGACTCTGGATGACAGTTTCTTATCATGCCATCTTTTTGCTTTCTCTTTGTAAATTTTTGCATTCTCGAAAGCATTGAGTCTAAATTCCTCTAGCTCATTTAACTGGAGCAATCGTTTTTCTCCAGCTAACTTGGCATCAAGGTTCAGGAATCTGGTTGCCCAGTAGGCCTTATGTTCCAGTTCCACTGGCAAGTGACATGCCTTTCCATACACAAGCTGGTATGGAGAGGTCCCTATAGGGGTCTTGAATGCTGTTCTGTATGCCCATAGAGCATCATCCAAGTTTCTTACCCAATCCCTTCTACGGTTAATCACAGTCCGTTCCAGGATTCTTTTAAGTTCTCTATTTGAGACTTCAGCTTGCCCATTTGTCTGTGGATGATATGGAGTGGCCACCCTGTGGCTAACTCCATAACGAACCAAAGCAGAGTAAAGCTGTTTATTGCAGAAATGAGTGCCCCCATCACTGATTAATACTCTAGGGGTACCAAATCTGCTGAAGATGTATTTCTGGAGGAATTTTAACACTGTCTTACTGTCATTAGTGGGTGTTGCAATAGCTTCCACCCATTTGGATACATAATCCACTACCACCAGAATATAAGTGTTTGAATATGATGGTGGGAAAGGCCCCATGAAGTCAATACCCCATACATCAAACAACTCAATCTCCAAGATCCCTTGTTGAGGCATGGCATAACTGTGAGGTAGATTACCAGATCTTTGGCAACTGTCACAATTAAGTACAAACACTCGGGAATCTTTATAGAGAGTAGGCCAGTAGAAGCCACATTGGAGGACTCTTGTGGCTGTTCGCTCAGTTCCAAAATGTCCTCCATATTGTGATCCATGGCAATGCCATAGGATCTTTTGCGCTTTTTCTTTAGGCACACATCTACGGATTACTCCGTCTGCACATCTCTTGAAGAGATATGGCTCATCCCAAAGATAATACTTTGCATCCGTGATCAGCTTCTTTGATTGCTGCCTACTGTATTCTTTGGGTATGAATCTCACTGCCTTGTAGTTCGCAATATCTGCAAACCATGGCACTTCCTGGATGGAAAAGAGTTGCTCACCCGAAAAGTTTTCAGAGATCTCAGTAAGAGGGAGGGACGCCCCTTCTACTGGTTCTATTCGGGACAGGTGATCTGCTACTTGATTCTCTGTCCCTTTTCTGTCTCTTATTTCTATATCAAACTCTTGCAGAAGTAACATCCATCTTATGAGTCTGGGTTTTGAATCCTGCTTTGTGAGTAGGTATTTAAGAGCAGCATGGTCAGTGTACAAAATCACTTTTGATCCTACTAAATAGGATCTGAACTTGTCAATGGCGTAAACCACTGCAAGTAGCTCTTTTTTTGTGGTTGTGTAATTCTTCTGTGCGTTATTTAAAACACGACTGGCATAGTAAATGACGTGCAGAAGCTTGTGGTGGACGAAATTGTGATCAATAATAATGGTTCTTTGGCATGTGCATAAAAACTAACTCAGCACTTTCTTTCCACAATTCCGTTCAACTTAACCAGCAAGTGTACTGGGTCATCCAAGTTATACCTTACGTGAGTAAGGGTCGATCCCACAGAGATTGTTGGTATGAAGCAAGCTATGGTCACCTTGTAAATCTCAGTTAGGCAGATTAAATGGTTATGGGTTTCAAAAATTAATAATAAATAGAAAATAAAAAGGGATAGAAATACTTATGTAAATCAATAGTGGGAATTTCAGATAGGCGTGTGGAGATGCTAGAATCCTTTCGAATCTCTACTTTCTTATTGCTTTCATCCAATCCTTCTTACTCCTTTCCATGGCAAGCTGTATGTAGGGCATCACCATCATCAATGGCTACTTTTAATCCTCTCGGGAAAATGGTCCTATGAACTATCACTGCAAGGCTAATCGTCTGGAGGCATCACCCTTGTTGATGGCTACATCCCATCCTCTCAGTGAAAATGGTCCAAATGCTCTGTCACAGTACGGCTAATCATCTGTCGTTTCTCAATCAGGTTGGAGTAGAATCCCTTAATTCTTTTGCGTTTGTCATCACGCCCAGCCTTCAGAAGTTTGAAGCTCGTCACAGTCATTCAATACCGGAATCTTACTCGGAATACCACAAACAAGGTTAGACTTTCCGGATTCTCGGGATCCTACTCAGAATACCACAGACAAGGTTAGACTTTCCGGATCCCCATGAATGCCGCCATCTATCTAAATTATACCACGAAGATTCTGTTGGGGAATCTAAGAGATATGCGCCCGGCCTAAGGTAGAACGGAAGTGGTTGTCAATCACGCGCGTTCATAGGTGAGAATGATGATGAGTGTCACGGATCATCACATTCATCAAGTGTTGTGCAACGTATATCTTGGAATAAGAATAAAAGAGAATTGAATGAAAAGTAATAGTAATTGTATTGAAACTTGAGGTACAGCAGAGCTCCACACCCTTAATCTATGGTGTGCAGAAACTCCACCGTTGAAAATACATAAGTGAAAGGTTTAGGCATGGCCGAATGGCCAGCCCCCCTGAATGATCAAAAGACCGAATGATCAAAGACTAAACAGTCAAAAGATTAAACTGTCAAAAGATGTCTAATACAATAGTAAATTATCCTATTTATACTAGACTAGCTACTAGGGTTTACATGAGTAAGTAATTGATGCATAAATCCACTTCCGGGGCCCACTTGGTGTATGCTTGGGCTGAGCTTGATCTATCCACGAGCTGAGGCTTCTCTTGGAGTTGAACTCCAAGTTATAACGTGTTTTGGGCGTTCAACTCCGGATCATGACGTGTTTCTGGCGTTTAACTCCAGACAGCAGCATGTACTTGGCGTTCAACGCCAAGTTACATCGTCAATTCCCAAATAAAGTATGGATTATTTTATATTTCTGGAAAGCTCTGGATGTCTACTTTCCAACGCCGTTGAGAGCGTGCCATTTGGAGTTTTTTAGCTCCAGAAAATCCATTTTGAGTGCAGGGAGGTTAGATTCCAACAACATCAGCAGTCCTTTTGTCAGCCTTTTTCAGAGTTTTGCTCAAGTCCCTCAATTTCAGCCAGAAATTACCTGAAATTACATAAAAATACACAAACTCATAGTAAAGTCCAGAAATGTGAATTTAACATAAAAACTAATGAAAACATCCCTAAAAGTAGCTTGAACTTACTAAAAACTACCTAAAAACAATGCCAAAAAGCGTATAAATTATCCGCTCATCACAACACCAAACTTAAATTGTTGCTTGTCCCCAAGCAACTGAAAATAAATTAGGATAAAAAGAAGAGAATATACTATAAATTCCAGAATATCAATGAATATTAATTATAATTAGATGAGTGGGACTTGTAGCTTTTTGCTTCTGAACAGTTTTGGCATCTCACTTTTTCCTTTGAAGTTTAGAGTGATTGGCGTCTCTAGGAACTCAGAGTTCAGATAGTGTTATTGACTTTCCTAGTTAAGCTTGTTGATTCTTTAACACAGCTACTTATGAGTCTTGGCTGTGGCCCTAAGCACTTTGTTTTCCAGTATTACCACCAGATACATAAATACCACAGACACATAACTGGATGAACCTTTTCAGATTGTGACTTAGCTTTGCTAAAGTCCCCAGTTAGAGGTGTCCAGAGGTCTTAAGCACACTCTTTTTGCTTTGGATCACGACTTTAACCACTCAGTCTCAAGCTTTTCACTTGGACCTTCATGACACAAGCACATGGTTAGGGACAGCTTGATTTAGCCGCTTAGGCCTGGATTTTATTTCCTTGGGCCCTCCTATCCATTGATGCTCAAAGCCTTGGATCCTTTTTTACCCGTGCCTTTTGGTTTTAAGGGCTATTGGCTTTTTCTGCTTGCTTTTTCTTTTTCTTTCTATATATTTTTTTCACCATTTTCTTTCTTTTTTTTTCACAAGCTTTTGCTTTTTCACTGCTTTTTCTTGCTTCAAGAATCAATTTCATGATTTTTCAGATCATCAATAACATTTTTCTTTGTTCATCATTCTTTCAAGAGCCAACAGTTTTAACATTCATAAACAACAAGATAAAAAATATGCACTATTCAATCATTCATTCAGAAAACAAAAAGTATTGTCACCACATCAATATAATTAAACTAAATTCAAGGATACATTCGAAATTCATGTACTTCTTATTCTTTTGAATTAAAGCATATTTCATTTAAGAGAGGTGAAGGATTAATGGATTTTATTCATGGCTTTAAGACATGGTTACTACATACTAATGATCATGAAGTAGAGACACAAAACATAGATAAACATAACATAGAAACCGAAAAACAGAAAAAAATAAGAACAAGGAATGAATCTACCTTAGTGGCGTCTTCTTCTTGAAGGACCAACAATGTCCTTAAGCTCTTCTATGTCCCTTCCTTGCCTTTGTTGCTCCTCCCTCATTGCTCTTTGGTCTTCTCTTATTTCATGGAGAATGATGGAGTGCTCATGATGTTCCACCCTTAATTGTTCCACATCGTGGCTCAAATCTTCTAAGGAAGTGTTGAGTTGTTCCCAATAGTTGTTGGGAGGAAAGTGCATCCCTTGAGGCATCTCAGGGATTTCTTGATGATGAGCTTCCTCATGCATCTCTTGAGAACCGTGGAAGGTCTCTCTTGCTTGCTCCATCCTCTTCTTGGTGATGGGTTATCCTCTTCAATGGAGATGTCTCCTTCTATGATAACCCCAGCTGAGTAACATAGATGGCAAATAAGGTGAGGAAAAGCTAGCCTTGCCATGGTGGAGGGCTTTTCGGCTATTTTGTAGATTTCATTGGAGATAACTTCATGAATTTCTACTTCCTCCCCAATCATGATGCTATGAATCATGATGGCCCGATCCACAGTAACTTCAGATCGGTTGCTAGTGGGAATGATGGAGCGTTGAACTGGCTTACCTTTGGAGTCTCTCTTCCATTGAGCCCCTTCCACACATATGTCCGTAAGGACTTGGTCCAACCTTTGATTAAAGTTGACCCTTCTAGTGTAGGGGCGTACATCTTCTTGCATCATGGGCAAGTGGAACGCCAATCTCACATTCTCCGGACTAAAATCTAAGTATTTCCCCCGAACCATTGTGAGATAATTCTTTGGATTCGGGTTCATACTTTGATCATGGTTCCTAGTGATCCATGCATTGGCATAGAACTCTTGAACCATTAAGATTCCGACTTGTTGCATTGGGTTGGTTAGGACTTCCCAACCTCTTCTTCGGATTTCATGTCGGATCTCTGGATACTCATTTTTCTTGAGCTTGAAAGGGACCTCAGGGATCACCTTCTTCTTTGCCACAACATCATAGAAGTGGTCTTGATGGCTCTTGGAGATGAATCTTTCCATCTCCCATGACTCGGAGGTGGAAGCTTTTGTCTTCCCTTTTCCTTTTCTAGAGGATTCTCCGGCCTTAGATGCCATTGATGGTAATGAAAAAACAAAAAGCTTATGCTTTTACCACACCAAACTTAAAATATTGCTCGCCTTCGAGCAAGAGAAGAAAGAATAGAAGAAGAAGAAGAAGAAGAAAATGGAGGAGAGTGAGGGGAGATGGATTCGACCAAGGTATAGTAGAGGGGGTAGTGTTGTGGAAAATGAAGTAGAATGGAAGGGTATATATAGGGAGAGGGGAGAGGGTAGGTTCGGCCATTTAGGGTGGGATTGGGTGGGAAAATGTTTTTGAATTTTGAAGGTAGGTGGGGTTTATGGGGAAGAGTGGATGGATGTGAGTGGTGAATAGGTGATAGGGAAGAGAGATTGAGGTGATTGGTGAAGGGTTTTTGGGAGGTGTGACATGGGGAAGAGTAAACTAGGATTAGGAGGTAAGGTGGGAATATAGTAGGTGGGGATCCTGTGGGGTCCACAGATCCTGAGGTGATCCTGTGGGTCCACAGATCCTGAGGTGATCCTGTGGGTCCACAGATCCTGAGGTGTCAAGGAATTCCATCCCTGCACCAAATAGGCATGTAAAATGCCTTTGCACATCATTCTGGCATTTAAACGCTGAGTGGTACACGTTCTGGGTGTTCAACGCCCATGTAAAACATGTTTCTGGCGTTGAATGCCAGTTTCATGCTTGTTACTGGCGTTCAGCGCCAGCTTTTCTTCTAGGCACATTCCTGGCGTTCAGCGCCAGAATGCTGCTTGTTTCTGGCGTTCAGTGCCAGATTCATGCTCTGTTCTGGCGTTGAACGCCAGCCAGATGCTCCTTACTGGCGTTGAACGCCAGCCTGTGCTTCCTCCAGGGTGTGATTTTTCTTCTGCTGTTTTTGATTCTGTTTTTAATTTTTATATTTTTTTCGTGACTCCACATGATCATGTACCTAATAAAACACAAAATAACAATAAAATAAAATAAAATAAAAATGAGATAAATAAAATTGGGTTGCCTCCCAACAAGCGCTTCTTTAATGTCAATAGCTTGACAGTGAGCTCTCATGGAGCCACAAGGTGATCAAGTCAATGTTGTATAGTCCCAACACCAAACTTAGAGTTTGGATATGGGGTCTTAACACCAAACTTAGAGTTTGGTTGTGGCCTCCCAACACCAAACTTAGAGTTTGACTGTGGGGGCTCTTCTTGACTCTGAACTGAGAGAAGCTCTTCATGCTTACTCTCTTTTGTCACAGAGGGATGGCCATGTGCCTTAAACACAAGGTATTCCCCATTCAATTGAAGGACTAATTCACCTCTGTTGACATCTATCACAGTTCCTGCTGTGGCTAGGAAAGGTCTTCCAAGGATGATGCATTCATCCTCTTCCTTCCTAGTGTCTAAGACTATGAAATCAGCAGGGATGTAAAGGCCTTCAACCTTTACTAACACGTCCTCCACTATTCCATAAGCTTGTCTCAATGACTTGTCTGCCAATTGTAATGAGAACAAGGCAGGTTGTACCTCAATGATCCCCAGCTTCTCCATTACAGAGAGTGACATAAGATTTATCCCTAACCCCAGATCACACAGAGCTTTTGCAAAGGTCATGGTGCCTATGGTACAAGGTATCAAAAACTTGCCAGGATCTTGTTTCTTTTGAGGTAAAATTTGCTGAATTCAGGTATCCAGTTCACTAATGAGCAAGGAAGGTTCTCTTTCCCAAGTCTCATTACCAAACAACTTGGCATTCAGCTTCATGATAGCTCCTAAATATTGAGCAACTTTCTCTCCAGTCACATCTTCATCCTCTTCAGAGGAAGAATAGTCTTCAGAGCTCATGAATGGCAGAAGAAGATTTAATGGAATCTCTATGGTCTCTATATGAGCCTCAGATTCCTTTGGATCCTTAATAGGAAACTCCTTCTTGCTTGAGGGACGTCCTAGGAGGTCTTCCTCACTAGGATTTTTGTCCTCCTCCTCCCTTGTGCATTCGGCCACATTGATTATATCAATGGCCTTGCACTCTCCTTTTGGATTCTCTTCTGTATTGCTTGGGAGAATACTGGGAGGAGTTTCAATGACTTTCTTACTCAGCTGGCCCACTTGTGCCTCCAGATTTCTGATGGAGGATCTTGTTTCACTCATGAAACTGAAAGTGACCTTTGACAGATCAGAGACTAGATTGGCTAAATTAGAAGTGTTTGGTTCAGAATTCTCTGTCTGTTGCTGAGAAGATGATGGAAAAGGCTTGCTATTGCTCAGCTTATTGCGTCCACCATTGTTAAAGCCTTGTTGAGGCTTTTGTTGATCCTTCCATGAGAAATTGGGATGATTTCTCCATGATGAATTATAGGTGTTTCCATAAGGTTCACCCATGTAATTAACCTCTGCCATTGCAGGGTTCTCAGGATCATAAGCTTCTTCAGAAGCTGCCTCTTTAGTACTGTTGGATGCATTTTGCCATCCATTCAGACTTTGAGAGATCATGTTGACCTGCTGAGTCAACACTTTGTTCTGAGCCAATATGGCATTCAGAGCATCAATTTCAAGAACTCCTTTCTTCTGAGGTATCCCATTATTCACGGAATTCCTCTCAGAAGTGTACATGAATTGGTTGTTTGCAACCATGTTAATGAGTTCTTGAGCCTCTTCAGGCGTTTTCTTTAGGTGAATAGATCCACCTGCAGAATGGTCCAATGACATTTTCAAAAATTCAGATAGACCATAATAGAATATATCTAATATGGTCCATTCTGAAAACATGTCAGATGGATATCTTTTGGTCAGCTGCTTGTATCTTTCCCAAGCTTCATAGAGGGATTCACCATCTTTTTGTTTGAAGGTTTGAACATCCACTCTCAGCTTGCTCAGCTTTTGAGGAGGAAAGAATTTATCCAAGAAGGCAGTGACCAGCTTATCCCAAGAGTCCAGGCTATCCTTAGGTTGTGAATCCAACCATATTCTAGCTCTGTCTCTTACAGCAAAAGGGAAAAGCATGAGTCTGTAGACTTCAGGATCAACTCCATTCGTCTTTACAGTCTCACAGATCTGCAAGAACTCAGTTAAAAACTGATAAGGATCTTCAGATGGAAGTCCATAAAACTTGCAGTTTTGTTGCATTAAAGCAACTAGTTGAGGCTTAAGCTCAAAATTATTGGCTCCAATGGCAGGAATGGAGATGCTTCTTCCATCAAATTTGGACGTTGGCTTTGTGAAGTCACCAAGCATTCTCCTTGCATTATTATTTTCGGCTGCCATCTCCTTCTCTTGTTCGAAAATTTCTGAAAGGTTGTTTCTGGATTGTTGTAATTTAGTTTCTCTTAGTTTCCTTTTCAGAGTCCTTTCAGGTTCAGGATCAATTTCAACAAGAGTGCCTTTTTCCCTGTTCCTGCTCATATGAAAGAGAAGAAAACAAGAAAAGAAGAGAAATCTTCTATGTCACAGTATAGAGATTCCCTTGTGTCAGTAGAAGAAGAAAGGGGAGAAGAATGTAGAAGAGTGGGTTCGGATTTTTAGATGAAGAGAGGTGAAGAGAAGTGTTAGTAAATAAATAAGTAAATAGAATAAGAAAAGAGAGGGAGGATTTCGAAAATAATTTTAAAAAAGGGTTTAGTAATTTTCGAAAATTAGAGATAAGATGTAATTAAAATCAAAACATGAAACAATTAGTTAATTAAAAAGAATTTTTGAAAAAGGGGTGAGATATTTTCGAAAATTAGAGAGGGAAAAGTAGTTAGGTGGTTTTGAAAAAGATAAGAAACAAACAAAAAGTCAAATAGTTAGTTGAAAAAGATATTAAAATCAAAATTTAAAAAGATAAGAAGATAAGAAGTTAGATAAAACATTTTGAAATCAAATTTTTGAAAAAGATAAAGTTTTTGAAAAAGATAAGATAAAAGATAAAAAGATTTAATTTAAAAATTTGAAATTACTTACTTCACTAACAAGAAACCACAAGATAAGATTCTAAGACTTAAAGATTGAACCTTTCTTAACAAGAAAGTAACAAACTTTAAATTTTTGAATCAATCACATTAATTGTTAGTGTAACTTCGAAAATATGATATAAAGATAAGAAAAAGATTTTGAAAATATTTTGAAAAAAAGATTTTTGAAATTTTCGAAAAAGAGGAAAAATTGGAAAAGATATGATTTTTGAAAAAGATTTTGAAAAGATAAGATTTTTAAATTTTTGAAAATTTGACTTGAATTGTAAGAAACAACTAATTTTGAAAATTTTTTGACCAAGTCAACTCAAAATTTCGAAAATTTGGAGAGAAAAAAGGAAAAGATATATTTTTTATTTTTGAATTTTTAATTATGAGAGAGAAAAACACTAAAATGACCCAAAACATAAAAATTTTGGATCAAAACACAAGATGCATGCAAGAATACTATGAATGGCAAGATGAACACCAAGAACACTTTGAAGATCATGATGAACATCAAGAACATATTGTTGAAAAATTTTTGATGCAAAGAAAACATGCAAGACACCAAACTTAGAAATCTTTAATGCATGGACTCTAACAAACGAAAAATGCATATGAAAAACAACAAACAACACAAAACAAGAAAACATCAAGATCAAACAAGAGGACTTATCAAGAACAACTTGAAGATCATGAAGAACACTATGAATGCATGGAATTTTTCGAAAAATGCAAGAAAAATTTTTAAAGCATGCAATTGACACCAAACTTAAAAATTGACTCAAGACTCAAACAAGAAACACAAAATATTTTTGATTTTTATGATTTTCTAATTTTTTTGGATTTTTATTAATTTTTTTTTGAAAATATTTTTGAAAAAAAAAACGAAAAAGAAAAGAAAAATTTTGAAAAAGTTTTTGAGAAGAAAATTACCTAATCTGAGCAACAAGATGAACCGTCAGTTGTCCAAACTCGAACAATCCCCGGCAACGGCGCCAAAAACTTGGTGGACGAAATTGTGATCAACAATAATGGCTCTTTGGCATGTGCATAAAAACTAACTCAGCACTTTCTTTCCACAACTCCGTTCAACTTAACCAGCAAGTGTACTGGGTCATCCAAGTAATACCTTACGTGAGTAAGGGTCGATCCCACAGAGATTGTTGGTATGAAGCAAGCTATGGTCACCTTGTAAATCTCAGTTAGGCAGATTAAATGGTTATGGGTTTCGAAAATTAATAATAAATAGAAAATAAAAAGGGATAGAAATACTTATGTAAATCAATAGTGGGAATTTCAGATAGGCGTGTGGAGATGCTAGAATCCTTTCGAATCTCTACTTTCTTATTGCTTTCATCCAATCCTTCTTACTCCTTTCCATGGCAAGCTGTATGTAGGGCATCACCATCATTAATGGCTACTTTTAATCCTCTCGGGAAAATGGTCCTATGCGCTGTCACTGCACGGCTAATCGTCTGGAGGCATCACCCTTGTTGATGGCTACATCCCATCCTCTTAGTGAAAATGGTCCAAATGCTCTGTCACAGCATGGCTAATCATCTGTCGGTTCTCAATCAGGTTGGAGTAGAATCCCTTGATTCTTTTGCGTTTGTCATCATGCCCAGCCTTCAGAAGTTTGAAGCTCGTCACAGTCATTCAATACCGGAATCCTACTCGGAATACCACAGACAAGGTTAGACTTTCCGGATTCCCGGGATCCTACTCGGAATACCACAGACAAGGTTAGACTTTCTGGATCCCCATGAATGCCGCCATCTATCTAGCTTATACCACGAAGATTCTGTTGGGGAATCTAAGAGATATGCGCCCGGCCTAAGGTAGAACGGAAGTGGTTGTCAATCACGCGCGTTCATAGGTGAGAATGATGATGAGTGTCACGGATCATCACATTCATCAAGTGTTGTGCAACGTATATCTTGGAATAAGAATAAAAGAGAATTGAATGAAAAGTAATAGTAATTGTATTGAAACTTGAGGTACAGCAGAGCTCCACACCCTTAATCTATGGTGTGCAGAAACTCCACCGTTGAAAATACATAAGTGAAAGGTTTAGGCATGGCCGAATGGCCAGCCCCCCTGAATGATCAAAAGACCGAATGATCAAAGACTAAATAGTCAAAAGATTAAACTGTCAAAAGATGTCTAATACAATAGTAAATTATCCTATTTATACTAGACTAGCTACTAGGGTTTACATGAGTAAGTAATTGATGCATAAATCCACTTCCGGGGCCCACTTGGTGTATGCTTGGGCTGAGCTTAATCTATCCACGAGCTGAGGCTTCTCTTGGAGTTGAACTCCAAGTTATAACGTGTTTTGGGCGTTCAACTCCGGATCATGACGTGTTTCTGGCGTTTAACTCTAGACAGCAGCATGTACTTGGCGTTCAACGCCAAGTTACATCATCAATTCCAGAATAAAGTATAGACTATTATATATTGCTGGAAAGCTCTGGATGTCTACTTTCCAACGCCGTTGAGAGCGGGCCATTGGGAGTTCTGTAGCTCCAGAAAATCCATTTTGAGTGCAGGGAGGTCAGATTCCAACAGCATCAGCAGTCCTTTTGTCAGCTTTTTTCAGAGTTTTGCTCAAGTCCCTCAATTTCAGCCAGAAATTACCTGAAATTACAGAAAAACACACAAACTCATAGTAAAGTCTAGAAATGTGAATTTAACATAAAAAGTAATGAAAACATCCCTAAAAGTAGCTTGAACTTACTAAAAACTACCTAAAAACAATGCCAAAAAGCGTATAAATTATCCGCTCATCAGCTTGTCATACCTTTGTTCCAACACTGCACCAACGGCATGGTCACTGGCATCACACATTAATTCAAAAGGTAATATCCAGTCTGGTGCAGAGATGACTGGTGCTGTGACCAACTTAGCTTTCAGAGTCTCAAACGCCTGCAGACACTCCTTATCAAAGATAAATGGCGTGTCAGAAGCTAGCAGATTACTTAGAGGTTTGGCGATTTTTGAAAAATCCTTTATAAAACTCCTATAGAATCCTGCATGCCCCAGAAAGCTTCTGATTGCCTTAACATTGGCTGGTGGTGGTAATTTTTCAATTACCTCTACCTTAGCTTGATCCACCTCTATTCCTCTGTTCGAGATTTTGTGCCCAAGGACAATTCCTTCAGTCACCATAAAGTGACATTTCTCCCAGTTTAAAACAAGGTTAGTCTCTTGGCACCTCTTTAGAACAAGTGCTAGATGGTCAAGACAGGAGCTGAATGAGTCTCCAAATACTGAAAAGTCATCCATGAAGACTTCCAGAAAATTTTCCACCATATCAGAGAAAATTGAGAGCATGCATCTTTGAAAGGTTGCAGGTGCATTGCACAGGCCAAATGGCATCCTTCTGTATGCAAATACTCCAGATGGACATGTGAATGCCGTTTTCTCTTGATCCTGGGGATCTACTGCAATTTGATTATAACCTGAATATCCATCCAGGAAGCAGTAGTATTCATGACCTGCTAGTCTTTCTAGCATCTGGTCTATGAATGGTAAAGGAAAATGATCCTTTCTGGTAGCTGTATTGAGCCTTCAATAATCAATACACATACGCCACCCAGTAACTGTTCTTGTTGGAACCAGTTCATTTTTTTCATTATGAACCACTGTCATGCCACCCTTCTTAGGGACGACTTGGACAGGGCTCACCCAGGGGCTATCAGAAATAGGATAAATGATCCCAGCCTCTAGTAATTTAGTGACCTCCTTCTGCACCACTTCCTTCATGGCTGGATTCAGCCGCCTTTGTGGTTGAACCACTGGCTTGGGCTCACCTTCCAATAGAATCTTGTGCATGCATCTGGCTGGGCAAATGCCCTTAAGATCACTGATGGACCACCCAAGAGCTGTCTTGTGTGTCCTTAGCACTTGGATTAGTGCTTCCTCTTCCTGTGGCTCTAAGGTAGAGCTTATGATTACAGGAAAGGTATCACCTTCTCCTAGAAATACATATTTCAGGGATGGTGGTAATGGTTTGAGCTCGGGTTTAGGAGGTTTCTCCTCTTCCTGAGGGATTTTCAAAGGTTCTATCATTCTCTCTGATTCGTCCAGATCAGGCTAAACATCTTTAAAGATATCCTCTAGCTCTGATTCGAGACTCTCAAATTTACCAGAGAGTCAATAATATCAACACTCATGCAGTCATTTAGGGTGTTTGGATACTGCATAGCTTTGACAACATTCAACTTGAACTCCTCCTCATTGACTCTCAGGGTTACTTCCCTTTTTTGGACATCAATAAGGGTTCGGCCAGTTGCTAGGAAAGGTCTTCCTAGAATGAGAGTTGCACTCTTGTGCTCCTCCATTTCCAGCACCACAAAGTCAGTAGGAAAGGCAAATGACCCAACCTTGACAATCATGTCATCAATCACGTCTGATGGGTATTTAATGGAGCCATCAGCAAGTTGGAGACATATCCGGGTTGGTTTGACTTCTTCAGTCAAACCAAGCTTTGTGATAATAGATGCAGGTATTAGGTTGATACTTGCCCCAAGATCACATAGAGCTTGCTTGGTACAAGTACCCTCTAATGTGCATGGTATCATAAAGCTTCTGGGATCTTTAAGCTTCTCAGGTAAGCTTTTCAGAATGACTGCACTGCATTCTTCAGTGAGGTAAACTTTTTCAGTTTTCCTCCAATCCTTCTTATGACTTAAGATCTCTTTCATGAACTTAGCATAAGAGGGTATTTGCTCAAGTGCCTCTGCAAACGGAATCTTTATTTCAAGAGTCCTGAGATAGCCTGCAAAGTGGGCAAATTGCTTATCCTGTTCCGCTTGGCGGAGTTTCTGAGGATAAGGCATTTTGGCTTTGTATTCCTCAACCTTAGTTGCTGCAGGTTTGTTGCCTACAGATGTAGGTTGAGAAGCCTTTTTAGAAGGGTTATTATCAGCACTTGTATGTGTCTGATCCCCCACTGGCATTTGAATGCCAGGGGTGGAAGTTGGAGTGGCGTTAGACGCCAACTCCTCACCTGTTTCTGGCGTCTGAACGCCAGAACTATGCTTCCTTTGGGCGTTCAACGCCAATTCCTTGCTTGTTTCTGGCGTTGAATGCCAGGATTAAACATGGTTTGGGCATTCAGTGCCAGCTTCCTACCCATTTTCTGGCGTTTGAACGCCAGAATTATTCCTCTCTGGGCTCTTAATGTCCTCAGAGGGATTTTGGGTAGTTTGCTCATTTCTTGGCTTCCTGCTATCTTGAAGTGATGTTTTTAATGTTTTTCCACTTCTTAATTGAACTGCTTGGCACTCTTCTGTTATTTGTTTTGATAGCTGCTGTTCTGTTTGCTTCAACTGTACTTCCATATTCATATTAGCCATTCTTGTTTCTTGTAATATCTCCTTGAATTCGGCTAACTATTTTGTTAGAAAGTCTAATTGCTGATTGAATTCCGTAGCTTGTTCTGCAGGACTGAGTTCAGCAGTCACTGTTTTAGCTTCTTCTTTCATGGAAGATTCACTGCTTAGGTACAGATGCTGATTTCTGGCAACTGTATCAATAAGCTCTTGAGCTTCTTCAATTGTTTTTCTCATATGTATAGATTTACCAGCTGAGTGGTCTAGAGAAATCTGAGCTCTCTCTGTAAGCCCATAATAGAAGATGTCTAACTACACCCACTCTGAAAACATTTCAGAGGGACATTTTCTTAGCTTCTCTCTGTATCTCTCCCAAGCATCATAAAGAGATTCATTATCTCTTTGTTTGAAGCCTTGGATGCTCAGCCTTAGCTGTGTCATCCATTTTGGATGAAAATAGTGATTCAGGAATTTTTCTGACAGCTGTTTCCATGTCTTTATGCTGTCCTTAGGTTGGTTATTTAACCACCTCTTAGCTTGACCTTTTACAGCGAATGAAAACAGTAATAATCTGTAGACATCCTGATCTACTTCCTTATCATGTACTGTGTCAGCAATTTGTAAAAATTGTGCCAGAAACTCTGTAGGTTCTTCCTGTGGAAGACCGGAATACTGGCAACTTTGCTGCACCATGATAATGAGCTGAGGATTCAACTCAAAGCTACTAACTCCGATGGAGGGTATACAAATACTACTCCCATATGAAGTAGTAGTGGGGTTAGCATATGACCCCAGAGTCCTTCTGGACTGTTCATTTCCACTTAGTTCCATGATGGAGCAAGGGAGATGATATAGATGTTGATATTATTTATTTTATTATATATAAAATTTATTTTCGAAATAATAAAATAAAATAAGATAAAATAAAAACGAAATAAAAATAAAATTAAAAAATTTGAAAATGTTTTGTGAAGATTTTCGAAAAAAATTGAGGAGAGAGAGAAAGTGGTTAGGGTATTTTTGAAAAAGATAATAAAATATTATTATATATATATATATATTTTAAAAAAATCTTAAAAGGATAAGATTTGAAAAATTTTAAAATTGAAATATGAATTTTTATAAAAATTTTTTGAAAAAGTAGCTTAAAAATAGTTAGAAAAGATTAACAAGACTTAAAATTTTTAGATCTAATGCTCATTGTTTTCGAAAAAGTGCAAAGTTCCTTCCATGGCAAGCTCTATATAGGGTGTCACCGTTGTCAATAGCTACTTCCCATCCTCTCAGTGAAAATGGTCTAAATGCTCTGTCACAGCATGGCTAATCAGCTATTGGTTCTCGATCATGTCAGAATAGAATCCATTGATTCTTTTGCGTTTGTCATCACGCCCAACACTCGCGAGTTTGAAGCTCGTCACAGTCATCCAATCCCAGAATCCTACTCGGAATACCACAGACAAGGTTTAGACTTTCCGGATTCTCATGAATGCCGCCATCAATTCTAGCTTATACCACGAAGATTCTGGTTAAGGAATCTAAGAGATACTCATTCAATCTGATGTAGAACGGAGGTGGTTGTCAGACACACGTTCATGGATTGAGGAAGTTGATGAGTGTCACGGATCATCACCTTCTCCATAGTTAAGTGCGAATGAACATCTTAGATAGGAACACGCATGTTTGAATGGAAAAACATTAATAATTGCATTAATTCATCGAGACGCTGCAGAGCTCCTCACCCCCAACAATGGAGTTTAGAGACTCATGCCATCAAAGAGTATAAAATTCAGATCTACAAATGTCATGAGATGAAAAATAAGTCTCTAAAAGTTGTTTAAATACTAAACTAGTAACCTAGGTTTACAGAGAATGAGTAAACTAAGATGGATAGTGCAGAAATCCACTTCTGGGGTCTACTTGGTGTGTGCTGGGGCTGAGACTTAAGCTTCTCACATGCCTGGGCTGTTTCTGGAGTTGAACGCCAAGTTGTAACGTGTTTCTGGCGTTCAACTCTGGTTCGTGACTTATTTCTGGCGCTGGACGCCAGACTGCAACATGGAACTGGCGTTAAACTCCAGTTTACATCGTCTATCTTCACGCAAAGTATAGACTATTATATATTGCTGGAAAGCCCTGGATGTCTACTTTCCAAACCCTTTGAGAGTGCGCCAATTAGACTCATGTAGCTCCAAAAAATCTATTCCGAGTGCAGGGAGGTCAGAATCCAACAGCATCAGCAGTCCTTTTTCAGCCTAAATCAGATTTTTGCTCAGCTCCCTCAATTTCAGCCAGAAAATACCTGAAATCATAGAAAAATACACAAACTCATAGTAAAGTCCAGAAATATGATTTTTGCTTAAAAACTAATAAAATTCTATTAAAAACTAATAAAAACATGCTAAAATCTACATGAAATTACCCCCAAAAAGCGTATAAAATATTCGCTCATCAGAGATAAAATAAAAGTGTCTCCTGAATTGATCAATTTCACAAAAGTCACAACAATCTAAAAAGTAAATATTTGCTCTATTTCTGATCTTATTTTTAAGAGACAAAATAAAATTGTCTTCTAAAATATCAACTTAATAGACTCATCAGTCAAATAGTTCCAAATCTAGTTTGAAGCAAAAGTGAACAAATTTTAAAAGGAGGTCATAGATTTAACCACCCTTCTCTAGGCCATTAACAAACTTTCAAAAAGCATTAAATTTGATAGCAATGTGTGTAGTGCAACTGTTGTTTCTCATGTAAATTTGTATTCTAATGATGTACTTCTGCATTCTGATAATCCTACTAATGTAGTTGTACATTTTGATATTGCTACTGCTAATAAATTTCTTACTCTACTCACAAGTGTCATCTATGATGTCAATATCAATTCTAACAGTAATGCCGATACCAATTCCAATGCAAATCACTCCCACACTAGTGCACCTGATATACCAAATGCAAACAAAATCAGCAGCAAATTACCAACCATTCCACCCCCAAATCTAATCCCACAATAACCTTGACCTTTGGCATAAAAGACTTGGGCATCCTTCTCACAACATCACCAAAACCATATTTACCAAACAAAAAATTCTATTATCTCAAACCACTAGAATCACTATTCCTTGTGAATCATCAACAAATTCACCAACTTCCTTTTCTTCTCTCTCAACCCAATATACACAGCCTTTAGAATTAGTGTTTTCTAATATCTGGGGTCTTTCACCATAGCCTTGCAAGTTAGTCTTTAGATATTATATATGCTTTATTGATGCATACAACAGATACACTTGTATATACCTTCTAAAAACCAAAATCCAAACCTTTTCAGCCTTTCTCCAATACAAAACTATGATAGAAAATAGAACTGGACATAGAATCAAAGCTCTCCAAACATATAATGGTGGAGAATATCTCTCCAACATCTTTAAACAGTACCTTAGAGACCAAGGAATCCTTAATAGACTTACTTGTCCCCACACACATCAAGAAAACGGATGTGTTAAAAAAACACAGAAATTTAACAGAAACCTCCCTCATCCTTTTCTATCAAGCCTCTTTACCTCTCTTATATTGGGATGAAGCAATTATAACCTCAACATACCTAATCAACAAACTCCCTATACTAGTGCTAAACCTTAAAACCCATTGGAAGTACTCTTTAACACCACACTAGTCTATGCTACATTAAAACCTTCTGGCTATTTGTATTATCCTTGGCTCAGACCATACAATAGACACAAGTTTTAATCACAGATCAACAAAAGCATATTCTTGAGTTAAACCTTTAATCACAAAGGCTATAAGTGTATATCCCCATCAGGCAGAATTTATATCACAAAAAATGTTATGTTTTGTGAACAAGAGTTCCTTTATCCAACAATTTTCAACCACCAAAGTAACCAAACACAAATTAACAAAACACAACAATCAAATATTACACCATCAGTCACCTACACCTTTCATCCTCTTTGTATAGGCATTTATGATACACCTCCGACTAATGCTAATATTGTATCTATCTTATTATCTTCTACACCTATTGAACTCACTAATATTACTAAAACTTGAACTGACAATGTTGAAAATGTAAATTACTACAAGAAAATAGCAGATTACAGACAGATTTTTAAGATAGAATGTTGCTATAAAAAATATTGATAAATTTTTTTACGGATTTCGATAAGTAAAAAATTGTAAAATTTTCCAAAAAATTACTAACAAATTATAAGATCTGTCGATAATTCTGTTGATAAAATTGAAATTTTAATTCTCTTTAGCGCCATTCTTGTTGTGTCCGCTCTCTTAATCCTGATACATTATGTTTTGTATTCTAGTAGGAGGTTGAGAATCTTAATTTAGTTTTTAACTCTGCCACCTTAACTTTGTTTCTTCTTTAGCTGAAATAACTGATTTTTTATTGTATTTTTTCAATTATAGGTACAAGAGAAGTAAAGACTAATTGATTTTGCGGATGCATTGTAGTAAACTCAATTACTTTGATGAACTGGAGAATGTAAGGTTTGACTGCTAGCTTGACTGGAGCCTTTCTTAGATTTTTTCTCCATCTTATCTACTTTTTATTTATTGATATAATAGCATATTACTCTTTGAAGAGCGTGATTATGATAATATAATAGTATATACAAAATACATAGGCATATACATAGGATGGTGCCATTAGACAGTGCAACTATGAGTGCAAGTACTAATGATTTCCCACAAAGCATGTAATTAAGAACGAATTTTCTACTTTAGTTTTTTCTAACATTATGAAATAAATTTCATATATAACCTATTTTAACTCCAAAAATCTGTATTTTTCTATTTGTAACTAGTCGGCTTAAACTCCGTAAGCTGTGGCTAGTCCCCTATGATTATTATACTCTTATATCTATATATGTTCTATTCTCTTGCATTTTCACCCTCAGTCTTTTGCGTTAGCTTTGTGTGAACGTTTCACATTTTGGTAATTTTGTTTTGAGCTTTTATTCCTTCATCGGGCTTTTAGTATTACTATTTCGTTCTATATATATAATATTATATGAGCCTTAGAATTGTCGTGACACTTTGTTATCCCTTGCTTTACGACGCGAGGTAAGGCTTAGGGTAATTGGGTGTTACATTTTGTGGTATCAGAGTGGTTCGTCCTCGTGAGCATGAGGGATGGACCGATTGTGCTTCATTGCATATTCTGGGTCATTTTTATTTCATTGTATTAAGGTTATTTGTTGGATATGCATAACATGCTGGTTTGTGAGTGCCTTTGGGTACAATTGAAGCACTAAGCTTGAGATATTAAGACTGATCACCTTAATATCGATTGTTTGGTGTGGAAAGAAAACCTGAATGGCAACTCACGGATGAGGTTAATCACGTTGATGGAGAGGTAGTGAGGATGGCTAACCTAGCCTATGCGCTACGAGCTCAGCATGTTTCGGAAATGTCTATTCGTGGAGTTTGCGGCATACTGGTTGGTGGGTGCGACTTAACACTAGTGGCAATGGAAGTAACGACAGATGCTTTTGTGGTTTTTAACTATGATTTTTAGTTTCTAAATGGTATGGTCATGACTCTTGTTGAAAAAGTTTTAAAGTTTAAAATGATTTTGAAATTTGGTTTGGAACTTTGGTTTAAATGATTTGGGTTTGAAAGTTGGTTGGAACTCTTGATTTAAGTGATATGGTTTAAAAGAAAAGTGAGTTATCTGATTTTGTTCAATTATGAATTTGGTTTCCAATTTATCTTATTGAAAGGGATTTAAATTGAAAAATTTTTATTTGAGAAAATCTTGATTTAAAGTAATCAATTTATGAGTAAATGATTTTTGACTCTTTTGAGAAAGCTTCAACAATGAACTAGTTTAGAATGAACTTGTTTTGAAGGTTTTGGAAAAATGTTACAAAATCGATATTTGGTTTAAAGAAAAATTTGGATTCTTAGTGACAAATAATCAGAGTGACGCAGCGGAAGGCGAGAGGGAACATCGACATGGTAGAACACTTCGAGGAGGATATATCGAGTAATTCAAATTTTCGAGGACGAAAATTTTATTTGAAGGGAGAATGTAAGAACCGGAGTTTTTCACGTAAGACCATTTTAATAAAATAAATTTTAATGCCCGGAGTAAATTCAAAATTTAGAAGTTTTAATTTGAAAATTTAAAGGTGAAATTTGATTTCAATGAATTTTTCTGGGTTTGAAAATGTGTCTTTTTAGAAAGATTTTTGTAAAAATACGTATTGGCGCTTAAGCTGGCAATACCGGCCCTAGTCTGTCCAGTATCGCGAATTTTGGGAGAATAAGATTTTGAAAATTGATTTATTGTTTTGAAAGGATAAAAATAATTTAGAATAAAAAACTGGGTGCTAATCTTAAAAGTTTGGGCGCAACGTAGGCCAAATTGGGTAAAAACGCTAATGGGTTAGACTGGGCCCAAACCGAGCCCAAGGCCCAACATATATAAGCTCATTAAATGAGCTTTTCAGCTCATTTTCACCCAAATAAGAGAGAGAGGCGCCGTTTGAGATGAGAGGAGAAGAGGGGAATGTTATTATTCACCTCCACCTTCTGGGAGCTATAACTTGAGCTACAGAATTCCGATTGATGAGCCGTTTGTGGCCACGTGAAGATCTCGATGAGCTCTTCTTTTCTATCTAATAAAACCTGGTAAGAACTCGTGTCACAATCCCAAGTTTTCAGCCCTAGATTTCTGCGTTTTTGGATTATGGTTTTTGAGTAGGTTTTGGTTGTTTAGGTGACCTCTAGTAGTGGGTAATTATTGAGAATTGCCCCAATCCTCTTTGGACAAGGAAAAGTTCCTTATATATTCTTGTAATGTTGTATGTTGTGGTTTCTAGATTTTAATTTTGGTGATATATGTGTTGTTAGTTTGAGCTTTGGTTCTTTTTGGAGTTTTCTTGGCTTTTGGTTTGACTTTGGTGGTTTGGAGCTTGAGGGAAGCTTGTTGGAGCCAAGCTTTTGGTGTTTACGCATATTGGAAATCGGCCAAGGTATAGTTTCAGTTTCCTTTATGTAATATGTAATATTTCTGGACACTTAGGCTAGTTGACCTTGAGATAGGTTGAAGGATGTGATTGTATGATTAATTGTATATAAATGTTATGCTTGATGATGGTTTGGATGTAGGTTGAATGAGTTTAAATGTGATGATATATATATATATATATATATATATATATATGATGATTATTAATGAGTTATGTTGGTGGGTGTTGAGGTTTGAATATGGATGTTGATGATGATTTTTGATTGTTGGTTATTGTGGTTCATGTTGAAAGTAAATGAGTGAGGAGGTTTGATGAATTGAATGTATTGTTGAGAATTATGAATAATGAGTCTGAGTATTGATGATGATGATGAATTGATGATAATGTGTTTATTGGATGGAAGTTTGGAAATATATGACACTGATGATGGATGGTAATGGTGAGTGGTTATATTGACGTCAGTAATGTTAATGCAAATTGAAAAATATGAGTTAGGTTGGATTTAGAATTGTGATTGAATTAGAAGGTTGTGTGATTAAGAAAATGGTTGAAGTAGTATTTGGTATGAATTTTGGGATGTTTTGGTATGGTCGAAATGTGATTGAATTGGTTTTAGATTGAGAGTTTGTTGAAATTGAGTTTTAGAGATTTTGGGTAAAAATGGATTTTTGGTGAATTTCCATGAATCATATCTTGAGCTACCGTGCTTGAAATTCAATGTATTTTGTATCAAATGAAAGAAAATTGAACATGTTTTATAATGGTTTAAATTTTGTGGAAATCCGAATTTGGTAGAAAAAGATATGGTTGTGGAAAGTTTGGTGTCAAAATCTGAAATTTTGCAATGTTGCAGAATTTTGTGATTTATGGTTTGTGTGCGCACGCACACCCCTGTGATTTTTCGAACCTGTGCAGATGCACACTGGTTTACAAAATTGTGATCACACTTTTCACAACTCCGCACAACTAACCAGCAAGTGCACTGGGTCGTCCAAGTAATAAACCTTATGCGAGTAAGGGTCGATCCCACAAAGATTGTTGGCTTGAAGCAAGTTATGGTCATCTTGTAAATCTCAGTCAGGCGGATTCAAATGGTTATAAGAATTTAATAATTAAAGGATAAATAAAACGGAAAATAACACAGAGATACTTATGTAATTCATTGGTGGGAATTTCAGATAAGCGTTTGGAGATGCTTTGTTGCCTCTGAACCTCTACTTTCCTATTGTCTTCATCCAATCATGCGTCCTCCCTTCCATGGCAAGCTGTATGATCCTCTCAGTGAAAATGGTCCGGCTACGGTTTCTGTATGGCTAATCAACTGTCAAATTTCTTGTCTCGGATGAAAAATACCAGGTACAGCTACCGCAGGGCTAATCATCTGTCGGTTCTCACTTGTGTCAGAATAAGATTAATTGATCCTTTTGCACATTGTCACTGCGCCCAACATTTGCGAGTTTGAAGCTCCTCACAGTCATCCCTTCCCAGATCCTACTCGGAATACCACAGACAAGGTTTAGACTTTCCGGATCTCAGGAATGCTGTCTATTGATTATAGCCTTTACCACGAAGATCCTAATCACGGGGTTGGATGCTCTGTTGTCAGGAGAGACGATGCGAATCCGTGGATCAGAGACCCAAGAGAGTATACTCCGGCTGGCGTCCAATGACTACATTGAACATCATGTAGACCGCTTTGTGGTTGTCATGCACGCGGATCTTGGCTAAGCGAGTACTAAAGATAGTTGGTGATTGTCACGGGTCACCCCTTCAGTCTGACTTAACTGAATTAAGTACAAGAGTATATCTTGTAGAAGAAGTAGGCGTGAATTGAAAGAAAAACAATAGTACTTACATTAATTTATGAGGAACAGCAGAGCTCCTCACTTTAATCTATGAGGTGTAGAAACTCCACTATTGGAAAATACATAAGAACAAATGGTCTAGGCATGGCCGAATGGCCAGCCTCCCTAATGGCATGATAAACGATAAAAGGGTTCAAAGACCTCCAATAAAATAGTAAAAAGTGCTATATATACTAAACTAGTTACTAGGGTTTACAGAAAATGAGTAACTAAGTGCAGATAGTGCAGAAATCCACGTTTGGGGCCCACTTAGTGTGTGTTTAGGCTGAGCTTTGAAGCTTTCACGTGCATAGGTGGTACACAAAATCGTGATACACAACTTCGTGCAGCTGACCAGCAAGTGCACTGGGTCGTTCAAGTAATACCTTACGTGAGTAAGGGTCGATCCCATGGAGATTGTCGGCTTGAAGCAAGCTATGGTCATCTTGTAAATCTCAGTCAGGCAGATTCAAATGGTTATGGGGTTTTGATAATTAAAAGAACGAAATAGAACATAAAATAGGATAGAAATACTTATGCAATTCATTGGTGGGAATTTCAGATAAGCGTATGAAGATGCTTTGTTCCCTCTGAGCCTCTGCTTTCCTATTACCTTCATCCAATCATTCTTACTCCTTTCCATGGCAAGCTGTATGTAGGTGGATCACCGTTGTCAATGGCTACCATCCATCCTCTCAGTGAAAATAGTCCTCTACAGATTCCTGCATGGCTAATCATCTGTCGGTTTTCGATCATGTCGGAATAAGATCCATTGATCCTTTTGCACACGGTCATTGTGCCCAACACTCGCGAGTTTGAAACTCGTCACAGTCATCCCATCCCAGATCCTACTCGGAATACCACAGACAAAGTTTAGACTTTTCGGATCTCAAGAATGCTGCCCATTTGATTCTAGCTTATACCATAAAGACTCTGATCGCACGGAATGGAAGCCCTATTGTCAGGAGAGACAACCATGCGTCGTGAACTAGGAGGCCAAGAGATACACACTCAAGCTCTCGCAGATAGAACGGAGGTGGTTGTCAGGCACGCGTTCATAAGGGAGGATAATGATGAGTGTCACGGATCATCACATCCACTAGGTTGAAGTACGAGTGAATATCTTAGAACAAGAATAAGCTTTAATTAAATAAAAATATTAGTAATTGCATTGATTCAACAGCAGAACTCCACACCTTAATCTATAGTGTGTAGAAACTCCACCGTTGAAAATATATAAGAACAAGGTCTAGGCATGGCCATGCCTCCCAAATAGCATGAAACAATCAAAAAAGGGTTTAAAGACCTTATCTCAAGATCAAAGATGATCAAAGGATGAAAATATAATAGTAAAAGGTCCTATTTAAGGTCCTATTTATAGAGAACTAGTAACCTAGGGTTTACAGAAATAAGTAAATGATGCAGAAATACACTTCCGGGGCCCACTTGGTGTGTGTTTGGGATGAGAATTGAAGCTTTCATGTGCATAGGCTTCTCTTGGAGATAAACGCTAGCTTTGGTGCCAGTTTGGGCGTTTAACTCCAGCTTTTATGCCAGTTTGGGCGTTTTACGCCAGAATTTTTATGCTGACTTGGAATGCCAGTTTGGGCCATCAAATCTCAGGCAAAGTATGGACTATTATACATTGCTGGAAAGCCCAAGATGTATACTCTCCAAAGCAATTGAGAGCGCTCCAATTGTGCTTTTGTAGCTCCAGAAAATCTATTTCGAGTGCAGAGAGGTCAGAATCCAACAGCACCTGCAGTCCTTTTTCAGCCTATGAATCATATTTTTGCTCATGTCCCTCAATTTCAGCCAGAAATAACTGAAATCACAGAAAAACACACAAACTCATAGTAAAGTCTAGAAATGTAAATTTTGCATAAAAAATAATAAAAATATACTAAAAACTAACTAGATCATACTAAAAACTACCTAAAAATAATGCCAAAAAGCGTATAAATTATCCGCTCATCACAACACCAAACTTAAATTTTTGCTTGTCCCCAAGCAACTGAAAATAGAATAGAATAAAAAGAAGAGAATATACACTAAATTTCACAATATCAATGAAACTTAGTCCCAATTAGATGAGCGGGACTAGTAGCTTTTTGCTTCTGAACAGTTTTGACATCTCACTTTATCCTTTGAAATTCAGAATGATTGGCATCTATAGGAACTCAGAATTTTAGATAGTGTTATTGATTCTCCTAGTTCAGTACGTTGATTCTTGAACACAGCTACTTTATGACTCTTGGCCGTGACCCTAAGCACTTTATTTTCCAGTATTACCATCGGATACATAAATGCCACAGACACATAACTGGGTGAACCTTTTCAGATTGTGACTCAGCTTTGCTAAAGTCCCCAGTTAGAGGTGTCCAGAGTTCTTAATCACACTCTTTCTGCTTTGGATCACGACTTTAACCACTCAGTCTCAAGCTTTTCACTTGGACCTTCATAACACAAGCATATGGTTAGGGACAGCTTGATTTAGCCGCTCAAGCCAGGTTTTTACTCCTTTGGGCCCTCCTATCCACTGATGCTCAAAGCGTTGGATCTTTTTTACCCTTGCCTTTTGGTTTAAAGGGCTACTGGCTTTTTCTGCTTGCTTTTTCTTTCTTTCTTTCTTTTTTTCCGCATGCTTTTTTTTCATTGCTTTTTCTTGCTTCAAGAATCAATTTCATGATTTTTCAGATTATCAATAACATTTCTCTTTGTTCATCATTCTTTCAAGAGCCAACAAATTTAACATTCATAAACTTCACTATAAAAATATGCACTGTTCAAGCATTCATTCAGAAAAATAAAAAGTATTGCCATCACATCAAAATAATTAAACTAATTTCAAGATAAAATTTGAAATTCATATACTTCTTGTTCTTTTATAATTAGGCACATTTTTCATTTAAGAAAGGTGAAGGATTCATGGAATTATTCATAACCTTAAGACATAGATACTACTAATCATGTAGTGAAGACATAAACATAGATAACACATAAAACATGAAAATCGAAAAATAGAAAAATAAGAACAAGAAAATCAAAAATCCAATGGAACGCCTAAGCTTCTCTATGTCTCTTCCTTGCCTTTGTTGCTCTTTCCTCATGGCTATTTGATCCTCTCTAATTTCATGGAGAATAATGGAGTGCTCTTGGTGCTCCATCCTTAGTTGCTCCATATTGGAACTCAAATCTCCCAAAGAGGTGTTGAGTTGCTCCCAATAGTTGTGTGGAAGAAAATGCATCCCTTGAGGCATCTCAGGAATTTCTTGATGAGGGACTTCCTCATGCTCTTGTTGAGGTCCATAAGTGGGCTCTCTTGTTTGCTCCATCTTCTTTTTAGTGATGGGCTTGTCCTCTTCAATGAGGATGTCTTCCTCTATGACAATTCCAGCTAAATTGCATAGGTGACAGATGAGATGAGGGAAGGCTAACCTTACCAAAGTGGAGGGCTTGTCAGCCACTTTGTATACTTCTAGAGGTATGATCTCATGAACTTCCACTTCCTCTCCAATAATGATGCTATGGATCATGATAGCCCGATCCACAGTTACTTCAGATCGGTTGCTAGTAGGAATGATGGAGCGTTGGATGAATTCTAACCATCCTCTAGCCACGGGTTTAAGGTCACGCCTTCTCAATTGAACCGGCTTGCCTTTAGAGTTTTTTTTCCACTGAGCTCCTTCCACACATATGTCCATGAGGACTTGGTCCAACCTTTGATCAAAGTTGACCCTTCTAGTGTAGGGGCATGCATCTCCTTGCATCATTGGCAAGTTGAATGCTAACCTTACATTTTTCGGACTGAAATCTAAGTATTTCCCCCGAACCATTGTGAGCCAATTCTTTGGGTTCGGGTTCACACTTTGATCATGGTTCTTGGTGATCCATTCGTTAGCATAGAACTCTTAAACCATTAAGATTCCGACTTGTTGAATGGAGTTGGTGAGAACTTCCCATCCTCTTTTTCGAATCTCATGTCGGATCTCCGAATACTCATTCCTTTTGAGCATGAAAGGGACCTCAGGGATCACCTTCTTCTTGGCCACAACTTCATAGAGGTGGTCTTGATGAACCTTTGAGATGAATCTCTCCATCTCCAATGACTCGGAGGTGGAAGCTTTTGCCTTCTCTTTCCTCTTTCTAGAGGTTTCTCTGACCTTAGGTGCCATAAATGGTTTTGGAAAAACAAAAGCAACGCTTTTTCCACACCAAACTTAAAATGTTTGCTCATCCTCGAGCAAAAGAAGAAAGAAGGGACGGAGAAGAAGAAAAAATGGAGGAGATGGAGAGGTGTAAGTGGTTCGGCCAAGGGGGGAAAGAAGTGTTTATGATGTGTGAAAATGAAGGAGGGGTGAAGGGTTTATATAGGAGTGGAGAGAGGGGTAGGGTTTGTGTGTGAGGGTTGGGTTTGGGAGGGAAAGTTTTTGAATTTTGAAAGGTGGGTTAGGTGGGGTTTTTCGGGAAGAGTGGGTGGATGTGAGTGGTGAAGAGGTGATAGGGAAGAGAGATGGAGGTGATTGGTGAGGGGTATTTGGGGAAGGGTGGTATGGGGAGGTGTGAAGAAGAGAGAGAGAGTGAGTTGAGGTAGGTGGAAATCCTGTGGGGTCCACAGATCCTGAGGTATCAAGAAATTCTCATCCCTGCACCATTTTGGCGTGTAAACGCCCTCCTAGTGCCAATCCTGGCATTAAACGCCAGGTTGCTGCCCATTTTTGGCATTTAACGCCAGCTTTTCTTCCCTTTCTGGCATTGAACGCCAACTTGGTGCCCTTTTCTGGCGTTAAACGCCAGTCTGGTGCCATTTTCTGGCGTTAAACGCCCAGAAGAATGGTGCCAGACTGGGCGTTTAACGCCCATTCTGCTATCCTTACTGGCGTTTAAACGCTAGTAAGCTCCTCCTCCAGGGTGTGCGATTTTTAATGCTATTTTTGAATTTGCTTTGATTTTTGCAATTATTTTTGTGATTCTACATGATCATCAACCTAAAGAAAACATAAAATAACAATGGAAATTGGAAAATAAAAATTGGGTTGCCTCCCAATAAGCACTTCTTTAATGTCAATAGCTTGACAGTGAGCTCTCATGGAGCTTCACAGATGTTCAGAGCATGGTTGGGGCCTCCCAACACCAAACTTAGAGTTTGAATGTGGGGGCTCTATTTGACTCTGTATTGAGAGAAGCTTTTCATGCTTCTTCTCCATGTGTACAGAAGGAGATCCTTGAGCCTTAAACACAAGGTAGTCCTCATTCACTTGAAGGACCAATTCTCCTCTCTCAACATCAATCACAGCTTTTGCTGTGGCATGGAAGGGTCTGCCAAGGATGATGTATTCATCCTTATTCTTCCCAGTGTCCAAGATTATGAAGTCATCAGGGATGTAAAGGCCTTCAACCTTCACTAAGACATCCTCTACAAGTCCATAAGCCTGTTTCTTTGATTTGTCTACCATCTCTAGTGAGATTCTTGCAGCTTGTACCTCAAAGATTCCCAGTTTCTCTATTACAGAGAGTGGCATGAGGTTTATGCCTGACCCTAGGTCATACAGAGCCTTCTCAAAGGTCATGGTGCTTATGGTGCAAGGTATTAAGAACCTTCCGTGATCTGGTTTCTTTTGAGGTATCTTCAGCTGAGCCAAGGCGTTTAGTTCATTAATGAGCAATGGATGTTCATCCTCCTAAGTCTTATTACCAAATAGTTTGGCATTCAGCTTTATGATTGCTCCTAGATACTGAGCAATTTGCTCTTCAGTAGTAACTTCATCTTCTTCTTCAGAAGAATATTCTTCAGAGCTCATGAATGGTAATAGGAAGTTCAGTGGAATCTCTATGGTCTCTAGATGAGCCTCAAATTCCTTTCATTCCTCATGAGAGAACTTCCTAGTGGTCAGTGGATGTCCCATGAGGTGTTTCTCTCTGGGAATCACGTCCTCCTCACTCTCTCCAGGTTCGGCTATGTTGGTCATGGTTATGGCCTTGCACTATCTCTTGGGATTTTCTTCTGTATTGCTTGGGAGAGTGCTAGGAGGAGTTTCAGTAACCTTTTTACTCAGCTGACCCACTTGTGCCTCCAAATTTCTAATGGAGGATCTTGTTTCATTCATGAAACTTAGTGTGGTCTTAGATAGATCAGAGACTATGTTTGCTAAGCTAGAGAGGCTTTGCTCAGAATTCTTTGTCTGTTGCTGAGAAGATGATGGGAAAGGTTTGCTATTGCCAAACCTATTTCTCCCACCATTATTGTTATTAAAGCCTTGTTGAGGCTTCTGTTGATCCTTCCGTGAGAAATTTGGGTGATTCCTCCATGAAGAATTGTAGGTGTTTCCATAGGGTTCTCCCATGTAATTCACCTCTTCCATTGCAGGATTCTCAGGATCATAAGCTTCTCCTTCAGAGGAGGCTTCTTTAGCACTGCCAGATGCAGCTTGCAATCCAGTCAGATTCTGAAGAATTATATTGACTTGCTGAGCCAATATTTTGTTTTGAGCCAATATGGCATTTAGAGTATCAATCTCAAGAACTCCTTTCTTCTGAGTTGTCCCATTGTTCATAAGATTTCTTTCAGAAGTGTACATGAACTGGTTATTTGCAACCATTTCAATGAGTTCCTGGGCTTCTACAGGCGTTTTCTTCAGATGAATAAATCCGCCTGCAGAGTAGTCCAATGACATCTTGGATAATTCAGACAGACCATCATAGAAGATACCTAAGATGCTCCATTCTGAAAGCATGTCAGAAGGACACCTTCTAATCAATTGCTTGTATCTTTTCCAAGCTTCATAGAGGGATTCACCTTCCTTTTGTTTGAAGGTTTGAACTTCCACTCTTAGCTTACTCATCTTTTGAGGTGGAAAGAATTTAGCTAAGAAGGCATTGACCAACTTTTTCCAAGAGTTCAGGCTGTCTCTAGGTTGTGAGTTCAACCATATACTAGCTCTGTCTCTTACAGCAAAGGGGAAAAGCATGAGTCTATAGACCTCAGGATCAACTCCATTGGTCTTAACAGTGTCACAGATTTGCAAAAAGTTCAGCCAAGAACTGATGAGGATCTTCCAATGGAAGTCCATGAAACTTGCAATTCTGTTTCATCAGAGAAACTAATTGAGGCTTAAGCTCAAAGTTGTTTGCTCCAATAGCAGGAATAGAGATGCTTCTCCCATAGAAGTCGGGAGTTGGTGTAGTAAAGTCACCAAGCACCTTCCTTGCATTGTTGACATTGTTGTTATTTTCGGCTGCCATGTCTTCTTCTTTTTCGAATATTTCTGTCAGGTCCTCTCCAAAGGGTTGCGCTTTTTCTTCTCTTAGCTTCCTCTTCAGAGTTCTTTCAGGTTCAAGATCAGCTTCAACAAGAATTCCTTTATCTTTGTTCCTACTCATATGAAAGAGAAGAGAACAAGAAAGTATGGAATCCTCTATATCACAGTATAGGGATTCCTTGATGTGTTAGAGAAAAAGAAGAATAGAAGGATAAGGTAGAGAGAGGAATTCGAACTTATAGAGAGAGAGGGGGTCTGAATTATTAAGAGAGGAGGAGTGTTAGTGATTAAATAGAAAGAGATGAGAGAGAGTTTTTGAAAATTAAAAAGGATTTTTGAAGAAGTGGTTAGTGATTTTCGAAAATTGGGAATGGAAAAGTGGTTAGGTGGTTTTGAAAAAGATAAGAAATAGTGATTAATTGAAAATAAAAGATTTAAAAATCAATTTTGAAAAGATAAGAAGTTAGAAAAGATTTTTGAAATCAAAATTTAAAAAGATATGATTGAAAAAGATTTTTATTTTAAAAAGATGTGATTGAAAAGATATGATTGAAAAACAATTTAAAAAAAAGATTTGATTTTTAAAATTGATGACTTGACTAACAAGAAACTAAAAGATATGATTCTAGAATTCAAATATTGAACCTTTCTTAACAAGAAAGTAACAAACTTGAAAATTTTTAATCACAACATTAATTGTTAGCAAGGATTTTCAAAAATATTAAAAGAAAAATAAAAAAAGATTTGATTTTGAAAAAGATATGATTGATATGAGAGGATATGAAAAAGATAAGATTTTGAAAAGTTAGTTTTAAAACTTGAAAGATTGAAAAAGATTTGAATTAAAAACAAAACTACCTCCTTGGTGCTATCCTGGCGTTAAACGCCCATAATGGTATCCATTCTGGCGTTTAACGCCCACTTGTCTACCTTTTTGGACGTTAAACGCCCAGTTAGGGTACCTGGCTGGCGTTTAAACGCCAGAATTCCTTCTTCACTGGGCGTTTTGAACGCCCAGCTTTTTCTCTGTGATTCCTCTACTGTATGTTCTGAATCTTCAATTCTCTGTATTATTGACTTGAAAAGAAATAATTTTGAAATTTTTTTTGAATTTTTAATGATGAGAGAGAAAAACAACAAAATGAAACTAATCATGAAAAACTAAGATCAAATAAATAATGCATGCAAGAACACTTTGAATATCAAGATGAACATTAAGAACGTATTTTTTTTTGAAAATTTTTTAGAAAAGAAAAATATGAAAGACACCAAACTTAAAAATTTTCATACTAGAGACACTAACAAATTAAGAATGCATATGAGAAACAATAAGAGACACAAAACAAGTGAATTTAAAGATCAGACAAAAAAAATCATCAAGAATAACTTGAAGATCATAAAGAACACCATGCATGTATTTTCGAAAAATGCAAGAAAGATAAAAACATGCAATTGACTCCAAACTTAAAATTTGACTCTAGACTCAAACAAGAAACACAAATATTTTTTATTTTTATGATTTTATAAAAAATTTTTGTAATTTTTCGAAAATTATTTTAAAAATGAAAATAAGAAACTCAAAATTTTTAATAAGAATTCCAGCAATCATGCAATGTTAGTCTAAAGCTTCAGTCTAAAAAGATTAGACTTGGCTAACCAAGCTTCAGCAGGACATTACATACAACAGCCAAATTGATGGGAATCAACTAGCTCTTGTGATGATAAAAGCATCATCTGAAACTCTAGAATTCACTCTTAAAAATTCTGAAGGAGAAAATAAAAAGAAAAATACCTAATCTAAGCAACAAGATGAACCGTCAGTTGTCCAAACTCGAACAATCTCCGGCAACGGCGTCAAAAACTTAGTACACGAAATCGTGATACACAACTTCGTGCAGCTGACCAGCAAGTGCACTGGTTCGTCCAAGTAATACCATACATGAGTAAAGGTCGATCCCACGGAGATTGTCGTCTTGAAGCAAGCTATAGTCATCTTATAAATCTCAGTCAGGCGGATTCAAATGGTTATGGGGCTTTGATAATTAAAAGAACAAAATAGAACATAAAATAGGATAGAAATACTTACCCAATTCATTGGTGAAAATTTCAGATAAGCGTATGAAGATGCTTTGTTCCCTCTGAGTCTCTGCTTTCCTGTTGCCTTCATCCAATCATTCTTACTCCTTTCCATGGCAAGTTGTATGTAGGTGGATCACCTTTGTCAAGGGCTCCCATCCATCCTCTCAGTGAAAATGGTCCTCTACGGTTTCCCGCATGGCTAATTGATGAGCGGATAATTTATACGCTTTTTGGCATTGTTTTTAGGTAGTTTTTAGTAAGTTCAAGCTACTTTTAGGGATGTTTTCATTAGTTTTTATGTTAAATTCACATTTCTGGATTTTACTATGAGTTTGTGTGTTTTTCTGTGATTTCAGGTAATTTCTGGCTGAAATTGAGGGACTTGAGCAAAACTCTGAAAAAACGCTGACAAAAGGACTGCTGATGCTGTTGGATTCTGACCTCCCTACACTCGAAATGGATTTTCTGGAGCTACAGAACTCCAAATGGCGCGCTCTCAACAGAGTTGGAAAGTAGACATCCAGAGCTTTCCAGCAATATATAATAGTCCATACTTTATTCGGAAATTGACGACGTAAAGTGGCGCTCAACGCCAAGTACATGCTGCTGTCTGGAGTTAAACGCCAGAAACACGTCATAACCCGGAGTTGAACGCCAGAAACACGCTATAACTCGGCGTTCAACTCCAAGAAAAAGCCTCAGCTCGTGGATAGATCAAGCTCAGCCCAAGCATACACCAAGTGGGCCCCGGAAGTGGATTTATGCATCAATTACTTACTCATGTAAACCCTAGTAGCTAGTCTAGTATATAGGACTTTAACTATTGTATTAGACATCTTTGATCACTTAGATCTAAGGAACATCTGGGGGCGCATAGTCCTTAGACCATGGGGGCAGGCCATTCGGCCATGCCTGAACCTTTCACTTATGTATTTTCAACGGTGGAGTTTCTGCACACCATAGATTAAGGGTGTGGAGCTCTGCTGTACCTCAAGTTTCAATACAATTACCATTACTTTATATTCAATTCTCTTTTATTCTTATTCCAAGATATACGTTGCAATTCAACTTGATGAATGTGATGATCCGTGACACTCATCATCATTCTCACCTATGAACGCGCGTGACTGACAACCACTTCCGTTCTACTTTAGGCCGGGCGCATATCTCTTAGATTCCCCAACAGAATCTTCGTGGTATAAGCTATATAGATGGCGGCATTCATGGGAATCCGGAAAGTATAACCTTGTCTATGGTATTCCGAGTAGGATTCCGGTATTGAATGATTGTGACGAGCTTCAAACTCCTGAAGGCTGGGCGTTAGTGACAGACGCAAAAGAATCAAGGGATTCTATTCCAACCTGATTGAGAACCGACAGATGACTAGCCGTGCCGTGACAGAGCATTTGGACCATTTTCACTGAGAGGATGGGATGTAGCCATCAACAAGGGTGATGCCTCCAAACGATTAGCCATGCAGTGACAGCGCATAGGACCATTTTCCCGAGAGGATGAAAAGTAGCCATTGAAAGACGGTGATGCCCTACATACAGCTTGCCATGGAAAGGAGTAAGAAGGATTGGATGAATGTAATAAGAAAGTAGAGATTCGAGAGGATTCTAGCATCTCCACACGCCTATCTGAAATTCTCACCATTAATTTACATAAGTATTTCTATCCTATTTTATTTTCTGTTTATTATTAATTTTCGAACTCATCATAAACTAATTTAATCTGCCTAACTGACAAATACAAGGTGACCATAGCTTGCTTCATACCAACAATCTCTGTGGGATCGACCCTTACTCATGTAAGGTATTACTTGGATGACCCAGTACACTTGCTAGTTAAGTTGAATGGAGTTGTGTCCACACATAGCCAATAGCCATTAAATAAATCTCATGCAAATACAAAGAGGGTCACAATTTCGTCCACCAAGTTTTTGGCGCCGTTGCCGGGGATTGTTCGAGTATGGACAACTGACGGTTCATCTTGTTGCTCAGATTAGGTAATTTTCTTTTCAAAAAATTTTTCAAAATTCTTTTTCAAAATTTTTCTTTTCTTTTTCGTTTTTTCAAACTTTATTTTCGAAAAAATTAATAAAAATCCAAAAAAATTAGAAAATCATAAAAACCAAAAATATTTTGTGTTTCTTGTTTGAGTCTTGAGTCAATTTTTAAGTTTGGTGTCAATTGCATGCTTTTAAAATTTTTCTTGCATTTTTCGAAAATTCCATGCTTCATAGTGTTCTTCATGATCTTCAAGATGTTCTTGACAAGTCTTCTTGTTTTGATCTTGATGTTTTCTTGTTTTGTGTTTTGTTGTTTTCATGTGCATTTTTCGTTTGTTAGAATCCATGCATTAAAAATTTTTAAGTTTGGTGTCGTGCAGTTTTCTTTGCATCAAAAATTTTCAAAAATATGTTCTGATGTTCATCATGATCTTCAAAGTGTTCTTGATGTTCATCTTGACATTCATAGTGTTCTTGCATGCATTTTGTGTTTTGATCCAAATTTTTCATCTTTTGGGTCATTTTCGTGTTTTTCTCTCTCATAATTAAAAATTCAAAAATCAAAGCTATGCTTTCCTTTTTTCTCTCAAATTTTTGAAATTTTGGGTGACTTGGTCAAAAATTTTCAAAATTAGTTGTTTTATAAGTCAAGTCAAATTTTCATTTTAAAATCTTTCTTTTTAAAATCTTTTTCAAAAATTATATCCTTTTCATTTTTTTTCTATTTTTGAAAATTTCAAAATTTTTCAAAATATTTTCAAAATCTTTTCTTACCTTTATATCAAATTTTTTCGAAAATTAGCTAACAATTAATGTGATTGATTCAAAAATTTGAAGTTTGTTACTTGCTTGTTAAGAAAGGTTCAATCTTTAAGTTCTAGAATCTTATCTTTTAGTTTCTTGTTAGTAATTAATTTTAATTAAAAATATTTTTTATCTTTTTCAAAATGTGATTTTAAAATATCTTATCTAACTTCTTATCTTCTTATCTTTTCAAATTGATTTTAATATTTTTTTTAACAAACTATTTGACTTTTGTTTGTTTCTTATCTTTTCAAAACCACCTAACTACTTTCCTCTTCAATTTTCGAAAATACCTCTATCTTTTTCAAAAAATTCTTTTAATTATTTAAATTTTAATTTCAATATATCTTATATTTAATTTTCGAAAATACTAATCCCCTTTTCAAAGTTATTTTCGAATTCTCCCTCTCTTTTCTTATTCTATTTACTTATTTATTACTAATACTTCTCTTCACCTCTTCATCTAAATATCCGAACCCACTCTTCTACATTCTTCTCCCCTTTCTTCTTCTACTAACATAAAGGAATCTCTCTACTGTGACATAGAGGATTCCTCTTCTTTTCTTGTTTTGTCTTTTCATATGAGCAGGACAAGGAAAAAGGCACTCTTGTTGAAATTGATCCAGAACCTGAAAGGACTCTGAGAGAAAATTAAGAGAAGCTAAGTTACAACAATCTAAAGGTAACCTTTCAGAAACATTAGAACAAGAGAAGGAGATGGCAGCCAAATAATAATAATGCAAGGAGAATGCTTGGTGACTTCACAAAGCCAACGTCCAAATTTGATGGAAGAGCAGCATCTCCATTCCTGCCATTGGAGCCAATATTTTGAGCTTAAGCCTCAACTAGTTGCTTTAATGCAATAGAACTGCAAGTTTTATGGACTTCCATCTGAAGATCCTTACCAGTTTTAACTGAGTTCTTGCAGATTTGTGAGACTGTTAAGACGAATGGAGTAGATCCTGAAGTCTACAAGCTCTTGCTTTTTCCCTTTTGCTGTAAGAGACAGAGCTAGAATATGGTTGGAATTCACAACCTAAGGATAGCCTCGACTCTTGGGATAAGCTGGTCACAGCCTTCTTGGATAAATTCTTTCCTCCTCAAAGCTGAGCAAGCTTAGAGTGGATGTTCAGACCTTCAAACAAAAAAGATGGTGAATCCCTCTATGAAGCTTGGGAAAGATACAAGCAGTTGACCAAAAGGTGTCCATCTGACATGTTTTCAGAATGGACCATATTAATATTCTATTATGGTTTATCTGAATTTTCGAAATGTCATTGGACCATTCTGCAGGTGGTCAATTCACCTAAAGAAAACACCTGCAGAAGCTCAAGAACTCATTGACAAGGTTGCAAATAACCAATTTATGTACACTTCTGAGAGGAATTCCGTGAATAATAGGACACCTTAGAGGAGAGAGTTCTTGAGATTGATGCTCTGAATGCCATATGGCTCAGAACAAAGTGTGACTCAGCAAGTCACATGATCTCTCAAAGTCTGAATGGATGGCAAAATGCATCCAACAATACTAAGAGGCAGCTTCTGAAGAAGCTTATGATCCTGAGAACCCTGCAATGCATAGGTCAATTACATGGGGAACCTTATGAAAACACCTATAATTCATCATGGAGAAATCATCCAATTTTCATGAAGGATCAACAAAAGCCTCACAAGGCTTAACAATGGTGGACGCAATATCTGAGCAATAGCAAGCCTTTTCCATCATCTTCTCAGCAACAGACAGAGAATTCTGAACAAAACACTTCTAATTTAGCCAATCTAGTCCCTGATCTGTCAAAGGCCACTTTCAGTTTCATGAGTGAAACAAGATCCTCCATCAGAAATCTGGAGGCACAAGTGGGCCAGCTGAGTAAGAAAGTCATTGAAACTCCTCCCAGTATTCTCCCAAGCAATACAGAAGAGAATCCAAAAGGAGAGTGCAAGGCCATTCATGTAATCAACATGGCCGAATGCACAAGGGAGGAGGAGGATGAAAATCCTAGTGAGGAAGACCTCCTGGGACGTCCCTCAAGCAAGAAGGAGTTTCCTATTAAGGATCCAAAGGAATCTGAGGCTCTAAGTTTGGTGTTGGGACTATACAACATTGACCTGATCACCTTGTGGCTCCATGAGAGCCCAATGTCAAGCTATTGACATTAAAGAAGCGCTTGTTGGGAGGCAACCCAATTTTATTTATCTAATTTTTATTTATTTTATTTTATTGTTATTTTGTGTTTATTAGGTACATGATCATGTGGAGTCACAAAAAAAATATATAAAAATTAAAAATAGAATCAAAAACAGCAGAAGAAAAATCACACCCTGGAGGAAGGACAGACTAGCGTTCAACGCCAGTAAGGAGCATCTGGATGGCGTTCAACGCCCAACAGCATGAATCTGGCGCTGAAACGCCAGAAAACAAGCAACATTCTGGCGTTTGAACGCCAGGAATGTGCCTTAAGGAAAGCTGGCGCTGAACGCCAGGAACAGCATGGAACTGTGTTCAACGCCAAAACATGCTACATATGGGCGTTGAACGCCCAGAACATGCTTTACATGGGCGTTGAACAGAACATGCTTTACATGGGCGTTGAACGCCAGAACGTGCATCACCTCGGTGTTTAAACGCCAGAATGGTATGCAAAGGCATTTTACATGCCTATTTGGTGCAGGGATGGAATTCCTTGACACCTCAGGATCTGTGGACCCCACAGGATCACCTCAGGATATGTGAACCCCACAGGATCCCCACCTAACATATTCCCACCTCACCTCCTAATCCTATTTACACTCTCCCCCATATCACACTTTCCAACACCCTTCACCAATCACCTCAATCTCTCTTCCCCATCACCTATTCACCACTCACATCCATCCACTCTTCCCCATAAACCCCACCTACCTCCAAAATTCAAAAATCTTTCCCACCCAAACCCACCCTAAAATGGCCGAAACACCATCTCTCCCTTCTCCTCAATATTTTCTTTTTCTTCTTCTTCTCTTCTTTCTTCTCTTGCTCGAGGGCGAGCAATATTTTAAGTTTGGTGTGGTAAAAGTATAAGCTTTTTATTTTTCCATTACCATCAATGGCACCTAAGGCCGGAGAATCCTCTAGAAAAGGAAAAGGGAAGACAAAAGCTTCCACCTCCGAGTCATGGGAGATGGAAAGATTCATCTCCAAAAGTCATCAAGACCACTTCTATGATGTTGTGGCAAAGAAGAAGGTGATCCCTGAGGTCCCTTTCAAGCTCAAGAAAAATGAGTATCCGGAAATCCGACATGAGATCCGAAGAAGAGGTTGGGAAGTCCTAACCAACCCCATGCAAAAAGTCGGAATCTTAATGGTTCAAGAGTTCTATGCCAATGCATGGATCACTAGGAACCATGATCAAAGTATGAACCCGAGTCCAAAGAATTATCTCACAATGGTTCGGGAGAAATACTTAGATTTTAGTCCGGAAAATGTGAGGTTGGCTGATGAGCGGATAATTTATACGCTTTTTGGCATTGTTTTTAGGTAGTTTTTAGTAAGTTCAAGCTACTTTTAGGGATGTTTTCATTAGTTTTTATGTTAAATTCACATTTCTAGACTTTACTATGAGTTTGTGTTTTTCTGTAATTTCAGGTAATTTCTGGCTGAAATTGAGGGACTTGAGCAAAACTCTGAAAAAGGCTGACAAAAGGACTGCTGATGCTGTTGGAATCTGACCTCCCTGCACTCAAAATGGATTTTCTGGAGCTACAGAACTCCAAATGACGCGCTCTCAACGGCGTTGGAAAGTAGACATCCAGAGATTTCCAACAATATATAATAGTCCATACTTTATTCGGGAATTGATGACGTAACTTGGCGTTTAACGCCAAGTCATGCTGTCTGGAGTTAAACGCCGAAACACGTCCATGATCCGGAGTTGAACGCCCAAAACGTTATAACTTGAGTTCAACTCCAAGAGAAGCCTCAGCTCGTGGATAGATCAGCTCAGCCCAAGCATACACCAAGTGGGCCCCGGAAGTGGATTTATGCATCATTACTTACTCATGTAAACCCTAGTAGCTAGTCTAGTATAAATAGGATAATTTACTATTGTATAGACATCTTTTGACAGTTTAATCTTTTGACTGTTTAGTCTTTGATCATTCGGTCTTTTGATCATTCAGGGGGTGGCCATTCGCCATGCCTGAACCTTTCACTTTGTATTTTCAACGGTGGAGTTTCTGCACACCATAGATTAAGGGTGTGGAGCTCTGCTGTACCTCAAGTTTCAATACAATTACTATTACTTTTCATTCATTTCTCTTTTATTCTTATTCCAAGATATACGTTGCACAAACTTGATGAATGTGATGATCCGTGACACTCATCATCATTCTCACCTATGAACGCGCGTGATTGACAACCACTTTCCGTTCTACTTTAGGCCGGGCGCATATCTCTTAGATTCCCCAATAGAATCTTCGTGGTATAAGCTAGATATATGGCGGCATTCATGGGGATCCGGAAAGTCTAACCTTGTCTGTGGTATTCCGAGTAGGATCCCGGGAATCCTGAAAGTCTAACCTTGTCTGTGGTATTCCGAGTAGGATTCCAGTATTGAATGACTATGACGGGCTTCAAACTCGCGATTACTGGGCGTGATGACAAACACAAAAGGATCAATGGATCTTATTCCAACATGATTGAGAACCAACAGCTGATTAGCCGTCCTGTGACAGAGCATTTGGACCATTTTCACTGAGAGGATGGGATGTAGCTATCAACAAGGGTGATGCCTCCAGACGATTAGCCGTGCAGTGACAGCGCATAGGACCATTTTCCCGAGAGGATTAAAAGTAGCCATTGATGATGGTGATGCCCTACATACAGCTTGCCATGGAAAGGAGTAAGAAGGATTGGATGAAAGCAATAAGAAAGTAGAGATTCGAAAGGATTCTAGCATCTCCACACGCCTATCTGAAATTCCCACTATTGATTTACATAAGTATTTCTATCCCTTTTTTATTTTCTATTTATTATTAATTTTCGAAACCCATAACCATTTAATCTGCCTAACTGAGATTTACAAGGTGACCATAGCTTGCTTCATACCAACAATCTCTGTGGGATCGACCTTTACCACGTAAGGTATTACTGGATGCCCAGTACACTTGCTGGTTAGTTGAACGGAGTTGTGTCCACACATAAGTGCCATAATAAGATTCCATACACAAAAAGAATACTACATTGATGTGATCACAATTTCGTCCACCAAGTTTTTGGCGCCGTTGCCGGGGATTGTTCGAGTTTGGACAACTGACGGTTCATCTTGTTGCTCAGATTAGGTAATTTCCTTTTCAAAATCTTTTTCAAAATTTTTCTTTTCTTTTTCGTTTTCCCAAAAATATTTTCGAAAAAAATTAATAAAAATCCAAAAAAATCATAAAATCATAAAAAATCAAAAATATTTTCTGTTTCTTGTTTGAGTCTTGAGTCAATTTTTAAGTTTGGTGTCAATTGCATGCTTTAAAAATTTTTCTTGCATTTTTCGAAAAATTCCATGCATTCATAGTGTTCTTCATGATCTTCAAGTTGTTCTTGATAAGTCCTCTTGTTTGATCTTGATGTTTCTTGTTTTGTGTTGTTTGTGTTTTCATATGCATTTTTCGTTTGTTAAAGTCCATGCATTAAAGATTTCTAAGTTTGGTGTCTTGCATGTTTTCTTTGCATCAATAATTTTTCAAAAATATGTCTTGATGTTCATCATGATCTTCAAAGTGTTCTTGGTGTTCATCTTGCCATTCATATATTTTGCATGCATCTTGTTTTGATCCAAAATTTTTATGTTTTGGGTCATTTTAGTGTTTTTCTCTCTCATAATTAAAAATTCAAAAATAAAAAATATATCTTTTCCTTTTTTCTCTCCAAATTTTTAAAATTTTGGGTTGACTTGGTCAAAAAATTTTCAAAATTAGTTGTTTCTTACAAGTCAAGTCAAATTTTCAAAAATTTAAAAATCTTATCTTTTCAAAATCTTTTTCAAAAATCATATCTTTTCCAATTTTTCCTCTTTTTCGAAAATTAAAAAATTTTTTTTTCAAAATATTTTCAAAATCTTTTTCTTATCTTTATATCATATTTTCGAAGTTACACTAACAATTAATGTGATTGATTCAAAAATTTAAAGTTTGTTACTTTCTTGTTAAGAAATGTTTAATCTTTAAGTTCTAGAATCTTATCTTGTGGTTTCTTGTTAGTGAAGTAAGTAATTTCAAATTTTTAAATTAAATCTTTTTATCTTTTATCTTATCTTTTTCAAAAACTTTATCTTTTTCAAATTTGATTTCAAAATGTTTTATCTAACTCTTATCTTCTTATCTTTTTAATTTGATTTTAATATCTTTTTCAACTACTATTTGACTTTTTGTTTGTTTCTTATCTTTTTCAAAACCACCTAACTACTTTTTCCTCTCTAATTTTCGAAAATATCTCACCCTTTTTCAAAATTCTTTTTAATTAAATAATTATTTCATGTTTGATTTAATTACATCTTATCTCTAATTTTGAAAATACTAAACCCTTTTTTAAAATTATTTTCGAAATCCTCCCTCTCTTTTCTTATTCTATTTACTTATTTATTTACTAATACTTCTCTTCACCTCTCTTCATCTAAAAATCCGAACCCACTCTTCTATATTCTTCTCCCCTTTCTTCTTCTACTAACACAAGGAAATCTCTATACTGTGACATAGAAGATTCCTCTTCTTTTCTTATTTTCTTCTCTTTCATATGAGCAGGAACAGGGAAAAAGGCACTCTTGTTGAAATTGATCCTGAACCTGAAAGGACTCTGAAAAGGAAACTAAGAGAAACTAAATTACAACAATCCAGAAACAACCTTTCAGAAATTTTCGAACAAGAGAAGGAGATGGCAGCCGAAAATAATAATGCAAAGAGAATGCTTGGTGACTTCACAAAGCCAACGTCCAAATTTGATGGAAGAAGCATCTCCATTCCTGCCATTGGAGCCAACAACTTTGAGCTGAAACCTCAGCTAGTTGCCTAAATGCAACAAAACTGCAAGTTTTATGGGCTTCCATCTGAAGATCCTTACCAGTTTTTAACTGAGTTCTTGCAGATTTGTGAGACTGTAAAGATGAATGGAGTTGATCCTGAAGTCTACAGACTCATGCTTTTCCCTTTTGCTGTAAGAGACAGAGCTAGAATATGGTTGGATTCACAACCCAAGGATAGCCTGGACTCTTGGATAAGTGGTCACTGCCCTCTTGGATAAATTCTTTCCTCCTCAAAAGCTGAGCAAGCTGAGAGTGGATGTTCAAACCTTCAAACAAAAAGATGGTGAATCCCTCTATGAAGCTTGGGAAAGATACAGCAGCTGACCAAAAGATGTCCATCTGACATGTTTTCAGAATGGACCATATAGATATATTCTATTATGGTCTATTGAATTTTCGAAAATGTCATTGGACCATTCTGCAGTGGATCTATTCACCTAAAGAAAACGCCTGAAGAGGCTCAAGAACTCATTGACATGGTTGCAAACAACCAATTCATGTACACTTCTGAGAGGAATTCCGTGAATAATGGGATACCTCAGAAGAAGAAGTTCTTGAAATTGATGCTCTGAATGCCTATTGGCTCAGAACAAAGTGTTGACGCAGCAGGTCAACATGATCTCTCAAATCTGAATGGATGGCACATGCATCCAACAGTACTAAAGAGGCAGCTTCTGAAGAAGCTTATGATCCTGAGAACCCTGCAATGGCAGAGGTAATTACATGGGTGAACCTTATGGAACACCTATAATTCATCATGGAGAATCATCCCAATTTCTCATGGAAGGATCAACAAAAGCCTCAACAAGGCTTAACATGGTGGACGCAATAGGCTGAGCAATAGCAAGCCTTTCCATCATTTTCTCAGCAACAGACAGAGAATTCTGAACAAAACACTTCTAATTTAGCCAATCTAGTCTTTGATCTGTCAAAGGCCACTTTCAGTTTCATGAGTGAAACAAGATCCTCCATTAGAAATCTGGAGGCACAAGTGGGCCAGCTAAGTAAGAAAGTCATTGAAACTCCTCCCAGTATTCTCCAAAGCAATACAGAAGAGAATCCAAAAGGAGAGTGCAAGGCCATTGATATAATCAATATGGCCGAATGCACAAGGGAGGAGGAGGACGAAAATCCTACTGAGGAAGACCTCCTGGGACGTCCCTTAAGCAAGAAGGAGTTTCCTATTAAGGATCCAAAGGAATTTGAGGTTCATATAGAGACCATAGAGATTCCATTAAATCTCTTTCTGCCATTCATGAGCTCTGAAGACTATTCTTCCTCTGAAGAGGATAAAGAAGTGACTGGAGAGCAAGTTGCTCAATATTTAGGAGCTATCATGAAGCTGAATGCCTAGTTGTTTGGTAATGAGACTTGGGAAAGTGAACCTCCCTTGCTCATTAGTGAACTGGATACCTGGATTCAGCAAATTTTACCTCAAAAGAAACAAGATCCTGGCAAGTTTTTGATACCTTGTACCATAGGCACCATGACCTTTGCAAAAGCTCTGTGTGATCTGGGGTCAGGGATAAATCTTATGCCACTCTCTGTAATGGAGAAGTTGGGGATCATTGAGGTATAACCTGCCTTGTTCTCATTACAATTGGCAGACAAGTCATTGAGACAAAGCTTATGGAATAGTGGAGGACGTGTTAGTAAAGGTTGAAGGCCTTTACATCCCTGCTGATTTCATAATCTTAGACACTAGGAAAGAAGAGGATGAATGCATCATCCTTGGAAGACCTTTCCTAGCCACAGCAGGAGCTGTAATAGATGTCAACAGAGATGAATTAGTCCTTCAATTGAATGGGGACTACCTTGTGTTTAAGGCACATGGCCATCCCTCTGTGACAAAAGAGAGTAAGCATGAAGAGCTTCTCTCAGTTCAGAGTCAAGAAGAGCTCCCACAGTCAAACTCTAAGTTTGGTGTTGGGAGGCCACAACTAAACTCTAAGTTTGGTGTTAAGACCCCATATCCAAACTCTAAGTTTGGTGTTGGGACTATACAACATTGACCTGATCACCTTTGCGGCTCTATGAGAGCCACTGTCAAGCTATTGACATTAAAGAAGCGCTTGTTGGGAGGCAACCCAATTTTATTTATCTCATTTTTATTTTATTTTATTTTATTGTTATTTTGTGTTTTATTAGGTACATGATCATGTGGAGTCACGAAAAAAATATATAAAAATAAAAAAACAGAATAAAAAACAGCGGAAGAAAAATCACACCCTGGAGGAAGCACAGACTGGCGTTCAACGCCAGTAAGGAGCATCTGGCTGGTGTTCAACGCCAGAACAGAGCATGAAACTGGCGTTGAACGCCAGAAACAAGCAACATTATGGTGCTGAACTCCAGGAATGTGCCTAGAAGAAAAGCTGGCACTGAACGCCAGTAACAAGCATGAAACTGGCGTTCAACGCTAGAAACATGTTATATATGGGCATTGAACGCCCAGAATGTGCACCACTCGGCGTTTAAACACCAGAATGGTGTGCAAAGGCATTTTACATGCCTATTTGGTGAAGGGATGGAATTCCTTGACACCTCAGGATCTGTGGACCCCACAGGATCACCTCAGGATCTGTGGACACCACAGGATCCCCACCTAACATATTCCCACCTTACCTCCTAATCCTAGTTTTACTCTTCCCCATACCACACTTCCCAAAAACCCTTCACCAATCACCTCAATCTCTCTTCCCAATCACCTATTCACCACTCACTTCCATCCACTCTTTCCCCATAAACCCCACCTACCTTCAAAATTCAAAAACATTTTCCCACCCAATCCCACCCTAAATGGCCGAACCTACCCTCTCCCCTCTCCCTATATATACCCTTCCATTCTACTTCATTTTCACACAACACTACCCCCTCTACTATACCTTGGCCGAATCCATCTCCCCTCACTCTCCTCCATTTTCTTCTTTTTCTTCTTCTTCTCTTCTTTCTTCTCTTGCTCGAGGGCGAGCAATATTTTAAGTTTGGTATGGTAAAAGCATAAGCTTTTTGTTTTCCATTACCATCAATGGCACTTAAGGCCGGAGAATCCTCTAGAAAAGAAAAAGGGAAGACAAAAGCTTCCACCTCCGAGTCATGGGAGATGGAAAGATTCATCTCCAAGAGCCATCAAGACCACTTCTATGATGTTGTGGCAAAGAAGAAGGTGATCCCTGAGGTCCCTTTCAAGCTCAAGAGAAAAATGAGTATCCGGAGATCCGACATGAAATCCGAAGAAGTGGTTGGGAAGTCCTAACCAACCCCATGCAACAAGTCAGAATCTTAATGGTTCAAGAGTTCTATGCCAATGCATGGATCACTAGGAACTATGATCAAAGTATGAACCCGAGTCCAAAGAATTATCTCACAATGGTTCGGGGGAAATACTTAGATTTTAGTCTGGAGAATGTGAGATTGGCGTTCCACTTGCCCATGATGCAAGGAGATGAACGCCCCTACACTAGAAGGGTCAACTTTAATCAAAGGTTGGACCAAGTCCTTATGGACATATGTGTGGAAGGAGCTCAATGGAAGAGAGACTCCAAAGGCAAGCCAGTCCAACTAAGAAGACTGGACCTCAAGCCTGTAGCTAGAGGATGGTTGGAGTTCATTCAACGCTCCATCATTCCCACTAGCAACCGATCTGAAGTTACTGTGGATCGGGCCATCATGATTCATAGCATCATGATTGGAGAGGAAGTAGAAGTTCATGAGGTCATCTCCAATGAAATCTACAAAATAGCCGACAAGCCCTCCACCATGGCACGGATAGCTTTTCCTCACCTTATTTGCCATCTATGTTACTCAGTGGTGGACGAAATTGTGATCCATGTTCTTTTGTATTTGTATGAAATCATTATTATGGCATCGGTTGTTTTCACAACTCCGTTCAACTAACCAGCAAGTGTACTGGGTCGTCCAAGTAATAAACCTTACGTGAGTAAGGGTCGATCCCACAGAGATTGTTGGTATGAAGCAAGCTATGGTCACCTTGTAAATCTCAGTTAGGCAGATTAAATTGGTTTATGGATTTTCGAATATTAATAATAAAAAGAAAATAAAAGGGATAGAAATAATTATGTAAATTAATAGTGGGAATTTCAGATAAGTGTATGGAGATGCTGTGCTCCTCTTGAATCTCTACTTTCTCATTGCTTTCATCCAATCCTTCTTACTCCTTTCCATGGCAAGCTGTATGTAGGGCATCACCGTTGTCAATGGCTACATCCCATCCTCTCAGTGAAAAAGGTCCTATGCTCTGTCACGGCACGGCTAATCATCGTCGGTTCTCAATCAGGTTGGAATAGAATCCCTTGATTCTTTTGCGTTTGTCATCACACCCAACCTTCAAGAGTTTGAAGCTCGTCACAGTCATTCAATCCCAGAATCCTACTCGGAATACCATAGACAAGGTTTAGACTTTCCGGATCCTCATGAATGCCGCCATCTATCTAACTTATACCACGAAGATTCTGTTGGGGAATCTAAGAGATATGTGCCCGGCCTAGAGTAGAACGGAAGTGTTGTCAATCACGCGCGTTCATAGGTGAGAATGATGAGTTCACGGATCATCACATTCATCAAAGTTAAGTGTAACGTATATCTTGGAATAAGAATAAAAGAGAATTGAATAGAAAGTAATAGTAATTGTATTGAAACTTGAGGTACAGCAGAGCTCCACACTCTTAATCTATGGTGTGCAGAAACTCCACCGTTGAAAATACATAAGTAAAGGTTCAGGCATGGCCGAATGGCAGCCCCCTAAACATGATCAATAGCCTCTTAGGATGAAGAATAAAACAAAACTGAGACCAAAGATGTCTAATACAATAGTAAGAGGTCCTATATATACTAGACTAGCTACTAGGGTTTACATGAGTAGGTAATTGATGCATAAATCCACTTCCGGGGCCCACTTGGTGTATGCTTGGGCTGAGCTTGATCAATCCACGAGCTGAGGCTTCTCTTGGAGTTGAACTCCGAGTTATGACATGTTTTGGGCGTTCAACTCCGGATCATGACGTTTTTCTGGCGTTTAACTCAAGACAACAACATGAACTTGGCGTTCAACGCCAAGTTATGTCATCAATTTCCGAATAAAGTATGGGCTATTAAATATTGCTGGAAAGCCCTGGATGTCTACTTTCCAACGCCGTTGAGATCGCGCCAATTGGATTTCTGTAGCTCCAGAAAATCCATTTCGAGTGCAGGGAGGTCAGGATCCAACAGCATCAGCAGTCCTTTTGTCAGCCTTTTTCAGAGTTTTGCTCAAATCCCTCAATTTCAGTCAGAATTTACCTGAAATCACAGAAAAACACACAAACTCATAGTAAAGTCCAGAAATGTGAATTTAACATAAAAACTAATGAAAATATCCCTAAAAGTAGCTTAAACTTACTAAAAACTAACTAAAAACAATGCCAAAAAGCGTATAAATTATCCGCTCATCACTCAGCAGGAGTTATCATAGAAGGAGACATCTCCATCGAAGAGGATAAGCCCATCACCAAGAAGAGGATGGAGCAAGCAAGAGAGACCCTTCACGGTTCTCAAGAGATGCATGATGAAGCTTATCATCAAGAAATCCCTGAGATGCCTCAAGGGATGCACTTTCCTCCCAACAACTATTGGGAACAACTCAACACTTCCTTAGAAGATTTGAGCCACAATGTTGAACAATTAAGGGTGGAGCATCATGAGCACTCCATCATTCTCCATGAAATAAGAGAAGACCAAAGAGCAATGAGGGGAGCAACAAAGGCAAGGAAGGGCATAGAAGAGCTTAAGGACATTGTTGGTCCTTCAAGAAGAAGACGCCACTAAGGTGGATTCATTCCTTGTTTTATCCTCTTTCTGTTTTTTCGATTTCTATGTTATGGTTATCTATGTTTTGTCTCTACTTCATGATCATTAGTATGTAGTAACCATGTCTTAAAGCTATGAATAAAATCCTTAATCCTTCACCTCTCTTAAATGAAATATGCTTTAATTCAAAAGAACAAGAAGTACATGAATTTTGAATTTATCCTGAATTAGTTTAATTATATTGATGTGGTGACAATACTTTTTGTTTTCTGAATGAATGCTTGAACAGTGCATATTTTTGATCTTGTTGTTTATGAATGTTAAAACTGTTGGCTCTTGAAAGAATGATGAACAAAGAGAAATGTTATTGATGATCTGAAAAATCATAAAATTGATTCTTGAAGCAAGAAAAAAGCGTGGAAAAACAAGGCTTGAAAAAAAAAAGATTTAGAAAGAAAAAGAAAAAAGCAAGCAGAAAAAGCCAATAGCCCTTAAAACCAAAAGGCAAGGGTAAAAAGGATCCAAAGTAAAAGAGTGTGCTTAAGAACTCTGGACACCTCTAACTGGGGACTCTAGCAAAGCTGAGTCACAATCTGAAAAGGTTCACCCAGTTATGTGTCTGTGGCATTTATGTATCCGGTGGTAATACTGGAAAACAAAGTGCTTAGAGCCACGGCCAAGACCAAGTAGCTGTGTTCAAGAATCAACATGCTTAACTAGGAAAGTCAATAACACTATCCAAAATTCTAAGTTCCTAGAGAAGCCAAACATTCTAAACTTCAAAGGAAAAAGTGAGATGCCAAAACTGTTTAGAAGCAAAAAGCTACAAGTCCGCTCATCTATTATTAATTAATATTCATTGATATTCTGGAATTTATAGTATATCTCTTCTTATCCTATTTGATTTTCAGTTGCTTGGGGACAAGCAACAATTTAAGTTTGGTGTTGTGATGAGCGGATAATTTATACGCTTTTTGGCATTGTTTTTAGGTAGTTTTTAGTAAGTTCAAGCTACTTTTAGGGATGTTTTCATTAGTTTTATGTTAAATTCACATTTCTGGACTTTACTATGAGTTTGTGTGTTTTTCTGTGATTTCAGGTAATTTCTGGCTGAAATTGAGGGACTTGAGCAAAACACTGAAAAAAGGCTGACAAAAGGACTGCTGATGCTGTTGGATTCTGAACTCCCTGCACTCGAAATGGATTTTCTGGAGCTACAGAACTCCAAATGGCGCGCTCTCAACGGCGTTGGAAATTAGACATACAGAGCTTTCCAGAAATATGCTTTAATTCAAAAGAACAAGAAGTACATGAATTTTGAATTTATCCTTGAATTTAGTTTAATTATATTGATGTGGTGACAATACTTTTTGTTTTCTGAATGAATGCTTGAACAGTGCATATTTTTGATCTTGTTGTTTATGAATGTTAAAACTGTTGGCTCTTGAAAGAATGATGAACAAAGAGAAATGTTATTGATGATCTGAAAAATCATAAAATTGATTCTTGAAGCAAGAAAAAGCAGTGGAAAAAACAAAGGCTTGCGAAAAAAAAAAGATTTAGAAAGAAAAAGAAAAAAGCAAGCAGAAAAAGCCAATAGCCCTTAAAACCAAAAGGCAAGGGTAAAAAGGATCCAAAGTAAAAGAGTGTGCTTAAGAACTCTGGACACCTCTAACTGGGGACTCTAGCAAAGCTGAGTCACAATCTGAAAAGGTTCACCCAGTTATGTGTCTGTGGCATTTATGTATCCGGTGGTAATACTGGAAAACAAAGTGCTTAGAGCCACGGCCAAGACTCACAAGTAGCTGTGTTCAAGAATCAACATGCTTAACTAGGAAAGTCAATAACACTATCTGAAATTCTAAGTTCCTAGAGAAGCCAAACATTCTAAACTTCAAAGGAAAAAGTGAGATGCCAAAACTGTTTAGAAGCAAAAAGCTACAAGTCCCGCTCATCTAATTATAATTAATATTCATTGATATTCTGGAATTTATAGTATATTCTCTTCTTTTTATCCTATTTGATTTTCAGTTGCTTGGGGACAAGCAACAATTTAAGTTTGGTGTTGTGATGAGCGGATAATTTATACGCTTTTTGGCATTGTTTTTAGGTAGTTTTTAGTAAGTTCAAGCTACTTTTAGGGATGTTTTCATTAGTTTTATGTTAAATTCACATTTCTGGACTTTACTATGAGTTTGTGTGTTTTTCTGTGATTTCAGGTAATTTCTGGCTGAAATTGAGGGACTTGAGCAAAACACTGAAAAAAGGCTGACAAAAGGACTGCTGATGCTGTTGGATTCTGAACTCCCTGCACTCGAAATGGATTTTCTGGAGCTACAGAACTCCAAATGGCGCGCTCTCAACGGCGTTGGAAATTAGACATACAGAGCTTTCCAGAAATATATAATAGTTCATACTTTATTTGGAAATTGACGACGTAAAGTGGCGCTTGATGAGCGGATAATTTATACGCTTTTTGGCATTGTTTTTAGGTAGTTTTTAGTAAGATCAAGCTACTTTTAGGGATGTTTTCATTAGTTTTTATGCTAAATTCACATTTCTGGACTTTACTATGAGTTTGTGGTGTTTTTCTGTGATTTCAGGTAATTTCTGGCTGAAATTGAGGGACTTGAGCAAAACTCTGAAAAAGGCTGACAAAAGGACTGCTGATGCTGTTGGAATCTGACCTCCCTGCACTCGAAATGGATTTTCTGGAGCTACAGAACTCCAATTGGCGCACTCTTAAACGGCGTTGGAAAGTAGACATCCAGAGCTTTCCAGCAATATATAATAGTCCATACTTTATTCGGAAATTGACGACGTAACTTGGCGTTGAACGCCAAGTACATGCTGCTGTCTGGTGTTAAACGCCAGAAAAACGTCATGATCCGGAGTTGAACGCCCAAAACACGTCATAACTCGGAGTTCAACTCCAAGAGAAGCCTCAGCTCGTGGATAGATCAAGCTCAGCCCAAGCACACACCAAGTGGGCCCCGGAAGTGGATTTATGCATCAATTACTTACTCATGTAAACCCTAGGAGCTAGTTTATTATAAATAGAACTTTTTACTATCATAATCTCATCCTGGATTGTATTTTGAATCTTGTGATCACGTTTTAGGGGGCTGGCCATTCGGCCATGCCTGAACCTTTTACTTATGTATTTTCAACGGTGGAGTTTCTGCACACCATAGATTAAGGGTGTGGAGCTCTGCTGTACCTCAAGTTTCAATACAATTACTATTACTTTTTATTCAATTCTCTCTTATTCTTATTCCAAGATATTCATTCGCACCCAAGAACATGATGAATATGATGATTATGTGACGCTCATCATCATTCTCACCTATGAACGCGCGTGATTGACAACCACCTCCGTTCTACATGCAACCGAGCTTGAATGTGTATCTCTTAGATTCCCCAAAAGAATCTTCGTGGTATAAGCTAGATAGATGGCGGCATTCATGAGGATCCGGAAAGTCTAACCTTGTCTGTGGTATTCCGAGTAGGATCCTGGGAATCCGAAAAGTCTAACCTTGTCTGTGGTATTCCGAGTAGGATTCCAGTAATGAATGACTGTGACGTGCTTCAGACTCGCAGGTGCTGGGCGTTAGTGACAAACGCAAAAGAATCAAGGGATTCTATTCCAGCAGGAGCGGGAACCAACCAGTGATTAGCCGTGCTGTGACAGAGCGCGTGAGTGTAGTTTTCACTGCGAGGATGGGATGTAGCCTTCGGCCAGTGTGATGCCTCCAGACGATTAGCCATGCGAGTGACAGCGCAGAGGACCATTTTCCAGAGAGGATACAAAGTAGCCATCGTCGAACGGTGAACCCCTATACACAGCTTGCCATGGAAAGGAGTAAGAAGGATTGAGTTGAAGCAATAGGAAAGTAGGCGTTCTTGAGCCATACAGTATCTCCATTCGCTTATCTGAAATTCCCACCAATGAATCTGCATAAGTATTCTATCCCTTTTATTATTTCTATTTATTATTAATTTTCGAAACCATAAACCAATTTAATCTGCCTAACTGAGATTTACAAGGTGACTATAGCTTGCTTCATACCAACAATCTCTGTGGGATCGACCCTTACTCACGTAAGGTTTATTACTTGGACGACCCAGTACACTTGCTGGTTAGTTGAACGGAGTTGTGAATTCAACCGGTGCCATGATAATGATTTCATACAAATACAAAGAATATGGATCACAATTTCGTCCACCAGCGCTCAACGCCAAGTACATGCTGCTGTCTGGAGTTAAACGCCAGAAACACGTCATAACCCGGAGTTGAACGCCAGAAACACGCTATAACTTGGCGTTCAACTCAAAGAAAAAGCCTCAGCTCGTGGATAGATCAAGCTCAGCCCAAGCATACACCAAGTGGGCCCCGGAAGTGGATTTATGCATCAATTACTTACTCATGTAAACCCTAGTAGCTAGTCTAGTATATATAGGACTTTTAACTACTGTATTAGACATCTTTTGATCACTTTAGATCTAAGGAACATCTGGGGGCGCATAGTCCTTAGACCATGGGGGCTGGCCATTCGGCCATGCCTGAACCTTTCACTTATGTATTTTCAACGGTGGAGTTTCTGCACACCATAGATTAAGGGTGTGGAGCTCTGCTGTACCTCAAGTTTCAATACAATTACCATTACTTTATATTCAATTCTCTTTTATTCTTATTCCAAGATATACGTTGCACTTCAACTTGATGAATGTGATGATCCGTGACACTCATCATCATTCTCACCTATGAACGCGCGTGACTGACAACCACTTCCGTTCTACTTTAGGCCGGGCACATATCTCTTAGATTTTCCAACAGAATCTTCGTGGTATAAGCTAGATAGATGGCGGCATTCATGGGAATCCGGAAAGTCTAACCTTGTCTGTGGTATTCCGATTAGGACTCCGGTATTGAATGACTGTAACGAGCTTCAAACTCCTGAAGGCTGGGCGTTAGTGACAGACGCAAAAGAATCAAGGGATTCTATTCCAACCTGATTGAGAAACGACAGATGATTAGCCGTGCCGTGACAGAGCATTTGGACCATTTTCACTGAGAGGATGGGATGTAGCCATCAACAAGGGTGATGCCTCCAGACGATTAGCCATGCAGTGACAGCGCATAGGACCATTTTCCCGAGAGGATGAAAAGTAGCCATTGAAGACGGTGATGCCCTACATACAGCTTGCCATGGAAAGGAGTAAGAAGGATTGGATGAATGTAATAAGAAAGTAGAGATTCGAGAGGATTCTAGCATCTCCACATGCCTATCTGAAATTCCCACCATTAATTTACATAAGTATTTCTATCCTATTTTATTTTCTGTTTATTATTAATTTTTGAACTCATCATAAACCAATTTAATCTGCCTAACTGACAAATACAAGGTGACCATAGCTTGCTTCATACCAACAATCTCTGTGGGATCGACCCTTACTCACGTAAGGTATTACTTGGATGACCCAGTACACTTGCTGGTTAAGTTGAACGGAGTTGTGTCCACACATAGCCAATAGCCATTAAATAAATCTCATGCAAATACAAAGAGGGTCACAATTTCGTCCACCACTAATCATCTGTCGGTTCTCGATCATGTCGGAATAAGATCCATTGATCCTTTTGCACACTATCACTGCGCCCAACACTTGCGAGTTTGAAACTCGTCACAGTCATCCCATCCCAGATCTTACTCAGAAGACCACAGACAAGGTTTAGACTTTTTGGATCTCAAGAATGCTACCCATTTGATTCTAGCTTATACCACGAAGACTCTGATCGCACGGAATGGAAGCTCTGTTGTCAGGAGAGGCAACCATGCATCGTGAACTAGGAGGCCAAGAGATACACACTCAAGCTCTCGCAGATAGAACATTGGTGGTTGTCAGGCATGCGTTCATAAGGGAGGATAATGATAAGTGTCATGGATCATCACATCCACCAGGTTGAAGTACGAGTGAATATCTTAGAACAAGAATAAGCTTGAATTGAATAGAAAATAGTAGTAATTGCATTGATGAGGAACAGCAGAGCTCTACACCTTAATCCATGCCTCCCAAATAGCATGAAACAATCAAAAAAGGGTTCAAAGATCTGATTCCAAGATCAAAGACGATCAAAAGATGATCAAAGGATGAAAATACAATAGTAAAAGGTCCTATTTATAGAGAACTAGTAACCTAGGGTTTACAGAAATAAGTAAATGATGCAGAAATCCACTTCCGGAGCCCACTTGGTGTGTGTTTGGGCTGAGCATTGAAGCTTTCACATGCATAGGCTTCTCTTGGAGTTAAACGCCAGCTTTGGTGCCAGTTTGGGCATTTAACTCCAGCTTTTATGCAAGTTTGTGTGTTTTACGCTAGAATTTTTATGCTAACTTGGAACACCAGTTTGGGCCATCAAATCTCATGCAAAGTATGGACTATTATATATTGCTGGAAAGCCCAAGATGTCTACTTTCCAACGCAACTCAGAGCTGCGCCAATTGAGCTTTTGTAGTTCAGAAAATCTATTTTGAGTGCAGGGAGGTCAGAATCCAACAGCATCTGCAGTCCTTTTTCAGCCTCTGAATCAGATTTTAGCTTAGATTCCTCAATTTCAGCCAGAAAATACCTAAAATCATAGAAAAACACACAAACTCATAGTAAAGTCCAGAAATGTGAATTTTGCATAAAAACTAATAAAAATATACTAAAAACTAACTAAATCATACTAAAAACTACCTAAAAACAATGCCAAAAAGCGTATAAATTATCCGCTCATCAATAGGCTCTTCTTGGAGTTAAACGCTAGCTTGGGTGCCAGTTTGGGCATTTAACTCCAGTTCTGGAGCCAGTTTGGGCGTTTTACACCAGAAAAGGGTCTCTGGTGGGCGTTTGGACGCCAGTTTGGGCCATCAAATCTCGGGCAAAGTATAAACTATTATATATTTCTCGAAAGCCCAAGATGTCTACTTACCAAAAAAATTGAGAGCGCATCAATTGGGCTTCTATAGCTCTAGCAAAACCATTTTGAGTGCAGGGAGGTTAGAATCCAACATCATCTGCAGTCCTTTTTCAGCCTCTGAATCAGATTTTTGCTCAGGTCCTTCAATTTCAGCCAGAAAATACCTGAAATCATAGAAAAACACACAAACTCATAGTAAAGTTCAGAAATGTAAATTTTGCATAAAAAATAATAAAAATATACTAAAAACTAACTAAATCATACTAAAAACTACTTAAAAATAATGCCAAAAAGCGTATAAATTATCTGTTCATCAATAGGCTCTTCTTGGAGTTAAACGCTCACTTGTGTGCCAATTTGGGCATTTAACTCCAGTTCTGGTGCCAGTTTGGGCATTTTACGCCAGAAAAGGGTTTCTGGTGGGCGTTTGGACGCCAGTTTGGGCCATCAAATATCAGGCAAAGTATGGACTATTCTACATTGCTGAAAAGCCCAAGATGTCTACTTTCCAACACAATTGAGAGCACGCCAATTGGGCTTTTGTAACTCCAAAAAATCCACTTCGAGTGTAGGGAGGCCAGAATCCAACAGCATCTGCAGTCCTTTTTTAGCCTTTGATTTAGATTTTTGCTCAGGTCCCTGGTGCACGAAATTATGATTCATTCTTTTCTAACTCGAAACAATCCCCGGTAATGGCTCCAAAAACTTGGTGCTCAATATCACGGTGTCTAAAATTCAATTCACAACTCCGCACAACTAACCAGCAAGTGCACTGGGTCATCCAAGTAATACCTTACGTGAGTAAGGGTCGATCCCACGGAGATTGTTGGTATGAAGCAGCTATGGTCACCTTGTAAATCTCAGTCAGGCGGATTCAAATGTATTTGGATTAGATATTTAAAAGATAAATAAAATAGGATAGAAATACTTATGTAAATTAATGGTGGGAATTTCAGATAAGCGTATGGAGATACTGTGCCCTTTCTTTTTCTACTTTTCTACTTCTTCCTTCAATCCTTCTTACTCCTTTCCATGGCAAGCTGTATATAGGGCATCACCGTTGTTAATGGCTACATCCCTCCTCTTAGTGAAAAAGGTCCAAATGCTCTGTCACAGCACGGCTAATCATCTGTCGATTCTCAATCAGGTTGGAATAGAATCCCTTGATTCTTTTGCGTCTATCACTAACGCCCAGCCTTCAGGAGTTTGAAGCTCGTCACAGTCATTCAATACCAGAATCCTACTCAGAATACCACAGACAAGGTTTAGACTTTTCGGATTCTCATGAATGCCGCCATCAATTCTAGCTTATACCACGAAGATTCTGATTAAGGAATCCAAGAGATATGCGCCTGGTCTAAGGTAGAACGGAAGTGGTTGTAAGTCACACGCGTTCATAGGTGAGAATGATGATGAGTGTCACGGATCATCACATTCATCAAGTTGAAGTGCAACGAATATCTTAGAACAGGAATAAATGAAGTTTATAGGAAAAGAGTAGTAATTGTATTAAAACTTGAGGTACAGCAGAGCTCCACACCCTTAATCTATGGTGTGTAGAAACTCCACCGTTGAAAATACATAAGTGAGAGGTCCAGGCATGGCCGAGAGGCCAACCCCCATGATCTGAGAACTAATCGTCCCAAGATGTCTAATACACTAGTAAAAAGTTCTATTTATAATAAACTAGTTACTAGGGTTTACAGAAGTAAGTAATTGATGCATAAATCCACTTCTGGGGCCCACTTGGTGTATGTTTGGGCTGAGCTTGGTCTATCCACGAGCTGAGGCTTTTATTGGAGTTGAACGCCAAGTTGTAACATGTTTTGGGCGTTTAACTCTGGGTTGTGACGTGTTTCTGGGGTTTGACTCCAGACAGCAACATGGAACTGGCGTTGAGCGCCAGTTTACGTCGTCAATTCCCAAATAAAGTATAAACTATTATATATTGCTGGAAAGCTCTGGATGTCTACTTTCTAACTCCGTTGAGAGCGCGCCATTTGAAGTTTTGTAGCTCTAGAAAATTCATTTCGAGTGCAGGGAGGTCAGATTCCAACAGCATCAGCAGTCCTTTGTTAGCCTCCTATCAGAGTTTTACTCAAGTCCCTCAATTTCAGCCAGAAATTACCTGAAATCATAGAAAAACACACAAACACATAGTAAAGTCCAGAAATGTAAATTTAACATAAAAACTAATGAAAACATCCCTAAAAGTAGCTTGAACTTACTAAAAACTACCTAAAACAATGCTAAAAAGCGTATAAATTATCCGCTCATCACAACACCAAACTTAAATTGTTGCTTGTCCCCAAGCAACTGAAAATCAAATAGGATAAAAAGAAGAAAATATACTATTAATTCCAAAATATCAATGAATATTAATTCTAATTAGATGAGCGGGACTTGTAGCTTTTTGCTTCTGAATAGTTTTGGCATCTCACTTTGACCTTTGAAGTTCAGAATGATTGGCTTCTCTAGGAACTTAGAATTTCGGATGGTGTTATTGATTCTCCTAGTTAAGTATGTTGATTCTTGAACACAGCTACTTATGAGTCTTGGCCGTGGCCCTAAGCACTTTGTTTCACAGTATTACCACCGGATACATAAATGCCATAGACACATGACTGGGTGAACCTTTTCAGATTGTGACTCAGCTTTGCTAGAGTCCCCAGTTAGAGGTGTCCAGAGCTCTTAAGCACACTCTTTTGCTTTGGATCACGACTTTAACCACTCGGTCTCAAGCTTTTCACTTGGGCCTTCATGACACAAGCACATGGTTAGGGACAGCTTGGTTTAGCCGCTTAGGCATGGATTTTATTTCCTTGGGCCCTCCTATCCATTGATGCTCAAAGCCTTGGATCCTTTTTACCCTTGCCTTTTGGTTTTAAGGGCTATTGGCTTTTTCTGCTTGCTTTTTCTTTTTCTTTCTATTTTTTTTTGCAAGCTTTTGTTTTTCACTGCTTTTTCTTGCTTCAAGAATCAATTTCATGATTTTTCAGATTATCAATAACATTTCTCTTTGTTCATCATTCTTTCAAGAGCCAACAGTTTTAACATTCATAAACAACAAGATAAAAAATATGCACTGTTTAAGCATTCATTCAGAAAACAAAAAGTATTGTCACCACATCAATATAATTAAACTAAATTCAAGGATAAATTCAAAATTCATGTGCTTCTTGTTCTTTTGAATTAAAAACATTTTTCATTTAAGAAAGGTGAAGGATTTATAGAATTTATTCATAGATTTAAGACATAGTTACTACATACTAATGATCATGAAGTAGAGAGACAAAACATAGATAGACATGAAGCATAAAAACCGAAAAAGCAGAGAAAATAAGAACAAGGAATGAGTCCACCTGAGTGAGGGTGGTGCCTTCTTGAAGGTCCAATGGTGCTTTTTGAGCTCCTTTATGTCTCTTCCTTGCTTCTGTTGCATGATCCCTAGTGATTTTGGTGTTCCTATCCTTAGTTGCTTCCAATAATTATGTGGAGGAACATGTATCCCCTTAGGTATCTCAGGGATTTCTTGAAGAGGGAATTTCTCATGCTCTCTTGATGTGCAGTCAAATGATCTTCTACTGAGCTATGGACCCTTGAGATGAATCTCTCCATCTCCCATGACTCAGAGGTGGAAGCTTTTGTCTTCTCTTAGTTTCCTCTTCAGAGTCCTTTCAGGTTCAGGATCAGCTTCAACAAGAATGCCTTTTTTCTTGTTCCTACTCATATAGGGAAGAAGAGAACAAGAAAAGAAAGAGGAATCCTCTATGTCACAGTAAAGAGGTTCCTTATTGTTAGTAGAAGAAGAAAGGAATAAAAGTGGAGAATCCAATCACAATGGTGAGGATAGAGGCAGTGATTGGAGATGAAGAGAGGTGAAGAGAAGTGTTAGTAAATACATAATTAAATAGAAGAAGAGGAGAGATAGAGGATTTCGAAAATAATTTTGAAAAAGTAGTTAGTGATTTTCGAAAATTAAAGACAAGATATAATTAAAACTAAAATTTAAAATAATTAATTAATTAAAAAGAATTTTTGAAAAAGGGATGAGATATTTTCGAAAATTAGAGAGGGAAAAGTAGTTAGGTGATTTTGAAAAAGATAAGAAACAAACAAAAAGTTAATTAGTTGGTTGAAAAAGATATTAAAATCAAATTGAAAATATAAGAAGATAAGAAGTTAGATAAGATCTTTTGAAATCAAATTTTTGAAAAAGTTAAAATTTTGAAAAAGATATGATAAAAAGATAAGATAAAAAGATAAGATAGAAAAAAATATGATTGAAAAAGATTTTAATTTTAAAATTAAAATTTAATTACTTCACTAACAAGAAACTACAAGATAAGATTCTAGAATTTAAAGATTGAACCTTTCTTAACAAGAAAGTAAAAAAACTTCAAATTTTTGAACCAATCACATTAATTGTTGGTGAATTTTCGAAAATTTGATATAAAGATAAGAAAAAGATTTTGAAAATATTTTGAAAAAGATTTTTTTTAAATTTTCGAAAAAAAAGGAAAAAAATTGGAAAAGATATGATTTTTGAAAAAGATTTTGAAAAGATAAGATTTTTAAAATTTGAAAATTTGACTTGACTTGTAAGAAACAACTAATTTTGAAAATTTTTGACTAAGTCAACTCAAATTTTTGAAATTTTGAGAGAAAAAAGGAAAAGATTTTTTTTATTTTTGAATTTTTAATGATGAGAGAGAAAAACAACAAAAATACTCAATGCATGAAATTTTTAGATCAAAACAATGAATGCATGCAAGAATGCTATGAATGTCAAGATGAACACCAAGAACACTTTGAAGATCATGATGAACATCAAGAACATAATTTTGAAAAATTTTTTATGCAAAGAAAATATGCAAGATAAATCTGTAATGCATGGACTCTAATAAACAAAAAATGCATATGAAAAACAACAAACAACACAAAATAAGAAAACATCAAGATCAAACAAGAAGACTTACCAAGAACAACTTGAAGATCATGAAGAACACTTTGAATTCATGGAATTTTCGAAAATATGATAGAAAAAAATTTTTTAAGCATGCAATTGACACCAAACTTAAAAATTGACTCAAGACTCAAACAAGAAACACAAAATATTTTTGGTTTTTATGATTTTCTTATTTTTTCTATTTTTATTAATTTTTTTCAAAAATATTCTTTAGAAAAACGAAAATAAGAGAAAAATTTTGAAAACTTTTTGAAAAGAAAATAAAAAGAAAATTACCTAATCTGAGCAACAGGATGAACCGTCAGTTGTCCATACTCGAACAATCCCCGGCAACGGCGCCAAAAACTTGGTGCACGAAATTGTGATTCATTCTTTTCTAACTCGAAACAATCCCCGGTAATGGCTCCAAAAACTTGGTGCTCAATATCACGGTGTCTAAAATTCAATTCACAACTCCGCACAACTAACCAGCAAGTGCACTGGGTCGTCCAAGTAATACCTTACGTGAGTAAGGGTCGATCCCACGGAGATTGTTGGTATGAAGCAGCTATGGTCACCTTGTAAATCTCAGTCAGGCGGATTCAAATGTATTTGGATTAGATATTTAAAAGATAAATAAAAAAGGATAGAAATACTTATGTAAATTAATGGTGGGAATTTCAGATAAGCGTATGGAGATACTGTGCCCTTTCTTTTTCTACTTTTCTACTTCTTCCTTCAATCCTTCTTACTCCTTTCCATGGCAAGCTGTATATAGGGCATCACCGTTGTTAATGGCTACATCCCATCCTCTCAGTGAAAAAGGTCCAAATGCTCTGTCACAGCACGGCTAATCATCTGTCGGTTCTCAATCAGGTTGGAATAGAATCCCTTGATTCTTTTGCGTCTGTCACTAATGCCCAGCCTTCAGGAGTTTGAAGCTCGTCACAGTCATTCAATCCCAGAATCCTACTCGGAATACCACAGACAAGGTTTAGACTTTCCGGATTCTCATGAATGCCGCCATCAATTCTAGCTTATACCACGAAGATTCTGATTAAGGAATCCAAGAGATATGCGCCCGGTCTAAGGTAGAACGGAAGTGGTTGTAAGTCACACACGTTCATAGGTGAGAATGATGATGAGTGTCACGGATCATCACATTCATCAAGTTGAAGTGCAACGAATATCTTAGAACAGGAATAAATGAAGTTTATAGGAAAAGAGTAGTAATTGTATTAAAACTTGAGGTACAGCAGAGCTCCACACCCTTAATCTATGGTGTGTAGAAACTCCACCATTGAAAATACATAAGTGAGAGGTCCAGGCATGGCCGAGAGGCCAGCCCCCATGATCTGAGAACTAATCGTCCCAAGATGTCTAATACACTAGTAAAAATTTCTATTTATAATAAACTAGCTACTAGGGTTTACAGAAGTAAGTAATTGATGCATAAATCCACTTTCGGGGCCCACTTGGTGTATGTTTGGGCTGAGCTTGGTCTATCCACGAGCTGAGGCTTTTATTGGAGTTGAACGCCAAGTTGTAACGTGTTTTGGGCGTTCAACTCTGGGTTGTGACGTGTTTCTGGCGTTTGACTCCAGACAGCAACATGGAACTGGCGTTGAGCGCCAGTTTACATCATCAATTCCCGAATAAAGTATGAACTATTATATATCGCTGGAAAGCTCTAGATGTCTACTTTCCAACGCCATTGAGAGCGCGCCATTTGAAGTTCTGTAGCTCTAGAAAATTCATTTCGAGTGCAGGGAGGTCAGATTCCAACAACATCAGCAGTCCTTTGTCAGCCTCCTATCAGAGTTTTGCTCAAGTCCCTCAATTTCAGCTAGAAATTATCTGAAATCACAGAAAAACACACAAACACATAGTAAAGTCCAGAAATGTGAATTTAACATAAAAACTAATGAAAACATCCCTAAAAGTAGCTTGAACTTACTAAAAACTACCTAAAAACAATGCCAAAAAGCGTATAAATTATCCGCTCATCAGTCCCTCAATTTCAGCTAGAAAATACCTGAAATCACAGAAAAATATACAAACTCATAGTAAAGTCCAGAAATGTGAATTTTGCATAAAAACTAATAAAAATATACTAAAAAGTAACTAAAACATACTAAAAGCTATATAAAAACAATGCCCAAAAGCGTATAAATTATCCGCTCATCACAACACCAAACTTAAATTGTTGCTTGTCCCCAAGCAACCAAAAATAAAATAAGATAAAAATAAGAGAATATACAATAAATCCCAAAATATCAATGAAGCTTAATTCTAATTAGATGAGCGGGACTTGTAGCTTTTTGCTCCTGAACAGTTTTGGCATCTCACTTTATCCTTTGAAGTTTAGAATGATTGGCATCCATAGGAACTCAGAATTCAGATAGTGTTATTGATTCTCCTAGTTTAGTATGTTGATTCTCGAACATAGCTACTTATGAGTCTTGGCCGTGACCCTAAGCATCTTGTTTTCCAATATTACCACCGAATACATAAATGCCACAGACACATAACTGGGTGAACCTTTTCAGATTGTGACTCAGCTTTGCTAGAGTCCCCAGTTAGAGGTGTCCAGAGTTCTTAAGCACACTCTTTTGCTTTGGATCATGACTTTAACCACTCAGTCCCAAGCTTTTCACTTGGACCTTCATGACACAAGCACATGGTTAGGGACAGCTTGATTTAGCCGCTTAGGTCAGGATTTTATTCTTTTGGGCCCTCCTATCCACTGATGCTCAAAGCCTTGGATCCTCTTTAACCTTGCCTTTTAGTTTAAAGGGTTACTGGCTTTTTCTGCTTGATTTTTCTTTTTCTTTCTTTTTTCTCGCCCCCTTTTTTCGTAAGTTTTGTGTTTTTCACTGCTTTTTCTTGCTTCAAGAATCAATTTTATGATTTTTTAGATTATCAATAACATTTCTCCTTTTTCATTATTCTTTCAAGAGCCAACAATATTAACATTAATAAAATTCACTATAAAAAATATGCACTGTTCAAGCATTCATTCAAAAAACAAAAAGTATTGCCACCACATCAAAATAATTAAACTAATTTCAAGATAGAATTCGAAATTCATGTACTTCTTGTTCTTTTGCAATTAGAAACATTTTTCATTTAAGAAAGGTGAAAGATTCATGGGACATTCATAGCTTCAAGGCATAGACACTAGACACTAATGATCATGTAATAAAGACACAAACATAGACAAAACATAAAGCAAAAAAAATGAAAAATAGAAAAATAAGAGCAAGGAAATTAAAGAACGGGTGCACCTAGTGATGGCGGCTAGTTCTTCCTCTTGAAGATCCTATGGAGTGCTTGAGCTCCTCAATGTCTCTTCCTTGCCTTTGTTGCTCTTCCTTTATGGCTCTTTGGTCCTCTCTAATTTTATGGAGGATAATGGAGTGCTCTTGGTGCTCCATCCTTAGTTGCTCTATGTTGGAACTAAAATCTCCCAAATAGGTGTTGAGTTGCTCCCAATAGTTGTGTGGAGAAAAATGCATCCCTTGAGGTATCTTAGGGATTTCTTGATGAGGGACTTCCTCATGCGCTTATTAAGGTCCATGAGTGGGCTCTCTTGTTTACTCCATCATCTTTTAGTGATGGGCTTTTGAGATGAATCTCTCCATCTTCCATGACTCGGAGTTGGAAGTAACTGCCTTCCCTTTCCTCTTCCTAGAGGTCTCTCCGGCCTTAGGTGCCATTAATGGTTATGAAAAAACAAAAAACAGAGCTTTTTCCACACCAAACTTAAAGGGTTTGCTCATCCTCGAGCAAAAGAAGAAAGAAAGGAGGAGGAGAAGAAGAAATAGAGGAGATAGAAGGGGTGAGTGGTTCGGCCAAGGGGGTTTTAGGTGGTATGATGTGTGAAGATGAAGGAGTGAGGAGGGGTATTTATAGGGTAAGAGAGAGAGGAGATCTGTGTGAGAATGGGTGGGTTTGGGAGGGAGATGGTTTGAATTTGAGTGGGTGGGGGTAGATGGGTTGTATGATGGGAAATAGTGGATGGATGTGAGTGGTGAAGAGGTTATGGGGAAGAAGGTAGGATTTGATAGGTGAATGGTATTTGGGGAAGGGTGTTATGGAAAGGTGTGAAGAGGAGTGAGAATGAGTTGGGGTAGGTAGGGATCCTGTGGGGTCCACAGGTCCAGAGGAGTCAAGGATTTCTCATCCCTGCCCCTTTCTGGCATTTAAACGCCCTCTGTATGGCATTTCTGGCGTTAAACGCCGGGCTGATGCCCCTTTCTGGCGTTAAACGACATTCTAGCTACCAGTTCTGGTGTTTAACACCCAGAATGCTGCGAGACTGGGCATTAAACGCCCATTCTGCTACCTTTACTGGCGTTTAACGCCAGCCAGACACCAGACACCATTTTCTGGCATTAAACGCCAGTCTGTGTGCCATTTCTAGCGTTTAACGACCAGAATGGTGCCAGACTGGGCGTTAAACGCCCAATTTGCTATCCTTACTGGCATTTAAATGCCAGTAAGCTCGTCCTCCAGGGTGTGCTATTTTTGATGCTTTTTTTGAATTTGCTTTAATTATGCAGCTGTTTTATTGACTCCACATGATCATCAACCTAAAGAAAACATAGACTAACACTAGAAAATAAAAATGAGAAAGTGGTTAACATAGATAAATAAGATTGGGTTGCCTCCCAATAAGCGCTTCTTTAATGTCAATAGCTTGACAGTAAGTTCTTACAGAGCTTCACAGATGCTCAGAGCATGATTGTGACTTTCCAACACTAAAATTAGAGTTTAAGTGTGGGGGCTTTGCTTGACTCTGTATTGAGAGAAGCTTTTCATGCTTCCTCTCCATGGTTATAGAAGAAGATCCTTGAGTCTTGAACACAAGGTAGTCCTCATTCAATTGAAGAACTAACTTTCCTCTGTCAACATCAATCACAGCCCTTGCTGTGGCTAGGAAGGGGCTTCCAAGGATGATGGATTCATCCTCATCCTTTCCAGTATCTAGGATTATGAAGTCAGCAGGGATGTAAAGGCCTTTAACCTTCACTAAGACATCCTCTACAAGTCTATACGCCTGTTTCATTGATTTGTCTGCCATCTTTAGTGAGATTCTTGCAGCTTGTACCTCAAAGATTCCTAGTTTCTCCATTACAGAGAGTGGCACGAGGTTGATACCTGACCCCAGGTCACACAGAGCCTTTTCAAAGGTCATGGTGCCTGTGGTGCAAGGTATTAAGAACTTTTTGGGATCCAGTTTCTTTTGAGGTAATGTCTGCTGAATCCATGTATTCAGTTCATTGATGAGCAATGGAGGTTCATCCTCCCAAGTCTCATTACCAAATAACTTGGCATTCAGCTTCATGATTGCTCCTAGATACTGAGCAACTTGCTCTTCGATAGTGTCTTCGTCCTCTTCAGAGGAAGAATATTCATCAGAGCTCATGAATGACAATAATAAGCTCAGTGGAATCTCTATGGTCTCTTTATGAGCCTCAGATTCCTTTGGTTCCTCAATAGGGAACTCCTTATTGGTCAGTAGACGTCCCTTGAGGTCTTCCTCACTGTGAATCACTGCCTTGTCACACTCTCCATGTTCGGCCATTGTGGTTATAGTTATGGCCTTGCACTCTCTTTTGGAATTCTCTTCTGTATTGCTTGGGAGAGTACTAGGAGGAGTTTCAGTAACTCTTTTACTCACCTGACCCACTTGTGCCTCTAAATTTCTGATGGAGGACCTTGTTTCATTCATGAAACTGAGAGTGGTCTTAGATAGATCAGAGACTATTTTTGCTAAGCCAGAGAGGCTCTGCTCAGAATTCTCTATCTGTTGCTGAGAAGATGATGGAAAATGCTTGCTATTGCCAAACTTATTTCTCCCATCATTATTGTTGTTGAAGCCTTGTTGAGGCTTCTGTTGATCCTTCCATGAGAAATTTGGATGATTTCTCCATGAAGGATTATAGGTGTTTCCATAGGATTCTCCCATATAATTCACCTCTTCCATTGTAGGATTCTCAGGGTCATAAGCTTCTCCTTCAGAGGAGGCTTCTTTAGCACTGCCGGATGTAGCTTGCCATCCTGTTAGATTCTGAGAAATAATATTGACTTGCTGAGTCAATATTTTGTTCTGAGCCATTATGGCATTCAGAGTATCAATCTCAATAACTCCTTTCTTCTGAGTCATCCTATTTTTCACAGGATTTCTTTCAGAAGTATACATGAACTGGTTATTTGTAGCCATCTCAATGAGTTTCTGGGCTTCTGCAGGGTTTTCAGATGAAGATATCCACCAGCATTTTAAATGAGGCATGCAATCAAATGCTTGCGTACGCACTCTCAATTGAGATGAAGAACAAAGTTTTAGAAGGCATGACTAGAGAAAGAGTAGAGTAATCAACCCTAGACACTTGAGAGATTAGAGTGCATATACACTACCTGTGAGGGTTCAATGCTTAATTCTATGTTCCCTGCTTTCATGAGCTATCTTCTTATAGGTTTACTTGTCTTTTATTGTATGATTTGAATTAGTGGAATCAGATCTATTCTTGTCTTGAAAAACTTGTTTACTTTTAACCAAGTAGATAAAACCATCTTAGCATATAGTTGCATTCATATATAGGTTGCATTTCATGAGTCTTACTTTCCCCCATTCATTTCTTTTGTCTCCTTGAGCTTAGCATGAGGACATGCTAATGTTTAAGTGTAGGGAGATTGATAAACCACTATTTTATGGTTTATCTTGTGCTAATTTGAGTGGTTTTTATCAAGCCTTTGCACACTTATTCATATTATTTGCATGGTTTTACATTTTCCCTTTCTAACTTTGTGCTATGATTGAGAACATGCTTCTTTGGCCTTAAATTTGCTATGTTTAAATCTCCTCTTATTACCACTCGATGTCGTGATATGTGTGTTAAGAGTTTTCAGAGATTACAGGGCAGGAATGGCTTAGAGAATGGAAAGGAAGCATGCAAAAGTGGAAGGAATACAAGAAGCTGAAGGAACTGTTAAAGCTGTGCAGCCTGACCTCTTGTTACTAAATCAACCATAACTTGAGCTACAGAGGTCCAAATGATACGGTTTTAGTTGCGTTGGAAAGATAACATCAGGAGCTTCACACTGATATATAATTTGCCATAGCTGTCTTGAATATAGGCGACGCGCACGCGTGACCTGGAGAAAACTCAATCCACGCGTATGCGTGGACGACACGTATGCATAACTTTACCGCGTGCTGGACGTATCAGAAATCGCTGGGGTTGATTTCTGCGCTGTTTTTGACCCAGGTTTTGGCCCAGAAAACACAAATTAGAGGCTATAAAGTGGGAAAATGCATCCATTCATGAAGACAACATTCATTATTCACATAATTTTAGGTTTTAAATGTAGTTCTCTAGAGAGAGAGGCTCTCTCCTCTCTCTTAGTTTTCAGGATTAGGATTTCTTCCTCTTCTCAATTCCAGGTTCAATGTTCTTTTAATTTAGTTTCTCTTTTATTTGTTTATGAACTCCATGTTAGATTTGATTTCTTTATTTAATGCAATTCGAGGTATTTCAGATTTTTGATTGCTTTCTTCTATTTATGATATAAATAATTTGAATTTTTCCCCTTTGGCTTTGGTTGAGTAATTGGTGACACTTGAGTTATCAAACTCCTTGTTGATTGAAAATTGGAGTTCTTTGCTGATTGATTTGAATTCCCCTAACTCTAGTCTTTTCTTATGAATTGACTAGGACCTGAGGAACCAAATTGATTTATCCACTTAATATACCTTCATAGTTAGAGGTTGACCAAGTAGGAGCAAAAGCCAATTCTAATCACAATTGATAAGGATAACTAGGATAGGACGTCCAGTTCTCATACCTTGCCAAGAGCTTTTCTAGTTATTAGTCTACTTCTTTTACCATTTACTACTCTTGCTCCTTATCTCAAAAACCCCAAACCATACAATTTCATAACCAATTATAAGCACACTTCCCTGCAATTCCTTGAGAGACGACCCGAGGTTTAAATACTTCGGTTATCAATTTTATTAGGGGTTTGTTACTTGTGACATTTGCTTTTTATCAATTTTTGTTTTTATTTTCTCTCACTACTATGAACTCTCACAACTTTGGCTATGAGTCTAGTTACAATTATGTTGCAGGGAGAGGAGATTACAATGAGAACATGCATCAAGGATGGGACAACCAAAGATGGAAGGAGCCACAAGGATTTGATCAACCCTCTTGGCAATAACCTCCATCAACATACTATGACCAAGAGCCCTTCCAAGAGGCATACCAAGATGACGGCTATGGTGAGAACTCTTTTGATTATCAACAACCACCACCATACGCCTATGAACCCCCTCCTCAGCATAGCTTTGAACCACCACACTCGCAAGCCCCTTTCCACCATTCATCTCCATATGACCCTGACCCTTATCCACCTTATGAACCATACTTAGAACCACCCCCATTCCAGTACAATTACTCCCAAGAACCACCACCTCAAAATACACCATCTCCTTATCCTTATCAAGATGAACCAACTTCCTACCATGAACCCTTTCTCCCAACTAATGAACCCTCCTATCCACCCCAACCTCCATTGGATACCGACACTCTTAGAGTTATGCACCAAAGGCAAACATCCATGGAGAAAACACTTACCGATCTAAACTCTGCTATACAAGCTCTCGTCGCCCAAATTAGACCACCGAATACCCTTAATAATTAACCCTCAAGCTCTAGTGCACTTCCTTTTCAACCACATAATGATCTTTCCATCCCATCACCACCCTCCATAGAAGAGCACCCACATCCATCAATCCAAGAGCAACATGATCCCAATGATGCTATTAACATAGAACAAGAGAGAAAGGATCGTCTTCGCAAATCCATACTTCATAAGAAGCTAGAGAAGGCCCTAAAGGTGAAGGTAGGAAAGACCTTTGCAGATGAAGGAGTAGTTGAAGTGATTTATCATAGAAAGGAAATCATCAAGGAGGAGTACGATTTTATGCTAAAACAACTGGACAAAGCCGCAATAGTTAGAGAGGAAGTGGTTGAGAACTTCAGAGATGCGGAACCTCCATGGAAAGGTCAAGTCATGGAGCCTCCCTTCAAGATGATTGCATTTGATGTTGAGGAGGGTGTACAACCTCCAAGGCATATCCTAGTTGAAGACTTGGAAGAGGTTAATCAAGAAGAAATTAAAGTGAAAGAAAGCTCCCAAGAGAAAGAGGTTGAAATTGAAGAAGCTTACAAGGAGGTGGAAGAATTCAAAGAAGAGCACAAGGGAGTGGAGCTTGCAAGATCATTAGAAACACCTCTCCCAAGGCCATTACCGTCCAACACAACGTTCAAGTGGGTAAAATTCTTATCCTTGACCTTTACTTTCCCACTTGAATATGGGCTACTGGAGACGGATGGTCAACTTAGAGCTTTCTGTGGCTTTAAGAGTAAGAGGGAGATGGTAAGTGGGAAGAGTTGTCCTGCAAGGTTCAATATAGTTGTATGCTCTAATTTAAAATGCAAAGGTTGGTGTAGAGCTCAATTGAATGGGTCTAGGATGTTGTTTGGATGCTTCAGAGAGAATTCAGACTGCTTGCCACCCGGATGGAACAATATTGCTCAAAAAGAAGACGGGTGCAAAGGCAAGGTTTGGGACCCCGGAATTCATTCCAACAGTCATCACTCTTGGGGCCTTGTCACTTGCTTCCACTTGCTTGAAGGCTTTTTGCGCCTAGTTTGGGATCCCGGAGGCTATTAAAAGTACAAACATTGGTGGAGATTCCTGGATCAGTTCAAGCACAAGCCACCATGACAAAGAGCTCACCATATGTCCAACTTAAGGACTTTAACTAAAAGTGGTAGGTGGGAGACAACCCACCATGGTATAATCATTCCTTTTATTCCTAGTTTATTTTATTTTAATTTTATTAGTGTCATTCATAATGTTTGCATTATCATCTGCATACTGCATTCTGCATTTTGCATAATTAAAAAAAGGGGCAAACCACGCGTGCGCGTAGGCCACGTGTGGGCGTCGATTGCAGTTTCGCTCCCCCATCCAACGAACAGAAAGTTGTGATGGAATCGTGCGGCTGGTGTGCTCTCCGCACAATTTGACCCACACGAACGCGTCTATGACGCGTGCGCATCAATTGCCACAAGGGAAAGCCACACGTACGCATCAAGCACGCGCACGCGTGGATAGGGAAATCGGCGTAAATAGCATGTGGGACAGAAAGTTGTGCTGCCCCCACGCTGGAACTGTGCTAGAGGCACAAGGTCATCCACGCGTACGCGTCCCTAACGCGTGCGCGTCCTTTTTGCTTCCAACACGCCCACGCGTACGCGTCGCATGGCGAATACAGTTCTCACGCGTACGCGTTCAGGCACGAGCACACGTTGCATCCCGATTTTTCATTCCCTTCTCCTTTCTTCCTTCATTCTTCTTATTGTATTTAGCAATTTTTTTCTTTCATGCTTACTTATTTATGGTTTCTTTTCCATTCTTTTCTTTTTCTTCATGCATTAATTTTTATATTGGTGTTGGAGCTTTATTTGGGTCTATATTATTATACTTGAGCTTGTGGATATCATCAAGAGTGATTTGACAATTAATATTAATTTTTGGATTTTTACATGCATACCGAGTGTTTGTGAAAACCCCGTATGGCATTGTGCATTCTTCATTATTCTATCCTTCTACTCTAATGCCTGTTTTTCACAAAACCCTTCCAAAATTTATTAATTAAATATAATTGTCAATACAAATATTATTGTTAGTTTGTTACGACTCATAATACATTTTGGCTTTTAATGCTTGATCTATGCTACTCATGCCTTTGCCAGTATGCCAATAAACATCTTGCATTTAATTGCCTCAATATATCATGCTATATTTCCATTGATGTTCTAATTACATGGAGTCGTGACCATGTGTTAACGACATTCTTCTTTACCTTGGCATGATTATCACTTGTACTGCCCTCTTCCTTGCTCTATCCCTTTGAATTCATGTCCCTTTCTCTTCCCCCTTTTTAGGATGGCCACCAGGAAGGGTACAGAGAGAGCCTCTAACAAGTCACCGGCAAGGAAAAGAACAAAAAGCACAAGCACCTTCAACAAATCAGCTGCTCTCTCAGATACTTCAGAGGTTGGACCAACTGGATCGATAGGCGAAGCGAATGGAGCACCATAACAAGTGCCAATTTACATACCTCAAGGAGCTGATTGTTGGCAACCACCCACCTGAGTAAGACCAAAGGACACTCCGGAGTCCACCTTACCTACCAGCACCGGGAGCCATGATGGTCCCGATTGTAGAGATGCTGCTACCAGCCTCCCTTTGTTCCTGACTGATGGCACTGAGGACGGTGCCAAGCTTTAAGTGTGGGGAGGTCAGTCAGTACCTGACTTCCGGAGGTAACTTTTTTCTCTTAACACCAACATTTTTAGTTTCTCTTTTGTTAGTTAGGATAGATTGCATGTTAATAATTGCTTGCATGTATGTTTTGCTTGCTTAAAGTAATGAGTTTCTTTTCAAGACCCTTTTTATAGTATTTCACTAATTTAAATTAAAAAATTTTTTGTTAAACTTGTTGGAAGTTGTATTTGGAACATGGGTTATGTAACACCCTACCATACAGAGTCTTATGCTTAAGTCATAATTCAGAGATGGCAAGGTATTACGACCTCTAAAATAAAAAAATTAGTACGTATAGTAGTATGAATGATTGAATATAACTAGGAGCCTTTGTAGAAAAAAGGGGTAAACAAAAACCGCAACTCAAAAGCGCATCACTCCGATCGATAACGTAACGAACAAGGATAAACCAACGCGAGATTATATATATACAAGGGAGTGTCAAAAACAGGAATATCAAGACTCAAAATCCGGCTGCGAAGATAACCGGTCCGAGCGTAGCAATATATACATATGATAAAATAAGGAAAACCCCAAAGGAAACCCAAAGGGACACAAATACATAAAACCTATTCTCCAAAATCTCCCATAAGAGGAGTCATCACAGTTTGTATTATTTAACGGAGATAAAAGTATCTAAGCAAAACATATAAACCAAAACATAGTCCCCAAGAACAAGGAATCTTCGCAAATCTAGAAGTCTCCAGCATGCCTCAGCGGGAAACCTCACGTCCTGCATCTGAAAACCACAAAATCCGCATGGGTGAGAACCAGAGGTCCCCAGCATGGTAACAGCTTCCACATATATAATACATAATAATAGAGGAAAGCCAAAGGCAATCCTAGAACTTCCTCCAGATAATATCAAAGCTTATAAACAAGCTAAACCATATAAGGGCATCTGACTAAAGATTCTTCAGTCTAACTAATACTTCCCTTTCCAATTCCTTCAAACCTCCCAACCACCAGCAGGAGTATAATATATCAAACACAGTTATATCAGACAAAGAATATACAAATAGGAGCAGTTAAGGCATTTAGACAATTAGCAAGTAATATGCAGTCAAATAGGCAATCTCAAACAATTCACATAGTATGCATATGATGAATGCCTGTCCCTAGTGGCCGATGATATCATCTTGTCGGTTATAGAGCCAACCCGACAAGTCCTGGTCGCTAACCATTGGACTGTCCCTCTGTCGTGCATCCCCAAACTCGAGTTATACTCGTTATAAACTTGATCATAAACATGATCCAGATCCATCACCCTCACTGGTGAATATTTACGGGGGTTCGAGCTCATCCGGGCCTTTCACAGTGCCCGGCCACACTTACGACATAGGGTTAACAGAGCTTCGAGTCTCAACCTGGAGCACGTGGTGGCTAGCCACTGCTACTACCCAGGGAAACTCGTACCTCAGATAGTGGAAGTGCAATTCACAATTATCAATAATTCAGCATAAACATGCATGAATTCTCATCCATGGATCAACATCCATATCAGCCATCCGGCTCACGGTTAAATCCATAACCAGCCAATACTCATAGCATACACAGCTATTCCGGCTCACGGTTCAATCCAGAACCAGCCAATTCATAAACAATTACGGCCCTTCGGCTAATGGCATAACAAGCACTTCCACCACCATCCTCCGCATCTCACATAATCATCTTGATCCTCATTGATCATTCATTTTTCCCTTGCTTCACTCGCAAGTTACCTCATTCACTAGCCCCTTTCTAATAGCTAGGCATGCCATAATGATTTAAGACATAAATGGTGAGATCGGAGGCTTAGAAGTATGAGATTTGGCTTTTAAAACTCAAAAATCAACTTTGGGATGAAAACAGGGCCGCGCATACGCGCACTCCACGCGCACGCGTGGATGGCCACAAAAACTCATCGACGCGTAAGCGTCCTGCACGCTAAGGCGTGGATTCCAAACTTGCCCATCGACGCGCACGCGTCAACTACGCGTACGCGCGGGTGTTCTCGTGCCCTAGGCACAACACCGGCACAGTTCTGGCATAACTCTCTGGAAAAAGGCTGGGCATTGGGTGCAGCACAATCGGCGCGCCCGCGCACATCACGCGCACGCGTGGATGGCACTTCTTGGAAGATCGGCGCGTACGCGCCAGGTGCGCCCACGCGCAAGGGGTCATTCTGCTAAGAATTTTCCAAGTTAAAAGCTGCAGAATTTCACAGATTTAGACCCCAATCTTCCGACGGACATAACTTCCTCATCTTAAATCGTTTTTCACCCGTTCTTCGAACGGCATGGACATCCCGGATCCAATTTCCTTTTTAAACAGATTTGGTACAAAACGGAGATCCGTAGTCCAAGTTATGTCCCGTCAAAGTAAGCCCAAAAACCATATTTTCATACAAAACCACAATATGCCATTTTCAAAACAACCATTTTCAACTCTTTCCAAAATCAATCAAAACATGCCAATTTCATCCCTTTTCTTTGAAATCAATTCAAAATGTATCAAATTCAACATCAAGCCTCCTCAACTCACACATTGACACATAACCACAATATACCAAATCACTAACTCATCATTTTAGCCCACTTCACCCAAGTGGCTCAAACTCAAACATATTGACATATCATATACTACTCCTCATGCCAATTCTCAACACATCAATTCCAATAATTCACCATTGTACATAATCAATATCATATTCACCATCAACATGGTTCAACCCACAATTCAACCATAACCAATCATCAAGCATATATCACAACATGCATATTCCTCATACATCATACCATTAAGGCATCAATAATCATCATCACATATATGACCACATCATATATCTCAATCATTCAACAACATCAACAATTCAATGCCTATCTTAGGGCCTCTAGCCTAAGTATTTCCTACCACATTACATATTAGATACGGGAAACCGAAACCATACCTTAGCCGATTTTTCCAAGCTCCACCGGAGCACTTCCAAACCACTTATCCACAAGCTCTCAAGGCCTCAACACCTCCAAGAACAGATTTTTCACCACCAAACCCTTTCCAAGCTTTTCAAAGTCACCAATCAAGCTCCAATATTCACATATACATAACCTAAGCCACAACCATCATACCCATACACAACATCTCAAAACCCAAACATCATAAAACAACAAAATACACTAGGGTTGAGAATCTTACCACCTCCAAGGTCCAAGGAGACAAGATTAACCTTCTCCTTCAAGAGAGTTGGGTCCTATAACATCAAAGAACCCAAAATCTCAACATTTAACCCATGAAACTCGAAAATAAGGGCTGAGATTTCGAACAGCAACACGTGGCTTACCTCAAGATTGGTTGTATGGGTTTTGTAGAGCTCTCCGCGGTGAACGCGTGGCCGCAAACGGGGCGGCAATCGGAGCTCTAGATCAAAAGTTATGGTGGTTTGAAGATCAAGTGAGAGAGAGAAGTTGAGAGAATGTTCTTCCCTCCATGGCCTCTCTTTTTCAGCGTGAATTGAGTGTTGTGAGGAGAGAGAATGCTGAAAACTAGGGTTTTGGTTAAGTTATATTGGGCCAAGGGCCCACTTTGGGTCCGGTTGGCCCGGTTTGGCCCGTTCGGTCCAATCTTGGTCCGAATTCTATAAAATTGGTACCAAAATTCTCGTCTCAGTCTCCTCTATCACATTTAGCCATAAAAATCACATTTTAGGCTTTCTAGAATAAATTCTCATTTATGGGTTAATTAGCCGTTAATTAACCGGGTTTTACATTCTACCCACCTAATTGGGAATTTTGCCCACAAAATTCAAATGCAATTACCTGAGAATAAATGCGGATAATCCGTTCGCATCTCCGACTCAAGTTCCCAAGTGTGTTCCTCAACACCGCCTCGACTCCAAGCCACTTTGACTAATGAAACATCTTTTCCACGCAACCTTTTAATACTAGTATCATCAATTCTGACTGGAGCCACTGGAAGCGTCAAATCTTCCCTTAACTGAACCGACTCAGGTTCTAACACATGGCTAGCATCAGGAGTGTACTTCCGAAGCTGCGACACGTGAAACACGTCGTGCAGGTTCGAAAGATGAGGTGGTAGAGCCATCCGATACGCCACCGGTCCAATCCTCTCCAGGATTTGAAATGGACCAATGTATCGAGGATTCAACTTCTTTGCCTTAATCGCCCTACCTACTCCCGTAGTCGGAGTAACCTTAAGGAAAACATGGTCTCCTTCCTCAAATTCTAAGGGCTTTCGCCTCTGATCGGCGTAACTCTTTTGACGACTCTGCGCCGTGAGCATCCTATCTCGGATTTTCTTGACTTGTTCGGTGGTCTCAGCTATCATTTCCGGCCCCAACAAGCTTTTCTCTCCAGCTTCATACCAACATAGCGGAGATTGACATTTTCTCCCATACAAGGCCTCATACGGAGCCATTCCGATGCTCGCATGATAACTATTATTGTACGCAAACTCCACTAATGGCATATACCGATCCCAACTCACCGGTTGGTCCAAAACACAAGCTCTCAACATATCCTCTAGTGTTTGGATCGTCCTCTCAGATTGACCATCTGTTTGAGGATGGTAAGCCGTGCTCAAGCTTAATCGGGTTCCAAAAGCTTTCTGAAATGCACCCCAAAACCTTGAAGTGAAACGAGGATCTCTATCAGAGATTATAGTGGCAGGTACACCATGAAGTCTCACAATCTCCTTTATGTATAACCGTGCTAGCTCCTCAAGGGTGTAAGTCATCCGAATGGGCAAAAAGTGAGCTGACTTCGTCAATCGGTCCACAATCACCCAAATAGCATCAAAACCAGCCCTAGTCCTTGGCAATCCCGACACAAAGTCCATTGCAATACTTTCCCACTTCCATGGTGGAATCTCTAAAGGTTGTAACATCCCGGAAGGTCTTTGATGTTCAATCTTTACCTTTTGACAAGTTAAGCACTTTGATACATATTCCGCCACATCATTCTTCATACCCGGCCACCAAAACATCGCCTTCAAATCATGGTACATCTTAGTACTTCCCGGGTGAATGGAGAATCCGCTTTTGTGTGCCTCCTTTAAAATATCTTGCCTCAAAGTGCCAATATTCGGCACAATGATTCTACCTTTGAATCTCCATAACCCATCTTTTTCTTCCGACACTCTCCACTGTTTTCCTTGCTCAATGGCCGGTAACACCTTCCATAAAGCTTCATCATTTGATGAGCCTTTAGGAGTTCGGACTTAAAGTCACTTGAGATTTCTAATCGGCTCAACACAAGGTTCCGGATACTTCTCGAGCACCAATTTTAAGACTCTCGAATCCCTTGAGCAACTTCCTCTTGAAGCATCATCCAGCTGCCATAACGACTTCCGACTTAACGCATCGCCACTACATTCGCCTTTCCCGGATGGTAATGCAACTCAAAGTCGTAGTCCTTCAATAATTCCATCCACCTCCTTTGCCTCATATTAAGCTCTTTCTGATCGAAGAGGTACTTCAAGCTCTTATGATCAGAGAAGACTTGGAATTTAACCCCATAGAGATAATGCCTCCACACCTTCAAGGCAAACACAACCGCAGCGAGTTCCAAATCGTGCGTAGGATAACTAACTTCGTGAGGTCTCAACTGTCGTGAGGCATACGCCACCACATTACGATGCTGCATCAGCACGCACCCTAAACCCTTTAATGAGGCATCACAATACACCTCAAATGGCTCATTCAGCTCGGGTAACACTAACACAGGTGCAGTAGTCAACTTTTTCTTCAATGCCTGAAAGCTCTCCTCGCATTCAAGAGTCCAAACAAACGGAGTGTCTTTGCGGGTTAACTTTGTCATTGGCAAAGCTATCTGTGAAAAGCCCTTGATAAACCTTCGGTAATAGCCAGCTAAACCCAGAAAAACTCCTTATCTCTGTTATGGTGGTTGGTTTTCCAATCCATCACAGCCTCCACCTTAGTTGGATTACGCTATTCCTTCTTACTCACCACATGGCCAAGAACTTCACCTCACTCTTCCAAAACTCACACTTAGACAGTTTTGCATAGAGTTTCTTCTCCTTTAGAATCTGCAACACGGTCCTCAAGTGTTCCGCATGCTCTTCTTCAGTCTTGGAATAAATCAGTATGTCATCAATGAAGACAACAACGAATTTATCCAGAAACGGACGGAAGACTCTATTCATGTAATCCATGAATACTGCAGGAGCGTTCGTCAACCCAAAAGACATTACGGTGTACTCGTAATGACCATAACGAGTCCTAAAAGCGGTCTTAGGGATATCTCACCCTCACCCTTATCTGGTGATAACCGGATCGCAACAATCTTGGAGAAAACTCCAGCTCCTTGTAACTGATCCATGAGATCATCAATTCTTGGCAGTGGGTACTTATTCTTTATTGTAACCTTGTTCAGTTGCCTATAATCCACACAGAGCCGCATACTCCATCTTTCTCTTACCAGTAACACTGGAGCACCCCACGGAGAAACACAACTCAATAGCAAACTCAACCTCTCGGTTAGGTGGAAACTCATCAATATCATCGGGAAACACTTCCGGAAACTCACATACAACCGGAATCTGTTCCAACCTTTGATCATCACCCGAAACGCCCGCGGTTAACAACAAGATACCCTGACATTCTGCTCTGGAACAATTCACCATCATCGAATTCAAGTAATAATTATTCACCACGATCGGTCCTTCAGTATCTTCCGGCATAAAGTACACCAACTTTGTAGAACAGTCAAGCAGGACATGGTTCTTAGATAACCAGTCCAATCCCAAGATAAGATCAAGACCAATCATCGGCAAACAGATTAAGTCATGAACAAAATCACGCTGCTTGAATCTAAAAGAAACTTCCGGGCATCCTAGCCTAGTTACCATGGCTTCATGGGTAGCATTATATACCTTTAGGTCATAACCTAAGGTTACAATCTTCAAGCCTAACTCATGGGCTTTCTCAAAATGAATGAATATTTCACAGTTACCTCTAATGAGTGTCTCGGATCCCTCAGCTCCTACAGCTGAAGTGGTGAACACCCGACCAGTTGTTGTGCCTTCCCAGCACCTTGTTTCTGCTCTCCAGACAATTGGCGGCTTTATGCCCCGCTTTCCACAATTGTAGCAAACCCCATCCGGCCTTGCATGGTGCTCCCGGATGGTGACTCCCACACTAGTGCAAGCTTGATCATTCTGAGGCTGCTTCCCAAACTTCTTTCCTTGGGAGTTGTTGTTGTTGGATCTCCTGAAAGAGCCTCCCCTCTTGAAAGACGGACCTCTAGTGCAAAGCTCTTCCCTCGGTTCTGTGGAAATGAACCTTTGTGACTTCCTTTCTCAGCGGTTGCCCTTTTCCACACTCTTCAGCAACCCTACAACTTGTTCACCAATTCGGAGAAAGTCCTAATCTCCATTGGCCCTACGAATGAAGATATCACTCCGGAGTCCTCCTTCATACTTAACACACTTCCATTCCTCATATTCCACCGGAGTCCCTTGGCACATACGAGAGAACCTGAACAGCTCCTCAAACTGTCAGTATACTGATATGGACATAGTACCCTGCTTCAGCTGTAACAATTCAAGTTCCTTAGCCGTCCTAGCAGAAGGGAAAGTACTTCTTATAGAACTCTTCTTGAAAGACATTCCAGGTGATATAGTCATCACCCTGCTGCAGAAGACGTCGGATACCTTACCACCAATGCGACGCTTCACCGACAGCATATAGGTAGCAAACTCGACACGCTGTCCTTCAGGTACCACTTGTGCTTGTAATGCTCGTTCTATTAGCCGTCCTAGCAGAAGTCGGGAAAGTACTTCTTATAGAACTCTTCTTGAAAGACATTCCAGGTGATATAGTCATCCTGCTGCAGAAGACGTCGGTACCGTACCACCAATGCGACGCTTCACCGACAAGCATATAGGTAGCAAACTCGACACGCTGTCCTTCAGGTACACTTGTGCTGTAATGCTCGTTCTATAGCTTGAAACCATGTATCAGCCTCAGTCGGGCTAGTAGTTCCTTGAACTTAGGCGGATTAACTTCAAAAAGTTGCCAGTGTCATCGGGCCCTGAACTCCACCTCCATCAGTACCATGGTTGTTCATCTGTTGACAAGAGCCTCAGCAGTGGCTTGCATAGCAGCAGCCATGTTCTCAAACGCAGCCATAAGTTCACCGGGTCATTAGGGTTACCTCGGTGCACGAGCATTCGTACGGCCTCTCGCACTACTCTCCCGCGTCCACGAGGCGCCTTCTGGTCCTATACACACCCAACAATCGATATTAAGTTGATCAGTCTCAATATCGGAAGTCATAAGTAACACCCTACCATACAGAGTCTTATGCTTAGTCATAATTCAGAGATGGCAAAGGTATTACGACCTCTAAAATAAAAAATTAGTACGTATAGTAGTATGAATGATTGAATATAACTAGGAGCCTTTGTAGAAAAAAGGGTAAACAAAAACCGCAACTCAAAAGCGCATCACTCCGATCGATAACATAACGAACAAGGAAAACCAACGCGAGATTATATATACAAGGGAGTGTCAAAACAGGAATATCAAGACTCAAAATCCGGCTGCGAAGATAACCGTCCGAGCGTAGCAATATATACATATGATAAAATAAGGAAAACCCCAAAGGAAACCCAAAGGGACACATACATAAACCTATTCTCCAAAATCTCCCAAGAGGAGTCATCACAGTTTGTATTATTTAACGGAGATAAAAGTATCAAGCAAAACATATAACCAAACATAGTCCCCAAGAACAAGGAATCTTCGCAAATCTAGAAGTCTCCAGCATGCCTCAGCGGGAAACCTCACGTCCTGCATCTGAAAACCACAAAATCCGCATGGGTGAGAACCAGGGTCCCCAGCATGGTAACAGCTTCCACATATATAATACAATAATAGAGGAAAGCCAAAGGCAATCCTAGAACTTCCTCCAGATAATATCAAGCTTATAAACAAGCTAAACCATATAAGGGCATCTGACTAAAGATTCTTCAGTCTAACTAATACTTCCCTTTCCAATTCCTTCAAACCTCCCAACCACCAGCAGGAGTAATATATCAAACACAGTTATATCAGACAAAGAATACAAATAGGAGCAGTTAGGCATTTAGACAATTAGCAGTAATATGCAGTCAAATAGGCAATCTCAAACAATTCACATAGTATGCATATGATGAATGCCTGTCCCTAGTGGCCGATGATATCCTTGTCGGTTATAGAGCAACCCGACAAGTCCTGGTCGCTAACCATTGGACTGTCCCTCTGTCGTGCATCCCCAAACTCGAGTTATACTCGTTATAAACTTGATCATAAACATGATCCAGATCATCACCCTCACTGGTGAATATTTACGGGGGTTCGAGCTCATCCGGGCCTTTCACAGTGCCCGGCCACACTTACGACATAGGGTTAACAGAGCTTCGAGTCTCAACCTGGAGCACGTGGTGGCTAGCCACTGCTACTACCCAGGGAAACTCGTACCTCAGATAGTGGAAGTGCAATTCACAATTATCAATAATTCAGCATAAACATGCATGAATTCTCATCCATGGATCAACATCCATATCAGCCATCCGGCTCACGGTTAAATCCATAACCAGCCAATACTCATAGCATACACAGCTATTCCGGCTCACGGTTCAATCCAGAACCAACCAATTCATAAACAATTACGACCCTTCGGCCAATGGCATAACAAGCACTTCCACCACCATCCTCCGCATCTCACATAATCATCTTGATCCTCATTGATCATTCATTTTTCCCTTGCTTCACTCGCAAGTTACCTCATTCACTAGCCCCTTTCTAATAGCTAGGCATGCCATAATGATTTAAGACATAAATGGTGAGATCGGAGGCTTAGAAGTATGAGATTTGGCTTTTAAAACTCAAAAATCAACTTTGGGATGAAAACAGGGCCGCGCATACGCGCACTCCACGCGCACGCGTGGATGGCCACAAAACCTCATCGACGCGTAAGCGTCCTGCACGCTAACGCGTGGATTCCAAACTTGCCCATCGACGCGCACGCGTCAACCACGCGTACGCGCGGGTGTTCTCGTGCCCTAGGCACAACACCGGCACAGTTCTGGCATAACTCTCTGGAAAAAGGCTGGGCATTGGGTGCAGCACAATCGGCGCGCCCGCGCACATCACGCGCACGCGTGAATGGCACTTCTTGGAAGATCGGCGCGTACGCGCCAGGTGCGCCCACGCGCAAGGGGTCATTCTGCTAAGAATTTTCCAAGTTAAAAGCTGCAGAATTTCACAGATTTAGACCCCAATCTTCCGACGGACATAACTTCCTCATCTTAAATCGTTTTTTCACGTTCTTCGAACGGCATGGACATCCCGGATCCAATTTCCTTTTTAAACAGATTTGGTACAAACGGAGATCCGTAGTCCAAGTTATGTCCCGTCAAAGTAAGCCCAAAACCATATTTTCATACAAAACCACAATATGCCATTTTCAAAACAACCATTTTCAACTCTTTCCAAACTTTGAAATCAATTCAAAATGTATCAAATTCAACATCAAGCCTCCTCAACTCACACATTGACACTAACCACAATATACCAAATCACTACTCATCATTTTAGCCCACTTCACCCAAGTGGCTCAAACTCAAACATATTGACATATCATATACTACTCCTCATGCCAATTCTCAACACATCACAATAATTCACCATTGTACATAATCATATCATATTCACCATCAACATGGTTCAACCCACAATTCAACCAACCAATCATCAAGCATATCACAACATGCATATTCCTCATACATCATACCATTAAGGCATCAATAATCATCATCACATATATGACCACATCATATCTCTCAATCATTCAACAACATCAACAATTCAATGCCTATCTTAGGGCCTCTAGCCTAAGTATTTCCTACCACATTACATATTAGATACGGGAAACCGAAACCACCTTAGCCGATTTTCCCAAGCTCCCGGAGCACTTCCAAACCACTTATCCACAAGCTCTCAAGGCCTCAACACCTCCAAGAACAGATTTTTCACCACCAAACCCTTTCCAAACTTTTCAAAGTCACCAATCAAGCTCCAATATTCACATATACATAACCAAGCCACAACCTCATACCCATACACAACATCTCAAAACCCAAACATCATAAAACAACAAAATACACTAGGGTTGAGAATCTTACCACCTCCAAGGTCCAAGGAGACAAGATTAACCTTCTCCTTCAAGAGAGTTGGGTCCTATAACATCAAAGAACCCAAAATCTCAACATTTAACCCATAAAACTCGAAAATAAGGGCTGAGATTTCGAACAGCAACACGTGGCGTACCTCAAGATTGGTTGTATGGGTTTTTGTAGAGCTCTCCGCGTGAACGCGTGGCCGCAACGGGGCGGCAATCGGAGCTCTAGATCAAAAGTTATGGTGGTTTGAAGATCAAGTGAGAGAGAGAAGTTGAGAGAATGTTCTTCCCTCCATGGCCTCTCTTTTTCAGCGTGAATTGAGTGTTGTGAGGAGAGAGAATGCTGAAAACTAGGGTTTTGGTTAAGTTATATTGGGCCAAGGGCCCACTTTGGGTCCGGTTGGCCCGGTTTGGCCCGTTCGGTCCAATCTTGGTCCGAATTCTATAAAATTGGTACCAAAATTCTCGTCTCAGTCTCCTCTATCACATTTAGCCATAAAAATCACATTTTAGGCTTTCTAGAATAAATTCTCATTTATGGGTTAATTAGCCGTTAATTAACCAGGTTTTACAGGTTATAGCTAAGAACACACAACTTGTGAGATTTGAGCTTAATTACATGGTTATATTATTTAACCATAATATTTTATTCTTGTGTGTTTTCTTCTCTATGATTGCAATCTTTGCTTTGTTCCATTCTATATGTCCATTGTTTAGTGTATTTATATGCTTGCATATGATTGAGACCATCATTTGTTATTAGCTCACTTATCCCAAATAGCCTACCATTCCACTTACCTTTGTTAGCCACTTTGAGCCTTTTAATCCCCATTTGTTCTGTATTTTACCACATCACTAGCCTTAAGCAGAAAAATAATTAATTATCCCATTGAATTTTTGGTTAGCTTAAGATAGAGATTGTGTGTCAACTAAGTGTGGGAAAACTGTGGGAAACCTGGGTTAATAGGGAATGTGCTATGTTTCTACTTTATTTAAATATTGGGAATTTGGGTGCCTACTTATGTGAGACCAGAAAAATCCAAAAAAATCCATATGCATTGATATGTTATGTTTACTTTTATATTTTCAAAAAAAAGAAAAAAAAGAAAAAGAAAAAGAAAAAAGAAAATATATATATATATAATAAATAAATAAAATAATAAATAGGGGACAAAATTACCCCAATGTTAAGTTTAATGAAATGTCAATGCATGTGTGATAAAATCAAAAGAAATATTTGGTACATGAGTATATGATACAAAAGTGGAAATTATGGGTAGCTAGACATGATTTTAGAGTTACATAGTATATGTGTGTGAGTGTGTTAGGTGAAAGCTTAGGTTAGTCAAAGATTCATATTTTGGCTCACTTAGCCATACATATATCCTCACCCTCACCTTAGCCCCATTACAACCCTGAAAAGACCTTATGATGTTTGTATTGGTATACTAAATATTTGTTGATTGGTTAGATGAAGAACAAAGTTTTAGAAAGTATGACTAGAGAAGAGTAGAGTAATCAACCCTAGACATTTGAGAGATTAGAGTGCATATACACTACCAGTGAGGGTTCAATGCTTAATTCTATGTTCCCTACTTTCATGAGCTATCTTCTTACAAGTTTACTTGTCTTTTATTGTATGATTTGAATTAGTGGAATCTGATCTATTTTTGTCTTGAAAAACTTGTTTACTTTTGACCAAGTAGATAGAACCATCTTAGCATATAGTTGCATTCATATATAGGTTGCATTTCATGAGTCTTACTTTCCCCCATTCATTCCTTTTGTCTCCTTGAGCTTAGCATGAGGACATGCTAATGTTTAAATGTGGGGAGATTGATAAACACTATTTTATAGTTTATCTTGTGCTAATTTGAGTGGTTTTTATCAAACCTTTGCACACTTATTCATACTATTTGCATGGTTTTACATTTTCCCTTTCTAACTTTGTGCTATGATTGAGAACATACTTCTTTGGCCTTAAATTTGCTATGTTTAAATCCCCTCTTATTACCACTCGATGTCGTGATATGTGTGTTAAGTGTTTTTAGAGATTACAGGGTAGGAATGGCTTAGAGAATGGAAAGGAAGCATGCAAAAGTGGAAAAAATACAAGAAGCTGAAGGAACTGCTAAAGCTGTCCAACCTGACCTCTTGGTACTAAATCGACCATAACTTGAGCTACAGAGGTCCAAATAACGCGGTTCTAGTTGCGTTACAAAGCTAACATGGCTTCGCAACGATAAATAATTTGTCATAGCTGCACTGAATATAGGCAACGCGCACGCATGAATCACGCGCACGCATGACCTGGAGAAAACTCAATCCACGACGCGTACGCGTAACTTTGCCGCGTGCTGGATGTATCAGAAATCGCTGGGGGCGATTTCTGCACTATTTTTGACCCAGTTTTTAGCCCAGAAAACTCAGATTAGAGGCTATAAAGTGGGGGAATACATCCATTCATGAAGACAACATTCATTATTCACATAATTTTAGGTTTTAAATGTAGTTCTCTAGAGAAAGAGGCTCTCTCCTCTCTCTTAGTTTTTAGGATTAGGATTTCTTCCTCTTCTCAATTCCAGGTTCAATGTTCTTTTAATTTAGTTTCTCTTTTATTTGTTTATGAACTCCATGTTAGATTTGATTTCTTTATTTAATGCAATTTGAGGTATTTCAGATTTATGATTACTTTCTTCTATTTATGATATAAATAATTTGGATATTTCCCCTTTGGCTTTGGTTGAGTAATTGGTGACACTTGAGTTATCAAACTCCTTGTTGATTGAAAATTGGAATTCTTTGCTGATTGATTTGAATTCCCCTAACTCTAGTCTTTTCTTAGGAATCTACTAGGACCTGAGGAACCAAATTGATTTATCCACTTAACATACCTTCATAGTTAGAGGTTGACCAAGTGGGAGCAAAAGTCAATTCTCTTCACAATTGATAAGGATAACTAGGATAGGACGTCCAGTTCTCATACCTTGCCAAGAGCTTTTCTAGTTATTACTCTACTTCTTTTACCATTTACTACTCTTGATCCTTATCTCAAAAACCCCAAAACCATACAATTCCATAACCAATTATAAGCACACTTCCCTGCAATTCCTTGAGAGACGACTCAAAGTTTAAATACTTCGGTTATCAATTTTATTAGGGGTTTGTTACTTGTGACAACCAAACTTTTGCACGAAAGGATTCTTTATCGGTCTAAAAGATATACTTTCAACGAGAACATATTTTCAAAATTCTAGAAGTCCCCCTAACAAAGGGTAATCTTCTCCTTTAAATACTAAACTAATGACTAAGGATTACAGAATATGATAGGCTTAGGATTGATATGCAAAAATTCACTTTCGAGGCCCACTTGGTGAGTGTTTCGGCTGAGCATGAGTGGTCTCCACGTGCTAGGATGCTCCTTGGGCATTGAACGCTGGCTGAAGGCACCTTTATGGGAGTTTGGACGCTGGCCACTCCTCTCTGAGCGTTGCACGCCTGGACTGGGGTAGATGGCTGGCGTTGAACTCCACTTTTGGGCCTTCAATTATGAAGAAAAGTATGAACTATTATATATTTCTGGAAAGCCCTGGATGTTAGCTTTCCGTAGCCATTGAGAACGCTCTATTTGGACTTTTGTAGCTCCATAAATGCTCTTTTGAGTGTAAGAAGGTCAGATCTTGACAACATTTGCAGTGCTTTCTCTGCCTCTGAATCAGACTTTTGCTCCATCTCCTCAATTTTAGCCAGAAAATACCTGAAATTGCATAAAAACACACAGACTCAAAGTAGAATCCAAAAATGTAAATTTTACACTAAAACATATGAAAATATAATAAAACTTAAATAAAATATGCTACAAACTATATGAAAATGATGGCAAAAGGGTATAAAATATCCGCTCATCATTATACTATGAGTTATTCTATTTACTTTGATATGGTGGCCTTATCTCTATTTTTTGAATGTATGATTTAACTGTGCATATTTGATATTGAAGTTGAGTATATTGGTTCTTGAGGAACAAGAATTTAGAAAAATATTATTGATTCTCTGAAATAAGAAAAAGATTGATTTTTGAAGCAAAAGGAACAGCAAAAAGAATTGAAAAGAAAAGAAAAATCAAAAGAAAAAGGTCCAAGGCTTTGAGCATCAATTGTTAGGAGGGTCAAAACTGATCTAAAAGCTCAAAAGAGTGGTTTTCCCTAACTATATGCTTGTGGTGTGAAAGTATCAAGTAACCCTTGAGACTGAACACTTTAAGTCGTGACTAAATGCTATTAAAGAGTACGCCTAAGGCTCTAAGCACCACTGTTTGGGAATGAAAGCAAAGAAAAAGTTGAACCCAAATGGTTCCCCCAGTTAAGTGCTTGTGGTGTTTACGTATCAAGTTAAGCGTGAAACAAAACACTTAGAGTCACGGCTAGGCTCAGAAGTGCAAAGCACCAAAAGAATAGAAAAGCTGTGTTCAAGAATCAACAAGAACCTAAAGACGAGAATCAACAATATGATCCGAGTTCTAGTTCTAAGGGATACCAATATCTCTGAGCTTCAAAGGATAGTGAGATTCTAAAGCTGTTCAGAAGTAGAGTGTCATTAGCTCCATTCAGTAATTAGACTTGAGCTTGATTGACAACTCTAGTCTTATGTGTTTTCTCTTCCTTGGTCTTATATTGTTTTTGGTTGGTTGAGGACAAGCAATAGTTTAAGTTTGGTGTTGTGATGTGTGAGCATCTTATACCTTTTTTCTACTTGTTTTTACATTGTTTTTAGTTAGTTTTAATTACTTTTACTTGATTTTTGTGCAAAATTCACCTTTGGATGCTACTTTGAATTTTTCTTGTATTTTTATGATTTTAGGTGAAATTTGGAGCAGTTTGGAAAAGCCTAGAGCAAGGAACGAAAATGTTGTTAGCCACCCTGGGCGCTGAACGCCCAACCTGGCATTCAACGGCAGCAGGGGGCATGAAGTCAGAGGTGCGCTTCCATTCTGGGCGTTCAACACCCAATCCTGGCATTGAATGCCAGCTTGCTATCCGTTTCACACAACAATTGGGCCTCCAAGTGGATTTTAGCACTTATTAGTATTATCTTATTTTATCTTTGTAATTTTTAATTAAAAATAATATCTTTTAGGTTTAGCATTTATTATTAGGTTAGTATTTAAGGAGAAGATCACTTAGGTTTAGAAGATCTTCCTCCTCTCGCACTTTTGGGAACCTTGTTTTCTTTGTAAGTGATGAGCGGATATTTTTTACGCTTTTTGGCATAGTTTTCATATAGTTTTTAATAGGTTTTACTTAGTTTTTATTAATTTTTTACAGGTTTTAGTGTTAATTTCACATTTTTGGATTTCACTTTGAGTTTTTGTGTTTTTGTACCTTTTCAGGTATTCTCTAGCTAAATTTGAGGAGATGGAGCAGAAGTCTGATTCAGAGATAGAGAAAGCACTGCAAATGCTGTCCAAATCTAACCTCACTGCACTCGGAAGAGATTTTCTGGAGTTACAGAATTTCGAGCGTACTCAATAGCTATGGAAAGCTGACTTCCAGAGCTTTCCAGTAATGTATAATAGTCCATACGTTGTTTCAGATTAGAAGGCCCAAAACTGGCATCCATCGCCCAAGAAAGCAGAGCCCAATGTCCAAACGCCTAGAGATGATTCTCTAGCTGGCGTTCAACATCTAGGAGACCACATAGCATGTGGATTTCATCAAGCTCTGCCAAACACATACCAAGTGGGTCCCAGAAGTGGATTTTAGCACTAAAAAGACTGTTGTATCCTTATTAGTCACTAGCTTAGTATTTAAGGGATTTTATTCATGTCATTCGAATAACTTACATCACTTTTTCTCATCATACATGTTTATCATTATATTTTACATCAGTATGAGTTTCTAAACTTCCTAGGTTGAGGGGAGGAGCCTTGCTGAGTCCTATGAATTTATAAAAGTACTATTGTTTTTTCTTCGATCAGTGTTTGATATATCTCTAAGATGTATATCCGATCTTCATCGTGGTAAATAGGATGATCTTACCAATTAGCTCTGTTCATCACATTAAGACGAACGTACCTAATAAACACCCGCGTCTACTTGGGTTCGTGTGAGTACCTGGAAGAAAAGCACGAGCCAACAGCTATGTTTATACATCTCTCAGACGGTTAATCCACGACTTCGTTGGGGACTTCTGGAGACACCAGTACAGCCAATTTTTAAAGAGATTAGGGTCTCTGTGATATAGGCTAGAATCCAAGAAGCAGCGTTCTCTAATCCGAAAGATTCGACCTTGTCTGTGGCATTTTGAGTAAGATCGCCAGGAGAATGACTTGCTAGAGCTTCACCCTCCATTGGATTGAATGACCAAGGGCCCTGGGATTCATTCTATAGTAGAGGAGATCAAAGACCACGGGCAATGGCTTTGATCACTTACAGCCTACCATAGAAGAAGATCATTCACAAGCAAAGAAGATAATAGTATCAGAGTTAATTCAGAAAGACAAAGCAACTCCGACTCTCAACTATATTCTCAGCATATAAGTCCTAATAGCTAATCCAATTGGTTTCATCCCTTCCAAGCATTTATGACATATAATCAATCAACATACAATCAACAAACTTTTGATTCCGCCTGACTAAAATTTGCAAGACAACCATAGCTTGCTTCAAGCTACAATCCTCATGGGATCGACCCTGACTTGCTTAGGTATTACTTGGATGACCCAGTGCACTTGCTGGTACTGCTGCTGTACAAAATAGTGTGGGTTTTGCGTACATGCGCACCAAGTTTTTGGTACCGTTGCCGGGGATTGTTGAGTTTGGGCAAACTGAAGGATTGCCTTGCTCCCTAGATTAGGCAGTTTATTTTATATTAATTTAATTGAGTCTTTTATTTTTTATTTTCTTCTTCTCAATTTTTTGAAAATAATTAAACTTTTTCAAAAATATTTTTTTCTTTGTACAATTTTTGTTCTTGGTTTGAGTCTTTGAGTCTTTTATCTTTATTTTCTTGTTCTTCTATTTTTTAAAAATTTCAAAAAGCTTTTCAAAAATTAGTTTTGTTTTTGTAGTTCAATTGGTCAGAGCGTTGGCTTATGTTCTTGGTAACTGTTGTTCCCTTGAGTCTTTCTTTCTAGAAATTTTTCAAAAATAATTTATCTTCTTAGTTTTCTTTAATTTTTGAAAATTGTGTTTTGGTTTTTTAAAAATTTTAAGTATGGTGTTCTTTTTATGTTCTTGTGTTCTTTGAGTCTTCTTCTTTGTGTTCTTGTTAACATTCAAAGTGTTCTTGTGTTTTATCTGTGTTTTGATCTTAAAATTTTTAAGTTTTGTGTCCCATTGTGTTTTCCATCCAATTTTTTGAAAACATCTCTCCTTCTTCTCTCTCTTCTTTTTCAAAACCACCTAACTAACTCTTCTTTTCCTTAATTTTCAAAAATTCTTTTCTTCTTTTCTCTCTTCTATTTTCAAAATTTAATAATTAAATTTTAAATTCCTTTTAATTAATTAATTGTAATTTTGGTTTAATTAAATAAAAAAATAAAAACAAAAATATTTTAATTCTTATTCACCTCTTCTACTTCTCTTTCTTCTTCTACCCCTTCTATCTTCTTCCTTCTTCATCTTCTACCTTTCTTAATCATGAACCCAAGTGGGAATAAAGAGTTCAAGAGAACTCTGGGATCTTATACAAGTCACAATGCTGATTTCTATGGCAGAAATACCAGCATACCTCAAATCAGAGCTAGTAACTTTAAATTAAACCCTCAACTTATTACTCTGGTGCAGCAAAACTGCCAGTATTCTGGGCTTCCTCAGGAAGAACCTGCAGAATTCCTTGCAAATCTCTTAAGGATTGCTGACACAGTACACAATGAGGGAGTAGACCAAGAGGTCTACAGGTTATTGCTCTTTCCTTCCGCTTTAAAGGATCAAGCAAAAAGGTGGTTGGATAACCATCCTAAAGATAGTTTAAAAACTTGGAAACAGTTAGTGAACAAGTTTTTTAAATCATCACTTTTCCCCTAGAAATATGACCCAGCTGAGGCTGGACATCCAAGGCTTCAAACAAGGAGACAGTGAATCTCTTTATGATGCATGGGAAAGGTATAGGAGGATGCTAAGAAAATGTCCCACTGAAATATTTTCAGAATGGGTACAGTTAGACATCTTCTACTATGGGCTTTTAGACATGGCTAAAATGTCCTTGGACCACTCAGCTGGTGGTTTCATACACATAAGAAAGACCATATGAGAGGCTCAAGAGCTTATTGAGACAGTTGTCACTAATCAGCATCTGTACTCATCTCCTGAGACCACTATAAAAGGAGAGGTTAAGGCAGTAGCTGCTGAACCTAACCCTCTAGAGCAGGATGGCGCATTCACTCAGCAATTGCACACCCTTGCCCAGTAAATGTTAGAACTGCAAGAGGCTCTGCGAGAAACTCAGGCTTCTAATAGGAATATAGGAGCCCAGTTGAGTCAAACAAGACAGTAGTTATTTAAGCAGATAACAGATGAATGCCAGGCTATCCAACTGAGAAGTATGAAAACCTTAAACACCCAACCTCAGTATAATAAAAATGAAAAGCCCAAAGAAGATAACCAGATCTTTGAACAAAATGACTCTAGACGTTTAAACGCCCAGAAAGGTATTGCTCCTAGCGTTGAACGCCAGAAACGGGCTGAGACTGGGCATTCAAATGCCCAGGAAGGTAACCCTACTGGCATTGAACGCCAAAAAGGGGGAGAGATTGGGGGTCCAAATGCCCAAGGGGACAACAGCATGGGCGTTGAACGCCCATGCAAGGGAGGTCAGTCGTTCATTGATAACAACCCTCCTAAGCAAGCTAGTAACCCCCTTCCAACTCACATGGAATTCAGCCTCCTTCAACCAAGGTTGATAAGTACAAGGCTAAGATGCCATTTCCTCAAAAACTCTGTCAAGAGAAAAGGGATAAATAGTTTGCCCACTTTGCGGAGTATCTCAGAACACTAGAGATAAAGATTCCTTTTGCAGAAGCTCTTGAACAGATACCTCTTATGCAAAGTTCATAAAAGAGATTCTAAGTCATAAGAAGGATTGGAGAAAGACACAAATAGTCCTCTTTACTGAGAAATATAGTGCAATCATTCAGAACAGCTAGCTTACTAGAGAAGCTTAAAGACCCTGGGAGCTTTATGATACCATGCACTCTAGGTGATGCTTGTATAAGGACAGCTCTATGTGACCTTGCAGCAAGCATCAACCTAATACCTGCTTCTTTGATAAAGAAGCTCTGTTTGACTGAGGAAGTCAAACTAGCCCGCATGTGCCTTTAACTTGCTTATGGGTCTATTAAGATACCATCAGGAGTGATAGAGGGCATGATTGTCAAGGTTGGACCTTTTGCCTTTCCCAATGACTTTGTGGTATTAGACATGGAGGGGGCACAAGAGTGCATCTTTGATCCTAGGAAGACCTTTCCTAGTCACAAGACAAACCCTCATTGATGGTAAAAAAGGGGAAGTAACCCTAAGAGTCAATGAGGAGAAGTTCGTACTGAATACTGTGAAGGCTATACAGCATCTAGACATTCCTGAGGAATGTATGAGCATTGACTTCATTGATTCCCTGGTAGAAGAAGTCAACATGGCCGAAGCCTCAAAGAAGGGCTGGATGATATCCTTGATGATACTCAACCTGATTCAGAGGAACCTCTGGAAACCTCTGAGGAAACGGAAAAGCCACCTAAGCTTGAGCTTAAGCCATTACCCCCTTCCTTGAAATATGCATTTCTGGGAGAGGGAGATACCTATCCTATGATCATAAGCTTTACACTAGAGCCACAGGAAGAAGAAGCACTAATTCAAGTGCTTAAAACACATAGGACCACCCTTGGGTGGACTATAAATGACCTTAAGGGCATTAGCTCTGCCCGATGCATGCATAAAATCCTGCTGGAGGATAATGCCAAACCAGTGGTACAACCACAGAGGCGACTGAATCCAGCCATGAAGGAAGTAGTGCAGAAGGAGGTCACTAAACTCTATGAGGCTTCGATTATTTGTCCCATTTCTGACAGCCCATGGGTGAGGCTTGTCCAGGTAGTTCCTAAGAAGGGAGGAATGACAATGGTTCACAATGAAAGGAATGAGCTGATCCCAAAAAGGACAATTACAGGGTGGCGTATGTGCATTGATTACAGAAAACTCAATGACGCCACCAGGAAAGATCACTTTCCTTTACCCTTCATTGACCAAATGCTAGAAAGACTAGCAGGTTATGCTTTTTATTGCTTCCTGGATGGATATTCCGGGTACAATCAAATAGTAGTAGATCTACAGGATCAAGAGAAGACGGCATTCAAATGTCCTTCGAGCGTATTCGCCTATAGACAAATACCATTTGGCCTGTGCAATACACCTGCCACTTTTCAGAGATGCATGTTGTCCATCTTCTCTGACATGGTAGAGAAGTTCCTTGAAGTATTCATGGATGACTTCTCTGTTTATGGAGACTCATTTGACTCCTGTGTTGATTATCTGACCCTGGTCCTGAAAAGATGCCAAGAAACAAACCTAGTTCTAAACTGAGAGAAATGCCACTTCATGGTAACTGAAGGCATTATTTTTGGGCATCGGATCTCAAACAAAAGGATAGAAGTGGATCAAGCTAAGGTGGAAGTGATCGAACGCTTGCCTCCACCTACTAGTGTTAAGGCTATCAGAAGCTTCCTGAGACATACAGGCTTCTACAGGCGGTTCATAAAAGATTTTTCTAAAATCACCAAACCCATGTGCAATCTCTTGGCTACTGATGTTCCATTCGTCTTTGACCAAGAATGCCTGCATGCATTTGAAACTCTGAAGGCAAAGCTTGTCAGTGCTCCTATCATCTATGCACCCAACTAGGACTTGCCATTTGAGCTAATGTGTGATGCAAGTGATCATGCAATTGGCGCAGTCCTAGGTTAGAGACATGACAAGCTGCTACATGTTATTTATTTTGCTAGTCGCGTATTAAATGATGCGCAGAAAAATTACACTACTACAGAAAATGAGCTATTTGCAGTGGTTTATGTCATTGACAAGTTCAGATCCTACCTAGTAGGATCTAAGGTCATTGTTTATACTGATCATGATGCTCTAAAGTATCTACTCACGAAGCAAAATTCTAAACCCAGACTTATAAGATGAGTATTACTCCTGCAAGAGTTTGATATAGAAATTAGAGACAGAAAAGGGACAAAAAATCATATGGCTGATTACTTGTCCTAAATTGAGCCAGTAGCGGGGACTTCTTCTCCCTCCACTGACATATCCGAATCCTTTCTAGATGAGCAACTCCATGCCATTCGGACAATACCTTGGTTTGTAAACATTGCAAACTACAAGGCTATACGGTTCATTCCCAAAGAGTTTTCCAAGCAGCAAGCCCAGAAACTCATGAATAATGCAAAATATTACCTATAGGATGAACCATATCTCTTTAAGAGATGCTCGGATGGAATAATCTGACGCTGTGTGTCTGAAAAAGAGGCATAGAGAATTCTATGGCGTTGCCATAGCTCTGACTATGGAGGACACTTTGGAGGTGAGCGGACAGCCACTAAGGTACTCCAAAGTGGCTTTTACTGGCCTACTCTCTTTAAGGATTCTAGAGAGTTCGTTCGTAACCGTGATTGTTTCTAGAGGGCTGGCAATCTTCCTCATGGTCATAGAATGCCTCAACAAGGAATCTTAGAGATTGAGTTATTTGACGTGTGGGGCATAGATTTCATGGGACCATTCCCGCCCTCATACTTAAAAATCTACATCCTTGTGGCAGTAGATTATGTGTCTAAATGGGTTGAAGCAATAGCAACACCCACTAATGACACTAAAGTAGTAATGAAGTTCCTCTAAAAGAATATTTTTAGCAGGTTTGGTATCCCCAGGACACTAATCAGTGATGGAGAAACTTATTTCTGCAACAGACAGCTGGATTGTGTCTTAAGCCGATACGGAGATCGCCATAAAGTAGCAACACCATATCATTTCCAAACTAATGAGCAAGCTGAAGTCTCAAATAGAGAACTAAAGTAAATCCTAGAGAGGATAGTAAGTCCCTCTAGAAAGGATTGGGCTAGAAAGCTTGATGATACTATGTGGGCATACAGTACAGCTTTCCAAACCCCCATTGGAACTTCACCATATCAGTTAGTATATGGGAAGTCCTGTCATTTGCCAGTGGAACTAGAACATAAAGCCTATTGGGCTACTAGATTTCTCAACCTTGATGCTAAAGTAGTAGGGGAGAAACGGCTGCTCCAACTAAATGAGTTGGATGAATTCCGCTTAGAAGCATTTGAAAATGGAAAAATCTATAAAGAAAAGGCAAAGAGGTGGCATGATAGAAAGCTAGCTTCTAGAGTCTTTGAACCAGGACAGAAAGTCCTGCTCTTCAATTCAAGACTCAAACTATTCCCTAGGAAACTTAAATCCTGGTGGATAGGATCGTTTGTGATTACCAAGGTATCACCTTACGGATACATAGAACTTCAAGGTAAAGAAACCAGGTTCACTGTCATTGGACAGAGGGTTAAGCATTACTTTGAAGGAGATATAGAGCCAGGAGGCTCAACACTGCTACTAAGTTAAGTACAATGAAGTCCAGCTGAAGACATTAAAGAAGCGCTTGTTGGGAGGCAACCCAATAAACACTCATACTTTATTAATTTTTCTAGTTATTTTCATTTTCATTAATTTTATTTTTAACTAATTTTAATTATATTTTAAGTCATTTTTAGTGTTAGTGATCTTGTACTATGCTTAAATAGAGAAAGAATGATGCAGAACAACAAACAGAATACCCTAGATTAAGGAGCTTACTGGCGTTTAAACGCCGGTAAGGGTAGGATGTTGGGCATTTAAACGCCCAAGAGGAGGCATCAGCCTAGCATTAAACACCAACCAAGAAGCCCTGGCTGGGCGTTTAACACCCCAAAGGGAGGACTACTCTGCCGTTAAACGCCAGAATGCTAGCATTTTGGGCGTTTAAACGCCAGTATGGCAGCAGGGAGTGGAAAAACTAATCACCCAGCAGGTGATGGAGAACTCCAAAATAGAAGATGATAACCTAAAGAGGAAGGCACCAGAGGCATCCCAAGAGATCCCTCCAATGGAGTATTGGGACCATCTGAAGGCATCTGTAATTCACTTACAAAGCACGCTGGATCAGCTAAAAGAGGAGTAGAAAGATCAGATGTGCATGATTTGCAAACTGATCAAAAAGTAAGAGAAGCAGGGGCGTGAGCTTGAGGAGCTGAAGCGCCAGAAGCTTTCCTGAAGAACCATGCGCCCCTCAAGTTGAAAAGCCATGTATCCCACAGCCTAAAGAAAACAACATCCCCCAAGCTGAAGGTTGTTGAGTTTCAACTCTGTGGTTGTTCTAATTCCTGTTTTTCTGTCTCACGTATTTCCATCCTAATTTAGAGTTGCATGATCACTAGTAGTAATTAAGTTTTTATTTTTATTTTTATTTTATGTCTTCTAATTTTTAGGATTACATAAGCATTAGGAGTAATTAATTAATTTTTATTTTTCCAATTAGCTATAAATTATTCCTCTTATCATCATTAAACATGAATAAAATAGTAGATTTTTTTAGAAGAAATAAAGATGCATAGATTTTTGAGTTTTCCAATAAAGAATAGTTACATTAATTTGATTGGGTTACATTAAACATTGCATATTTAAAGTTAAATTTTATGATGCTGGCTCTTGAAAGAATAAGGAAAAAGGAAAAATATTATTGATAATCTAGAAAATTTAAAAATTGATTATTGAAGAAAGAAAAAGTAGCAAAAAAGGGAGAATACAGAAAAAGCAAAAGCAGCAGAAAAAGCCAATAACCCTTTAAACCAAAAGGCAAGGGTGAAAGGGCCCAAGGCTTTGAGTATCAGTGGTTAGGAGGGCCCAAAGGAATAAAATTCTGGTCTAAGCGGCTAAACAAAGCTGTCCCTAACCATTTGCTTGTGGCGTGAAGGTGTCAAGTGAAAAGCTTGAGACTAAGTGGTTAAAGTCGTGGTCCAAAGTAAAAATAGTGTGCTTAAGAACTCTGGACACCTCTATCTGGGGACTCTAGCAAAGCTGAGTCACAATCTGAAAAGGTTCACCCAGTTAAAGTGTCTGTGGAATTATTGTATCTGGTGGTAATACTGGAAAAAAAGGTGCTTAGGGTCATGGCTAAGACTCTAAAAGCTGTGTTCAAGAATAAAAAAGAGCTGAACTAGGAGAATCAATAATATCATTTGAATTCTAGGTTCTTAAAGATGCCAGCCATTCTGATTTTCAATGGATAGTGAGATGCTAAGACTATTCAGAAACAAAAAGCTACTAAAACCCGCTCATCTAATTGGTTGAGCTTCATTGGAAACTTAGAAATTTATTGCATCCTACTCTTCTTTTCATCCTATTTTATTTTTAGTTGCTTGGGAACAAGCAACAGTTTAAGTTCGGTGTTGTGATGAGCGGATATTTTATACGCTTTTGGCATAGTTTTCATATAGTTTTTAATAGGTTTTACTTAGTTTTTATTAAGTTTTGACATGTTTTGGTGTTAATTTCACAATTTATTGGATTCCACTTTGAGTTTGTGTATTTTTGTACCTTTTCAGGTATTTTTTGGCTGAATTTGAGGAGATAAAGCAAAAGTCTAATTCAGAGACAGATAAAGCACTGTAGATGCTGTCCAAATCTGACCTCCATGCACTTAGAAGAGTTTTTCTGGAGCTACAGAAACTGGCGTCCAACGCTAGCTTCCTGCTCTTTTCTGGCGTCCAGCGCCCAAGGAAGCAGAGCCCAATGTCCAAACGCCCAGAGATGACTCTCTAGCTGGCATTCAATATCTAGGAGACCTTATAGCACGTGGATCTCATCAAGCTCAGCCCAAACACTTACCAAGTGGGCCCCAGAAGTGGATTTTAGCACTAAAAAGACTGTTATACCCTTATTAGTCATTAACTTAGTATTTAAGGGATTTTATTCATGTCATTCGAACAACTTACATCACTTTTTCTCATCATACACGTATATCATTGTATTTTACCTCAGTATGAGTTTCTAAACATCCTAGGTTGAGGGGAGGAGCCCTGCTGAGTCCTATGAATTTATAAAAGTACTATTGTTTCTTCTTCGATCCGTGTTTGATCTATCTCTAAGATGTATATCTGATCTTCATCGTGGTGAATAGGATTATCTATCCAATTAGATCTATTCATCATATTAAGACAAACGTGCCTGACAAACACCCGCATCTACTTGCGTTTGTGTGATTACCTGGAAGAAAAGCACGAGCCAACAGCTATGTCTATACATCTCTCAGACAGTTAATCCATGACTTCATTGGGAACTTCTCGAGGCACCAGTTCAGCCGATTTCTAGGGAGATTAGGGTCTTCGTGGTATAGGCTAGAATCCAAGAAGCAGCGTTCTCTGATCCAGAAGATTCAACTTTATCTGTGGCGTTTTGAGTAGGATCGCCAGGAGAATGACTTGCTAGAACTTCACCTCCATTAGATTGAATGACCAAGGGCCCTGGCATTCATTCTATAGCAGAGGAGATCAAAGACCACGGGCAATGGCTTTGATCACTTACAGCCTGCCAAAGAAGAAGATCATTCACAAGCAAAGAAGATAATAGTACCCGAGTTAATTCAGAAAGACAAAGTAACTCCGACTCTCAACTCTATTCCCAGCATATAATTTCTAATAGCTAATCCAATTGGTTTCATCCCTTCCAAGTATTTATGACATATAATCAATCAACATCCATTCAATAAACTTCTGATTCTACCTGATTAAGACTTGCAAGACAACCATAGCTTGCTTCAAGCCACAATCCTTGTGGGATTGACCCTGACTTGCACAGGTATTACTTGGATGACCCAGTGCACTTGCTTGTACTGCTGCTGTTCGAAATAGTGTGGGTTTTGCGTACACGCGCACCAGTAAGTTATGAGCAACTAAACCTCTTGGTTAAGGTTAGGAGCTCTGTTTATTTCTATGGATTAATATTATTACTTTTCTATTTTAATATATGTTTGATTCATTTCTAAGGTGTCTCGTTCTTAATCTAATGAAATTGGGTAGAATAGAAATATGACCCTTTTTCTACATGAGTTCTGGTGATACTCTGACCGAGGTTGTCTGAACTACAGCTTGAGAACATACCTCCTAGACAGCTAATCCACATCATGTTGGGGACATGGGAACATCTGTTCAGTCGGGATCTGGGATTATTAGGGTCTTTGTGGTATAAACTAGTTTTCTAAACTTCACCCTCTAATTCGAATTGAATGACCACGGAAGTGGCGTTTGATCACTTACAGTTTGCCATAGAATGAATCATTCATTCTTAAAATAGTTATGAAAAAGTCGCCATCATCATCCGCTTCTCAGTCTCCAAACCTTCAGATCAACTACCATAGCTAGCATCTCTCTCACCGAAACAGAGCTGAAATAGAACAAGCTCTTTCCTGCCTCTCACAGAATCAGAGCAATAGCAAAGCAACCCCTAATCTTCTTTCTCAATGAAGTTCCCTAACACCAATCTCCCTCTTCTCTATTTTATTTGTTCTTGCTCATTATTACAGGTTTTTCTCTTTTATCAAACTCTTTTGAAGTTCTGTTTGTTTGTATTAGCTTCACTAAGTTATTTTTTAGTTAATTGGTTTAGTTTAGTAAGATTTTAATTTGGGTTATTAAGATAGGGTAGAATATGTTATTAGGTTTTGGGACTGCTGGAAGTGTTTGAAATTGTCTAATTGTGTTAATTAACTATATTTATGATTCATAATTTTGCTGCTGAATTAATGGAGAATTTGCTGTTGAGATTGTGTGAAATTGTTTGATTGTGTGGAGATTCACTGTTTTACTATTCGTTTTGGTGAATATGTTGCGGGAACTATTGGGTTAATTGTGTGATTATGTTGAGAAACTGCTAACGATTTTGTTGAAAAATTGGAAATATTCTGAGTTTACTAACTGTTTTGTTCAAAAATTGCTGCTGAAAGTGTTTGAAACTATTCTGAGTTTGCTGATTGAATTAATGGAATGTGCTGTTGAATTCCTTTGAACTAGTTTAATTGATTTTCTGTTGAATTAATGGAGCAATTGCTGCTGATTTTATTTAGTTAAGTGTTTGATTGTGCTCATTCACTGAGTTAATTGTTGTTTTGCGGTTTTGAATTAATTAGACTGTTGTCTAATGAATTTCTGCTAAATGCTACTGATTTTTGTGTCATTCTTGGTGAATTTTTATGAATTGATGTTAAAAGAATGCTTGTTTTGTTTAAAGGATACTAAAAATTAGGTTGAATAGCGTTAATTTGAATTTAGGTTATCAATTGCTACTTGGTTGAATTGATTTTGCATGTTTGATATTTGTGCATGCTAAGTGTTTGTTAAAATGCCTCAAAAAGATTTTGATAGAATTTCGGTCAAATCCTTGAAAATCAATTATTATTTTTCTCTTGTTATGACTATTTGTATTTATGTGAATTTGATATGCTTCTAATTGACCAAAAATTTGAATTTTGAATGATTGAGGCCCTTTGACTAATAATACAAGATTAATGAACTTGGTCCTATTTAATCTAATCGTGTCAACCTTGCATACCTTGTTTTGTTTTTGGTTATATTAGGAACGATTTTCAATTCTTGGAATTAATCTTGTGCTATTGATTATAGGAAGTAAATTGGTGTTGAACTTATTCCTCTTACTTTGCTTCAACATTGTTCTTGTTTAGTTCATACACCATTGTTTGGGAATATGCCTCTATGACTATTTTGAATTGCATGTTGTAGCTACCATTTAATTTAGAATGTTTAAATTTTTTTGGCATAATTCATTGAGTATAGTTTGAGATGGTGGATTGCTTGAGATACTAACTTTTGTATTAATTGAGTTTTTTATGTCCGATATTGATTGGTAATTTAAGATCGTTAGTTGATTGGTTTCTACTAACGCTATCCTTTCACTAAGCCTAATTAGTGAGTTGGGTAGGATTTGTGGATTGAGATCAATTATGCCTACTTGACTTACCCCCGATGTTAGGGTTTGACTAAGTGGGATTAACTCTTTATAATTGCCATGTTTGTGATCTATAATTAGGATAGAAAACCTTGACTCTTAACCCTTGCCAAGATGTCCTTTAGCATTTGAATTTCCTTTCTTTTATTAGTTAATTGTTGTTTGCTTTCTTGCTATTTAAATTCTTTTCAATTGTTATCTCACCCCTGATCTCGTATAGCAAATGATTCCCTCACTGCAATTCCGTGGGAGAACGACCCGAAATTTAAAACTCCCTGTTTTTATTGATCTGTATTGTGACACATCTTTTTCTAAACACTAATTCGGGTCATTTGTTGGTTCTGAACTATATTTGTGATGAAATTTTATTGAAAAATTCTAGACCGACGTTTGGCTCACGTCAGGGACGATTATCAAAGGAAAAATTGTCGATAACAGAAAAAATTTACCGACAGAAAAAAATCTGTCAGTAAATAATTTCTAACGAGGCTTTTACCGATGGACAAACTTCGTCGGTAACAAAAAAATTCATCTATAATGAAGACCAAATCTATCTATAAATATGTCGCAATAAGTAATTTTCTAGTAGTGAGATTCCCTTGATACTATTCCATTATAGGTTGTAATTGGGCCAAACATTCAATCTCCTAATGTTGCTGCACCCCAACTCTCACCTCCTCAGCCCAACAGACCTACCTATGCTTCAGTTGTTGCTCGGAACAAGCATCACATGCAAACCAGGAGCAAATAGAAGTAGAATATTCAAGCCAAAACTATTCACTACTGTATTAAATCTAGCATTAGATTCTAATGATAATCTTCCAAAGTCAATTGTTGAAGCTCTTGTAACTTCGCAATGGAGAGAGGCTATGGAGGAGGAATATTCCACATGAATCAAGAATTGCACCTGGAAGCAAGTTGATCCCCTTTTGCTCTCTAAGCCTATAGGCTGTAGATGAGATTTTAGAATAAAAAAGAACATTGATGGCACAATCCAGAAATACAAGGCGAGACTTGTGGCCAAGGGTTTTCACCAAAAACAAGGTATTGACTATGATAAGATATTCAGTCTTGTGGTAAGGCCTGCAACAGTTCATGTTATGCTCAGTATGGCACTTGCAAAAGGTTGAAAAATTCATCAATTCACTTTAACAATGCATTCCTCAATGAAATCTTCATGAAACTATCTACATGAAATAGCCAGAAGGATTCACGGCCTCAAATACTCAACAAGTCTGCAAACTTCAAAGGTCATTCTATGGACTCAAACAAGCCCCTCGAGCTTGGTTTACAAAACTCAGCTCTGCACTTCAGAAATTAATTTTGCAAACACTCAATTATATATCTCCTTGTTCACAAAGTTTACTTCCTTTTCAGCTACATACGTCCTAGTATATGTGGACGACATTCTGATAATGATGAGTGTTATGACGACTTCCATATATTTAATGAAATATGAGCCTCTAGTAAAACTCGAGACCGTATAAACTATTCTTTTAAAAAACCAGAAATACTTTTTATTTGAAAATGCACATACATACTTACAAACTAATCACAGCCACCCAAATATATATATACTTATATATATACACACAATAACTAAGTTCTTTATACAATAACTTACGAACATAACCTAACCTTCTTTACAAGATACAATATTAATGGCGAGGAAAAAATAATATCTAACTAAAACAACATCGAATAAGCAAAACGCAGTAAAACTCTTCATAAGCTTCTTCATCCATTTCTCGAAAAGATAAAGCTATACGAGGTGAACATAACCACACGGTCTCACCACAGAGCTTTAGAATTTTAATAAGAAGATATTTAATAAGAAAACTATTTTCAAACTCAGTGATTATCATTGTCTTATGAAACTTTTGAAGACTGACGATTTAACCATCCAAAAATTCAAAACCTTTTCTTATAAAAGAATCTGTAAAAGTTTTCTAACAGTATGAATGACCAACTTGTTCCAAACATAGGTTCATTAAATCTATGCTTAACCAGCTTGATATTTTATACTTTACTAAATCTTAATCAGAAACCAATCACGTAATCAATCAACACTGTCATTGGTGCACGAAATTGTGATCATCAATGGCGCCATCAACATGGTACGCACAATTGTAATCTCAACTCTTTATCACAACTTCGCACAACTAACCAGCAAGTGCACTGGGTCGTCCAAGTAATAAACCTTACGCGAGTAAGGGTTGATCCCACGGAGATTGTTGGTATGAAGCAAGCTATGGTCACCTTGTAAATCTCAGTCAGGCAGATTCAACTGGTTATGGATGATATATGAATAAAACATAAAGATAGAGATACTTATGTATTTCATTGGTGAGATTTTCAGATAAGCGAATGGAGATGCTTTGTCCCTTCCGTCTCTGCTTCCTACGTCTTCATCCAATCCTTCTTACTCCTTTTCATGGCAAGCTGTATGTTGGGCATCACCGTTGTCAGTGGCTACTACAATCCTCTCACTGAAAATGTTCAACGCACCCTGTCACGGCACGGCTAATCATCTGTCGGTTCTCAATCAGGTTGGAGTAGAATCCATTGATTCTTTTGCGTCTGTCACTAACGCCTAGCCTTCAGGAGTTTGAAGCTCGTCACAGTCATTCAATCATTGAATCCTACTCAGAATACCACAGACAAGGTTAGACCTTCTGGATTCTCTTGAATACCACCATCAATTCTAGCTTATACCACGAAGATCTGATTAAGGAATCCAAGAGATAAACATTCAAGCCTTGTTTGGCTTGTAGAACGGGAGTTGTCAGGCACGCGTTCATAAGTGAGAATGATGATGAGCGTCACATAATCATGACATTCATCAAGTTCTTGAGTGCGAATGAATGAATATCTTGGAATAAGAAAAGCTGAATTGAATAGAAGAACAATAGTAATTGCATTAATACTCGAGGTACAGCAGAGCTCCACCTTAATCTATGGTGTGTAGAAACTCCACCGTTGAAAATACATAAGAACAAGGTCTAGGCATGGTCGAGAGGCCAGCCCCCGTGATCTAAGAACTAGGCGTCCAAAGATGATCAAAAGATCTAAAATGATCCAAAGATGAGAATACAATAGTAAAAGGTCCTATTTGTAGAGAACTAGTAGCCTAGGGTTTACAGAAATGAGTAAAAGACATAAAAATCCACTTCCGGGCCCACTTGGTGTGTGCTTGGGCTGAGCATTGAAGCTTTCATGTGTAGAGACTTTCTTGGAGTTAACGCCAGCTTTTATGCCAGTTTGGGCGTTTAACTCCATTCTTGTGCCAGTTCGGCGTTTAACCGGGCAGTTTGAGCTGATTTGGATCGCCGGTTTGGGCCATCAAATATTGGGAAAAGTATGGACTATTATACATTGCTGGAAAGCCCAGGATGTCTACTTTCCAACGCCGTTGAGAGAGCGCCAATTGGGCTTCTGTAGATCCAGAAAATCTACTTTGAGTGCTTTACTAAAAACTAATAAAAATATACTAAAAACTAACTAAAACATACTAAAAACATACTAAAAACAATGCCAAAAAGCGTATAAATTATCCGCTCATCACAACACCAACTTAAATTGTTGCTTGTCCTCAAGCACTGAAAATCAAATAAGATAAAAAGAAGAGATATGCAATGAATTCCAAAAACATCTATGAAGATCAGTATTAATTAGATGAGCGGGGCTTTTAGCTTTTTGCCTCTGAATAGTTTTGGCATCTCACTCTTTCCTTTGAAATTCAGAATGATTGGCTTCTATAGGAACTCAAAATCCAGATAGTGTTATTGATTCTCCTAGTTAAGTATGATGATTCTTGAACACATCTACTTTATGAGTCTTGGCCGTGGCCCAAAGCACTCTGTCTTCCAGTATTACCACCGGATACGTAGATGCCACAGACACATAATTGGGTGAACCTTTTCAGATTGTGACTCAGCTTTGCTAGAGTCCCCAATTAGAGGTGTCCAGGGTTCTTAAGCACACTCTTTTTGCCTTGGATCACAACTTTATTTCTTTCTTTTTCTCTTTTTTTCGTTTTTTTTTTGTGTTCACTGCTTTTTCTTGCTTCAAGAATCATTTTTATGATTTTTCAGATCCTCAGTAACATGTCTCCTTTTTCATCATTCTTTCAAGAGCCAATCATTCATGAACAACAAATTCAAAAGACATATGCACTGTTTAAGCATACATTCAGAAAACAAAAGTATTGCCACCACATCAAAATAATTAATCTGTTATAAATTTTAAAATTCATGCAATTCTTCTCTTTTTCAATTAAGAACATTTTTTATTCAAGAAAGGTGATGGATTCATAGGATATTCATAACTTTAAGGCATAGACGCTAAGACACTAATGATCATGAGACACAAACATAGATAAACATAAGCATAATTTTCAAAAAAACAGGAAAATAAAGAACAAGGAAATTAAAGAACGGGTCCACCTTAGTGATGGCGGCTTGTTCTTCCTCTTGAAGATCTTATGGAGTGCTTGAGCTCCTCAATGTCTCTTCCTTGTCTTTGTTGTTCCTCTCTCATGATTCTTTGATCTTCTCTAATTTCATGGAGGAAGATGGAATGTTCTTGGTGCTCCACCCTTAGTTGTCCCATGTTGGAACTCAATTCTCCTAGGGAGGTGTTGATTTGCTCCTAATAGTTTTGTGGAGGAAAGTGCATCCCTTGAGGCATCTCGGGGATTGGCATCTCGGGGATTTCATGATGAGTGGGATCTCTTTTGCTCCATCCTTTTCTTAGTGATGGGCTTGTCCTCATCATGGGGATGTCTCCCTCTATGTCATTCCAATGAATAACAGAGGTGACAAATGAGATAAGGAAAGGCTAACCTTGCCAAGGTAGAGGACTTGTCCGCCACCTTATAAAGTTCTTGGGCTATAACCTCATGAACTTCTACTTCTTCTCCGATCATGATACTATGGATCATGATGGCCCGGTCTATAGTAACTTCGGACCGGTTGCTAGTGGGAATGATTGAGCGTTGGATAAACTCCAACCATCCCCTAGCCACGGGCTTGGGGTCATGCCTTCTCAGTTGAACCGGCTTCCCTCTTGAATCTCTCTTCCATTGGGCGCCCTCTTCACAAATGTCTATGAGAACTTGGTCCAACCTTTGATCAAAGTTGACCCTTCTAGTGTAAGGGTGTTCATCTCCTTGCATCATGGGCAAGTTGAATGCCAACCTTACATTTTCCGGACTAAAATCTAAGTATTTCCCCGAACCATTGTAAGCCAATTCTTTGGGTCCGGTTCACACTTGATCATGGTTCTTGGTGATCCATGCATTGGCATAGAACTCTTGAACCATTAAAATTCCGACTTGTTGAATGGGGTTGGTAAGAACTTCCCAACCTCTTCTTCAAATCTCATGTTGGATCTCCGGATATTCACTCTTTTTGAGTTTGAAAGGGACCTCGGGGATCACCTTCTTCAAGGCCACAACTTCATAGAAGTGGTCTTGATGCACCCTTGAGATGAATCTCTCCATCTCCCATGACTCGGAGGTGAAAGCTTTTGCCTTCCCTTTCCTCTTTCTAGAGGTTTCTCCGGCCTTGGATGCCATAAATGGTTATGGAAAAACAAAAAGCAATGCTTTTACCACACCAAACTTAAAAGGTTTGCTCGTCCTCGAGCAAAAGAAGAAAGAAGAGAGTAGAAGAAGAAGAAATAGAGGAGATGGAGATGGCTTTGTGGTTCGGCCAAAGGGGGAGAAGTAGTGTTTAGGTTGTGTGAAAATGAAAGAGTGAAGATGGGTTTATATAGGGGTGGAGAGATGGGTAGGGTTCGGTTATGGGAGGGTGGATTTGGGAGGAAAAGTGGTTTGAATTTGAATGGTGAGGTAGGTGGGGTTTTATGAAGGATGGATGTGAGTGGTAAAGAGAAAGATGGGATTTGATAGGTGAGGGGTTTTTAGGGAAGAGGTGTTGAGGTGATTGGTGAATGGGTGAAGAAGAAGAGAGAGGGTGGTGGGGTAGGTGGGGATCCTGTGGGGTCCACAGATCCTGAGGTGTCAAGGAAAAGTCATCCCTACACCAAGTGGCGAGCAAAAATGCTCTCTATGCCAATTCTGGCGTTAAACGCCGGGCTGGTGCCCATTTCTGGCATTTAACGCCAACTTCTTGCCCTTTCCTGGCGTTTAACGCCAGTCTGGTGCCCTTTTCTAGCGTTAAACGCCCAGAATGGTGCCAGACTGGGCGTTAAACACCCATTTAAACGCCAGCAAGGTCTTCCTCCAGGGTGTGCTATTTTTCTTTCTATTTTTCATTCTGTTTTTGCTTTTTCAATTGATTTTGTGACTTCTCATGATCATCAACCTACAGAAAACATGAAATAACAAAGGAAAATAGATTAAACATAACATTGGGTTACCTCCCAACAAGCGCTTCTTTAATGTCAGTAGCTTGACAGTGGGCTCTCATGGAGCCTCACAGATACTCAGAGCAATGTTGGAACCTCCCAACACCAAACATAGAGTTTGAATGTGGGGGTTCAACACCAAACTTAGAATTTGGTTGTGGCCTCCCAACACCAAACTTAGAGTTTGACTGTGGGGGCTCTGTTTGACTCTGTTTTGAGAGAAGCTCTTCATGCTTTCTCTCCATGGTGACAGAGGGATATCCTTGAGCCTTAAACACAAAGGATTCTTCATTCACTTGAATGATCAATTCTCCTCTGTCCACATCAATCACAGCCTTTGCTGTGGCTAGGAAGGGTCTGCCAAGGATGATGGATTCATCCATGCACTTCCCAGTCTCTAGGACTATGAAATCAGCAGGGATGTAATGGTTTTCAATATTTACCAGAACATCCTCTACAAGTCCATAAGCTTGTTTTCTTGAATTGTCTGCCATCTCTAGTGAGATTCTTGCAGCTTGTACCTCAAAGATCCCTAGCTTCTCCATTACAGAGAGAGGCATGAGGTTTATACTTGACCCTAAGTCACACAGAGCCTTCTTAAAGGTCATGGTGCCTATGGTACAAGGTATTGAAAACTTCCCAGGATCTTGTCTCTTTTGAGGTAATCTCTGCCTAGACAAGTCATCCAGTTCTTTGGTGAGCAAAGGAGGTTCGTTCTCCCAAGTCTCATTACCAAATAACTTGTCATTTAGCTTCATGATTGCTCCAAGGTATTTAGCAACTTGCTCTTCAGTGACATATTCATCCTCTTCAGAGGAAGAATACTCATCAAAGCTCATAAATGGCAGAAGTAAATCCAATGGAATCTCTATGGTCTCAGTGTGAGCCTCAGATTCCCATGGTTCCTCATTAGGGAACTCATTGGAGGCCAGTGGACGTTCATTGAGGTCTTCCTTAGTGGCGTTCACTGCCTCTTCATCCTCTCCAAGTCCGGCCATGTTGATGGCCTTACACTCTCCTTTTGGATTCTCTTTTGTATTGCTTGGAAGAGTACTAGGAGGGAGTTCAGTAATTTTCTTGCTCAGCTGACCCACTTGTGCCTCCAAGTTTCTAATGGAGGACCTTGTTTCAGTCATGAAACTTTGAGTGGTTTTGATTAGATCAGAGACCATGGTTGCTAAGTCAGAGTGGTTTTGCTTAGAATTCTCTGTCTGTTGCTGAGAAGATGATGAAAAAGGCTTGCCATTGCTAAACCTGTTTCTTCCACCATTATTGTTGTTGAAACCTTGTTGAGGTCTCTGTTGATCCTTCCATGAGAGATTTGGATGATTTCTCCATGAAGAATTATAGGTATTTTCATAGGGTTCTCTCATGTAATTCACCTCTTCCATTGAAGGGTTCTCAGGATCATAAGCTTCTTCTTCAGATGAAGCATCCTTAGTACTGCCTGGTGCAACTTGCATTCCAGACAGACTTTGAGAAATCAAATTGACTTGCTGAGTCAATATTTTGTTCTAAGCCAGTATGGCATTCAGAGTATCAATCTCAAGAACTCATTTCTTCTGATTTGTCCCATTGTTCAAAGGATTCCTTTCAGAAGTGTACATGAATTGGTTATTAGCAACCATTTCAATGAGCTCTTGAGCTTCTGCAGGCATCTTCTTTAGATGAAGAGATCCTCCAGCAGAGCTATCCAATGACATCTTGGATAGTTCAGAGAGACCATCATAGAAAATACCTATGATGCTCCATTCAGAAAGCATGTCAGAGGGACACTTTCTGATCAATTGTTTGTATCTTTCCCAAGCTTCATAGAGGGATTCTCCTTCCTTCTATCTGAAGGTTTGGACTTCCACTCTAAGCTTACTCAATTTTTGAGGTGGAAAGAACTTTGCCAAGAAGGCATTGACTAGCTTTTTCCAAGAGTTCAAGCTTTCTTTAGGTTGTGAGTCCAACCATATCCTAGCTCTGTCTCTTACAGCAAAAGGTAATAGCATAAGTCTGTAGACCTCAGGGTCAACCCCATTAGTCTTGACAGTGTCACAGATTTGCAAAAATTCAGCTAAAAACTGATGAGGATCTTCCAATGGAAGTCCATGGAACTTACAATTTTGTTGCATTAGAGAAACTAATTGAGGCTTAAGCTCAAAGTTGTTTGCTCCAATGGCAGGGATAGAGATGCTTCTCCCATAGAAGTCGGGAGTAGGTGCAGTAAAGTCACCCAGCACCTTCCTTGCATTGTTGGCATTGTTGTTGGTTTTGGCTGCCATGGGTTCTTCTTCTTTGAAGATTTCTGTTAGGTCTTCTACAGAGAGTTGTGCCTTAGCTTCTCTTAGCTTTTGCTTCAAGGTCCTTTCAGGTTCAGGGTCAGCCTCAACAAGAATGCTTTTGTCTTTGCTCCTGCTCATATGAAAGAGAAGAGAACAAGAAAATATGGAATCCTCTATGTCACAATATAGAGATTCCTTGAGGTGTTAGAGGAAAAGAAAAATAGAGGGATGAGGTAGAAGAATTTGAACTTATCACCAAAGACAGAGTTCGAATTGTGCATTGAGGAGAAGTGTTAGTCCATAAATAGAAGGATGTGAAAAGAGGGGAAGAAATTTTCGAAAATAAATTAAAAAGATTTTAAAAATATTTTGAAAAATACTAATTGATTTTCGAAAACTAAGAGTGGAAAAGAAATCAAGTGATTTTTGAAAAAGATTTTGAAATTAGAAATCAAAAAGATATGATTGAAAACTATTTTGAAAAAGATGTGATCAAAAGATATGATTGAAAAGTTATGGTTTTAAAAAGATGTGATGGAGAATATATGATTTGAAAAACAATTAAAAAAAATTTGATTTTAAAAATTAATGACTTGGCTAACAAGAAAAGATATGATTCAAACATTAAACCTTTCTCAACAGAAAATGCAACATACTTGAAATGTTGAATCAAATCATTAATTGATAGCAAGTATTTTTGAAAATGGAAAGAAATTGATTTTGAAAAAGATTTGATTGAAAAGATTTGATTTGAAAAAGATTTGATTTTGAAAAATTTTGAAAACTTAAAAAAATTTGAGTTAAAAACAGAATCTTCCCTCTTGTGCCATCTTGGCGTTAACGCCCAGAATGGTGCACATTCTGGCGTTTAACGCCCAAAGCTCTACCCTTTTGGGCGTTAAACGCCCAGCCAGGCACCCTGGCTGGCGTTTAAACGCCAGTTTGCCTTCCTCACTGGGCGTTTTGAACGCCCAGCTTTTTCTGTATAATTCCTCTGCTGTATGTTCTGAATCTTCAATTCTCTGTATTATTGACTTGAAAAGACACAAATAAAAATTTTTTGGATTTTTAAATATGAGGAATAATCAAAATGCAACAGAAATCAAATAACAATGCATGCAAGATACCAAACTTAGCAGTTTGTATACTACTGACACTAACAAAATGAGAATGCATATAACAAAACACTCAAGTCAAGAGAATTCAAAGATCAGAGCAAGGAAATCATCAAGAACATCTTGAAGATCACTTAAGACACATGAATGAATGCAAGAAGAATAGAAACATGCAATTGACACCAAACTTAAAATGAGACACTAGACTCAACAAGAAACATGCAATATTTTTGGTGTTTATGATTTTGTAATTTTTTTTGGTTTTTTTCGAAAATTAAGTGGAAAAGAAAATAAAGGTATCAAAATTCTTAATGAGAATTCCAGGAATCATGCAATGTTAGTCTGAAGCTTTAGTCTAAAGAAATTAGACATGGCTAGCCAAGCTTCAGCAGGACATTGCATTCAAGAGCTAAATTGATGAGAATCAATCAGCTTTGGTGATGATAAGAACATCACCTTGAAACACTAGAATTCATTCTTAAGAACTCTGAAGATAAATACCTAATTTAAGCAATAAGATGAACTGTCAGTTGTCCAAACTCGAAACAATCCCCGGCAACGGCGCCAAAAACTTGGTGCACGAAATTGTGATCATCAATGGCACCATCAACATGGTACGCACAATTGTAATCTCAACTCTTTATCATAACTTCGCACAACTAACCAGCAAGTGCACTGGGTCGTCCAAGTAATAAACCTTACGCGAGTAAGGGTCGATCCCACGGAGATTGTTGGTATGAAGCAAGCTATGGTCACCTTGTAAATCTCAGTCAGGCATATTCAACTGGTTATGGATGATATATGAATAAAACATAAAGATAGAGATACTTATGTATTTCATTGGTGAGAATTTCAGATAAGCGAATGGAGATGCTTTGTCCCTTCCGTCTCTCTGCTTTCCTACTGTCTTCATCCAATCCTTCTTACTCCTTTCCATGGCAAGCTGTATGTTGGGCATCACCGTTGTCAGTGGCTACAATCTCGTCCTCTCAGTGAAAATGTTCAACGCACCCTGTCACGGCACGGCTAATCATCTGTCGGTTCTCAATCAGGTTGGAGTAGAATCCATTGATTCTTTTGCGTCTGTCACTAACGCCTAGCCTTCAGGAGTTTGAAGCTCGTCACAGTCATTCAATCATTGAATCCTACTCAGAATACCACAGACAAGGTTTAGACCTTCCGAATTCTCTTGAATACCACCATCAATTCTAGTTTATACCACGAAGATTCTGATTAAGGAATCCAAGAGATAAACATTCAAGCCTTGTTTGCTTGTAGAACGGGAGTGGTTGTCAGGCACGCGTTCATAAGTGAGAATGATGATGAGCGTCACATAATCATGACATTCATCAAGTTCTTGAGTGCAAATGAATATCTTGGAATAAGAACAAGCTGAATTGAATAGAAGAACAATAGTAATTGCATTAATACTCGAGGTACAGCAGAGCTCCACACCTTAATCTATGGTGTGTAGAAACTCCACCGTTGAAAACACATAAGAACAAGGTCTAGGCATGGTCGAGAGGCCAGCCCCTATGATCTAAGAACTAAGTGTCCAAAGATGATCAAAAGATCTAAAATGGTCCAAAGATGAGAATACAATAGTAAAAGGTCCTATTTGTAGAGAACTAGTAGCCTAGGGTTTACAGAAATGAGTAAATGACATAAAAATCCACTTCCGGGCCCACTTGGTGTGTGCTTGGGCTGAGAATTGAAGCTTTCATGTTCAGAGACTTTTCTTGGAGTTAAACGCCAGCTTTTATGCCAGTTTGGGCGTTTAACTCCCATTCTTGTGCCAGTTCCGGCGTTTTAACGCCGGGCAGTTTTGAGCTGATTTGAAACGCCGGTTTGGGCCATCAAATCTTGGGCAAAGTATGGACTATTATACATTTCTGGAAAGCCCAGGATGTCTACTTTCCAATGCCGTTGAGAGAGTACCAATTGGGCTTCTGTAGCTCCAGAAAATCCACTTCGAGTGCAGGGAGGTCAGAATCCAACAGCATATGCAGTCCTTTTCAGCCTCTGAATCAGATTTTTGCTCAGGTCCCTCAATTTCAGCCAGAAAATACCTGAAATCACAGAAAAACACACAAACTCATAGTAAAGTCCAGAAAAGTGAATTTTAACTAAAAACTAATAAAAATATACTAAAAACTAACTAAAACATACTAAAAACATACTAAAAACAATGCCAAAAAGCGTATAAATTATCCGCTCACCAGTCATCAATTCGACACTAAAACTCAATCTCAAAAGTACCACACCAGAACAAACACAGGCAAAATAGAAAAAGGAAATACAGGTATAGATAGTAGTTACAGCAAGTAGCTCAGATAGTAGTTAATAATAGATAAGCAATTAGGCAAACCAAAACAAATTCAAACTCAAACAAAACATGTAAATACATATGATGCATGCTTGTCCTACAGTTGATGATATCATTTGTCGGTTATGTAGCCAACCGATGGTATGCGAAATTGTGATTCACACTTTTCACAAATCCACAAAGCTGACCAGCAAGTGCACTGGGTCGTCCAAGTAATAAAACCTTACGTGAGTAAGGGTCGAATTAAAAGATAAATAGAACGGAAAATAAAATACAGTTACTTATGTAGTTCCTTGGTGGGAATTTCAGATAAGCGTTTGGAGATTCTTTGTTGCCTCTGAACCTCTGCTTTCCTATTGTCCTCATCCAATCATGCGTACTCCCTTTCGTGGCAAGCTGTATGTTGGTGGATCACCGTTGTCAATGACTACCATCCGTCCTCTCAGTGAAAACATGTCCTCTACGGTTTCCCGCATGGCTAATCAGTTGTCAATTCTCGATCGTGTCAGAATAGAATACATTTATTCTTTTGCACACTGTCACTGCGCCCAACAGTCACGAGTTTGAAGCTCGTCACAGTTATCCCATCCCAGATCCTACTCGGAATACCACAAACAAGGTTTAGACTTTCCGGATCTCAAGAATGTTGCCAATTGATTCTAGCTTATACCACGAAGGTTCTAATGTCACGAATTCGAATGCTCTGTTGTCAGGAGAGGTGATTCAGATCCGTGGGTCAGAGACCAAAGAGAGTATACTCCAGCTGTCATCCAATGACTACGTTAAACATCATGTAGACCGCTTGTGGTTATCAGGCACGCGGATCTTGGCTAAGCGAGTACTGAAGATAGTGGGTGATTGTCACGGGTCACCCCTTCAGTCTGACTTAACTGAATTAAGTACGAGAGTATATTTTGGAGAAGAAGTAGGTGTGAATTGAAAGAAAAACAATAGTACTTGCATTAATTCATGAGGAACAGCAGAGCTCCTCACCTTAATCTATGAGGTGTAGAAACTCCACCGTTGGAAAATACATAAGAACAAGGTCTAGGCATGGCCGAATGGCCAGCCTCCTCAAATAGCATAATACATTCGAAATAAGGTTCAAAGACCTGATCAAAGGATCGAAAAGTGGTCCAAAGATATCAATACAATAGTAAAAAGTGCTATTTATACTAAACTAGTAAACTAGGTTTATAGAAAATGAGTAGATAGTGCAGAAATTCACTTCTGGGGCCCACTTGGTGTGTGTTTGGGCTAAGCTTTAAAGCTTTCACGTGCATAGGCCATCCTTGGAGTTAAATGCTAGCTTTGGTGCCAGTTTGGGCGTTTAACTCCAGCTTTGGTGCCAGTTCTAACGTTTTACTCCAGAAAATGGTCTCTGGTGGGCGTTTGGACGCCAGTTTGGGCCATCAAATCTCGGGCAAAGTATGGACTATTATACATTGCTGGAAAGCCCAAGATATCTACTTTCCAACGCAGTTGAGAGCGCACCAATTGGCTTCTGTAGCTCTAGAAAATCCACTTCGAGTGCAGGAAGGTCAGAATCCAACAGCATTTGCAGTCCTTTCTCAGCCTCTGAATCAAATTTTTGCTCAGGTCCTTCAATTTCAGCCAGAAAATACCTGAAATCATAGAAAAATACACAAACTCATAGTAAAGTCCAGAAATATGATTTTTGCATAAAAACTAATAAAAATATATTAAAAAGTAACTAAAACATACTAATAACTATGTAAAAAATAATGTCAAAAAGCGTATAAATTATCCGCTCATCACCCGACATGTCCTAGTAGCTAACCTTGGACAGAAACACTCCCCATTGCGAAGCAAGTGGGCTTGAGCCATAACCCTCTTGCTACTACCTGCTTAACCCAGAGCAAGTAGAATAACCACTACTACTGCTACTACCCAGGTGGGAGTTTAAAGACTCAACCTAGAGCAAGTAAAATAATTCACTATTGCTACTACTACTCACGCGTCACAAATCACTGACCTAGAGCAAGTGGGACGAACCAAAATCCTTACTACTGCCCAAATATCTCAAACACTGACCCAAAGCAAGCGAGACGAACCACAATCCTTGCTATTGCCCAAGTACCTCAATCAAATTAAATTTTATTTTCAAATTCATTCTCATTTTCATTCAATTCATTCAAAAATCATACTTTGAAATCAATCCTCATCATCCTTCCTATTCCTTTCATCAATAATTCAAACTCAAAACATAATTCATTCTTTTCTAAATAAATCAAACTCAAAATATAATAATTTTTTGAATAACTCAAAATCAAATCTTATAACCCTTAAATCCATATCTTTCTAAATAACCATTTCAACGAAACCTCTAATTTTTATAAAAATTTTAGCAGCATATCCTCTAAAATTCGGACTATGCCATCCTTCAAGAGACTCAACCAAACCATTTCTCAAGCTCTTTTCAAATCTTTTCCAAACTCAGACCAATTCCAATATCAAATCATTTATAAAATCAAACTCATTTTAAAATCAAATTGCTTCCAAAATCAATTCATCTTCATATCTCAAATCATTTCCAATTCTAAGAATCATTTTTTATCAATCAACAAAACCAAATTCAATATCTCAGGTCATTTCCAATATCAAAATATTTTCAAATCTCAAGAAAACCAATTCGGCAACCTTCGATCTAACAAAATTAATTAACCTACCCAAAATGTTCAATCTTCTCAAATAACCAGATATTCAGCCAGACACACAATATAATCATCCAGAGCGACTCAAATCAATTCATAAGACTTACGAAATTATAAAAATATATTTCTTTTCACGTCAATATCTATTCATAACAATCCTGTGATATAAAATAAGTTTTTAAGAAAATCCTACCTTGAATCGTCGAATCCATAATCAAACGCATCAAAGAAACCATTTTCTCTCGGCCCACAATCAGCGACAGCCACAACCATAGTCCCAAACCACTTTTTCAGCAACCACAGCAATTCTAAAAGCAACATATAATAACCAAAACTCAATCTCATAGCAATTAACGCCGCAAAACTTCAGCGTAAGATAACAGAACAGTGATTAAAGGGCTTTTCAAAACGAAAATGCTTACCCCCACTAAGAATAACTGACTGAGCCAAGTAGCAGCAGCCCCCGTAGTAGTTCTGGCAACACCCGCGTAGTACCCGGTGACCAGAACAGCGGCAGAGCAGCTTGACAGTGGCGGTGCTAGTCCTTCCTAGCTCCACGGACAGTGATAGAAGCAGCCCCAAAGTACCTTTTCATCGTGCTCCTCCTTGTCTCCACGAGCTTCCCCCTATGGTGGATCATCTCCTCAGCGACGTCCTCCAGCGACGACACGTTGAAGGCTTCGGTGAAGACCCTCCCATCCAGCAGCGGCAACACAACACAAATGGCTTCCCTCTCTCTCCTCGCGTTCGCCTCTTTTTCTTTCCTCCATCGTTGGCGACGACGGCAGTGACTAGCAGTGATTTGGACGCGGCTGGGCTGTGACACGACGAGACACGAACGGCGAGCTCCAGGCCGGCGGTGGTGGTGCAGCTCCTCCTTCATCTGTTCTCCCTCACTCCCTCAGGCACTCCCTCTCTTTCTCTTTTTTGGTTTCACGTGTGTGTGGGTTGTGTGTTGTGTGTGTGCATTTGGGAAAAGGGGATGGCGGTGGGTGAGTGGCGGTGAGGCGGTTAGACTAGGGTTAGGGTTTGTGGGTTTTAATTTGGAAATTAGGATTTTGGTAGAGTATTAATTTAAAATCAAATTTAATCCAATATAATTAACTTTAAGAATACTATTTATTTTTCAAGTTACAAATTATTTTTTTTAATTAAGTATTCTACTTTAAATTTAGACATAAATAAATAAATTTTCTTTTAGTTCATAAAACTATTTAAAACATTCAATTATTCAATTTAAATCGTATAAAACTCTCATTATTTTCAATTGCTAAAATTTTAAATTCCTAACTTGAAAATACTCAATTATTTATAAAATTTTATAAATCGTAGTCGATTTTAAATTTAAAGTATCATAAATTTAATTTAATTATTTTTTAAAAAAATAATTTTTTTAAATAAAATTATCTACAAATGTAGTCAATTATAAATAATTTTTTTATTTAATTTACAAAAATTTGGGTCTTACACCTTTTCCCTAAAACAACTAGATGAAATGAACTATTTTTCTGGCATTGAAGGAATGGAAACCCTCCATGGAACAATGACCCTCAAGCAAACAAAGTACATTAAGAATCTTTTAAAAATAGCTGAAATGAGCAATGCAAAGCCTGTGACTACTCCTATGACTTTTTCATTGAAGTTGTCTGCCTTTGAAGATGGTTCATTTAGTAATCCCACTTTGTATGGATTAATAGTAAGTGGCCTGCAATATGCCATAATTACAAGGTTTGAGATCTCTTTTTTCGCGAATAAAGTTGCACAATTCTTTTACAATTCTCTTAAGTCCCATTAGAAGACCGTCAAAAGAAACCTTAATTATTTGGCAGGCACTACACAATATGGTTTGAGGTTCATTAAGTTCACAAATTTCAGAATCTATGACTTTTGTGATTTTGATTGGGCCAGTGACATTGATTATCGCAAATCAACCAACGGGTATGGAGTTTATCTTGGCTCTACTTTAGTTTCCTGGACAAGCAAAAAGCAAACAGCAGTGTCAAAGAGTAGTACAGAAGCTGTTACTGGAATCGTCTGACTACAAAATATACTCATTGAAATCAAAATTTTATGCACCACCATACCTATGTTGTACTGTGACAATCAAAGAGCAATTCTTCTTTCTATTAACCCAATTCTACATAATAAGTCTAAATATTTTGTCCTTAACCAATCTTTTGTTTGAGACTATATAACCAGAAAAAGATTTTTGTTCAATATATCCCAGCTCAGAATTAATTAGCTACACATTAACTAAACCTCTCTCAGCTGTAGTCTTTTTTAAATTCAGAAGCTTGTTAAGAGTCTTTGATACATAATCCTAGGAGGTCCTTGCTTTGAAGGGGCACGTTAGTATAGTTATACCAGCTCAGCCTTAATTAATTACACCCTCAACCAACTTGTATCATCACACTCTCTATATATCCCTCAGCTGTTATAAATTTCAACATTATAACCACCTGTAACTAACTTTTTCAACATTATAACCTTTCTCTGTTTATTCCTTCTCTTCCTCTACACTCCGATTTCCTCTTCTTTTCTTCACAACCAAGCTACTGATATCTTTCATAGCTGATGTGGTTGATTTGTTTTGTTACCTATAATAGTTCCTATTTATTAAAGAGAGTTATCATTTTCGGTCTATATTAGAGATGAGTGTTATGTTGTTGTAATTGAATAAATTGTTTTTCAGTCACAAAAAATGTGACAATAAAAATTTAAATGTAGCAAGGAGCCGATGAAACAGGAAGATATATTAATTTTGATGACCATGCATTGTCGGTGTATGTTGCGAGCTGTAAACTCATTAAATTAAAAAGGACCTCAACTTTAATTATTTGGTAAAGTTTATAACGTAAGGCATTCTAGCTAATTACATACCATCGTGTTGGTCAAGTGGTCAGCTAACTCGTCTGCTTAAGCAAGTGTCGGGGTTTCGAATCTCGCCTTGTGCATGCAGCAACCCATTGGCCAGCGACAGACCTTTAAATAGAGCTCCGATCCGCGACGGATGCTATAAGAAATGCGATCAATTTAGGATTTGGTCTCAGCCAGAGAAACTTATAAAAATTCACCTAGATAATCAATTCAAAAATTAAATATGTGCAATAATTTCTTGTTTATTATTGTTGGTGGGTTAATTTTCCCAACAATTATGTGTATCCAACTTGTTACTATAGTTTACCCTCTATATATATTACGTTTATAATCGCTAAATTAATAAAATTATACATTAAAATAAAACTAATAAACAGAACATGAATAATTTTGCCAAAGATCGGGCAATTGGAAAAATGATAATAAGTAGGTGAAAAGATTTGGATCTATATGTAGATAGCCGATTTAGCTTAAGGGGAACAAATTAAATATACTTATGGTCATTATTATATTTTGCCACATTGGAAGCATATAGAGGATGGTGTCTAATCTGTTATGTGGTCAAAAGAGTGGACATTATTAACCATATATGCATGGGTTCAATATTAATTTTTACCAAACTTTATTTGTTTCTTTAAAATAAAAATATACATAGCTCTTGCACACACAAATTAAAACGATAGACATGAAGAGGAGAGTAATGATCCCTTTTTTCCATATTATTAATTAATAAAAAGCATCATTTTAATATAATAGAGACAAACAAAGCAATAATATAGGTATAGTTCTCTATGTGGCCCTTAATTAAGCGTTGCTTTAAGAGAAAGTAATAATACTACGTACCCTACTTTTTTGAAAAAAGAGTGAGCATGCTATGATATATGATCATAGTGGTCTATAAATAATTGAAATGGGCATGCAATGGCTTTACCAACTTTAATTTAATTTCATTATCTTGATTCTTCAGCACTTTTCTAAAAATCAAGATCAGATGGGTATGAGGAAGGGATTATTATTATTCAACAAGAAGCATAAAATTGAGGCGATTGTTGTGATACTAGCTATTGTTATGTGTATCATGATGTGCCAAGGGACTACAGAAGCTACAAGCAGATTAAGAAGCATGAAAAAGGAGGGTTTTAATGTGAAAGCATCATTATTATCATCAAGGTTACATAAGACTATGGAGATGGAAGATTATGGTACTCCAAGTAGCTATGAATCTCCACCAGCTGATGATTATGATTATGATTTCTACAGAAAACATGGAGATATCCCAAGCCCTGGTGCTGGTCATTGATCATCATCATCAACCATACATATATGTATATATATATGGTATGTTAATTTTCCTTTTCATGTTTGGTTATATATCTAATTGGTCTTTTTAGTGATGCCGTTTAAGCTACTAAATTTGGTCTTTATTGTAGGTGAGGTTGTGATTATTCCCGGGACCAGCTTACTTTGTACTTATTACTGGTCATATATATATTATGTCAGAGATGATCCCGGCAAAGGATTTTGATATAAATATATATGTGGGAGTTGTTACATGTATATGTTCTTTACTGTTAATTATATTATATTTACAGTTAATTAATTTCATAAATATTTGTTATATATTATATAGTGAGGAGACGTTGTTGTGTATTTATCAGTGAATGTGTATTTTGTTTCTGTTAAAAGTAAATAATAAAGTTTCTTTTTAATTAGTTTTGGCGCTTGAACTGTTAAGTGTTAATCACTCATCCTTAAACTTGATATGAACCCAGGAAATGATGAAATGATCAATTCCATTTACGAACGAAGGTTCTTTATTTTTGGTAAAGTTCTTCGAAGTTATTGGTTCTGCAAATTTTTATGGCCTAGTAACAACAAACTAAACTACCACGAAATTGTGCAAATTGCAAAAGCATATCAGGGGGTTTAGTTGATTCTCTTAGCCCAACCTAATAACGTAACCTCGTATTCTAATTTGTTTTACTTAAATTTTTTTAATGTTTTAAAAAATATGAGTATCTCAATATTGTAATTGTATCATTAATAAGAATTAAAAAGGATGAAAAGTAATAAATAAATAAAAAAAATGTAAAGTGCCAAAGGCAACGTAAATTATAAAAATTAAAACAAACAAAAATTAAATAGAAGATGAAGAAAAAAAAAAACATAAAAAGAAGAACAAGTAAAAGTAGAGAAATTTTATTAATAAAAAAAAATAAATTACAAGTGTTTAAATTCAGAAGAATTATTTAAAATTCTTAATTTTACTCTGTGATGCCAAAGGAATGAGAACGTTTTGAATTTCTAAGTGTTTTCTAAAAGAACTGAATTCCTATAATGTGTTTCTAAAACTCTATTTATAAACTAATCTAATGTCACCTAACAGTTACCCTTTGTACACCATTTACAGAAAATTTGAATTGCCCCGTTTTCGCACTTCTTGTTTGATGTCAATTTCAAAAATCAAATAAATAATCAAACTGTCAAATGACCTAATTTAATTAAAATAAATATAAATATTATAAATGGAGACATTACCATGTAACTAATTATTTCTTTTTATGATTTTCTTATAAAAATTATATTTTGTCTAACATAATATCCCCATCATGTTTTACTTGAAGTCGTACAGTGATTATGAAAATATTTTATTGTTTATAATAATAAAAAGAGTATATACAAACGTATATTTATTTGTTTATTTTTATTTATTATTATTATTTTTTATTTTATATATATATATATATATATATATATTACTATTATTATATGTATACTTTTACATTGATTTATTATATGTATATATACATATATATTATTATATTTTTTTTAACATGTATATATATAAATAATAACAACACGCATTGACAAGAATGATATTTTGAAACGTCATTTAGAAAGCACACAAGAATATTCGTACTCTTTTTCTTTTCTTTGTTATTTATTTATTTATTTATATTTTGACTAAACCATAAAAAACAACCCAATACCTTATTGTTTCGTAATATTTGTGAGAGAGAATACGTTAGTATATGAACATTCAAAAGCTTCTTCTTCTTTAGGTTGTCTCCCATTTTTTCAAATTTCATTTATTATGGTGTGCTTCCTCCATTCACAAAGGCTCGATTATACTTAACTCTTCTGATATTTTAGGTAAGATTTTACTGTTAGCTCCATTTTTATCTTTCTCTTTCTCATTGTTGATTTAGAGAAATCCTAATCCCCAAAAATGGTATGCAAAATATTCCTTGTATTATTTATGAGAACTAAAATCTTACTCTGAAGAGAATTCTCCTTGATTCTTTTACATTATTTGACTCAAATTAAGATTTGACGGGTGAAATCTTATTCTTCAATTCTACTATGTTACTGTCTTTTTCTATTTTCAAGTATGAAAAGGGAGGTATGAAAAAAGAAGAATATTTCTGTCGATTTTGCTCCCAAAAACAGGATAAAAGAGATGGTTTAGTTTCTTGGCACAAACACGTCAAAATTTCATCCATTTTTTTGGAAATATATGTTATTATATCTACAAATATAACCTGATGTTCTCTAATTAAAAATTGTGTGCTGCCTCAGAACCTGTTTAACGGCATGTTGAGGATCAAGATCTTGAATTTCTTCAGTTTTTTTTTCACTGATTTGACTATCTTCTAATCCTCGAGGTTTTGTTGAAGAAAATACTTTGCCAGACTTCTTTGTGCATATACTTGCCAGTGTCTTTCTAAAGTAAGTGAGCTTGTTTTGGCCCCTTCACTTAATATGATATATTTTACTTTAACTAGACTTTTTCTAATGTAAGTAAAAACAATTGCTATCTTGTGGTCATACTTATTAGGAATCATTTAGCTTTTGCAATATTTTTGTCATTAAATTTCTTAATGAAGAATGAAATTCTAGGATTCCTGGCAATGCTTTGAAGCAACGTTACACAAATGCAATAGAAAACAATAGAAAACCCATATAAGTTCAATTTTTTTTATCTTCTACCTTTACAGCTTGTTTGTTGATCGTTGACAACCTCGACACCCAATACTTGAATTTTTTTAATCTGTATTTTTATGGCAATCTCAAGCCACCATCTGTCAACAAGTTCTCCTTCCTCATCTAAAGTGGTCATTTGTGATGAGCCTGTTGTCAAAAATGACAAAGATTTTACTCCTGAACCAGAGGTCTCAAAATAAAAAATATGGGAATCTCAGGTGCTACTCCCTTTCACCATTGACGGTGTAGACTCAGCTTTCGTTGACCCTATTATCTCTCCCAAAGTTGCCAACAAAATTAAAAAATCTTTTCTTAGACACCCTCAAAGAAAATCCATTCCTTTTCAAGACTCCATTCCTATTGGAGACTTCGACTCCAACAACAAGCTGTTCAAAAATCCCCCAAAGACTAACATTGGAGGTTACCGTACTTGGTTGGATAGGGTTGAAACTGAGAAGATGACCCTGTGAAAAGAGATTGGAACATATGATCTAATTCAGTTTAGTAAAAAAATCTTATATTGTCAATTCAGGATTAATGGGAGGTGCTTTGTATTTCTGGGATGAGACTTCTCACACTTTTCACACCCCATATGGTATGATTATGCATACTCTTCTGGGCGTAGCTGCTATAACTAGCTTAACTTCTTTGGGAAAGGAAATTTTAACTACCACCAAGTTGACCACAGGAGTTAAGTATGCCATTGATATCTCTTCTACCACTTACCAGAGCTTCATTCTCAATAACAGAAGTCAAGATGAAGCACCTGTTTCAGATAATGAGCACATTGCCTTTCTTCTCTATTGGTTGAGTGGTGTTGTTTTCTGTGTCCAGAGTATTCAAGTTGAAGTCACTTATCTCTCATCGGCCATTATGTTAGCCAAAGGTAGGAAGTTGTGTTTAGCCAAATTGTTTCTAGCTTGACTATATCTCACTCTGGATTGGATCATGGACCTTATGAGGGAGAAGAAGAGAATCACTAATGTTGACGGTCCCGTTTGGTTCTTTCAATTGTGACTGTCTGCCATTTTTTAGTTTGAGCTACAACCGTGCTTGACCCAAAAAGGTCCTACATATTCTGTGATTGCAGGACACCATTTGCTCAACTTAGTTTTTCCTAACAAGTTGATGGCCTCATATGATAAAATGAAACACTTCTTCCGTGCTTTCCATTACTTGCCAGAAAAACATCACAGCATCAATTTAACTCCTTTTGCTAATTGTCAAACTGGTCCGAAATGGTTGACACGGTCTCTTACCCTAGCTAAGATTTCACAAAAAGAAATTGTCACTATCTGGTCATAATTCTTGACTCCTCAACTACTTTTTGCTGGGTTCCCAAGTGAAGATGACATAAGAACAACAATTTACATGCCAAATGCCGTTTCTAAATAGTTTGGGTTAGCTCAAACCATTCCATCCCCTTACCATCTTCAAAACTCTCAATCTTTGCATATCAAAGCCACTTCACCAAAAGATCTATTGAACTTTCAGAAGGACAATGCTTCGTGGAGAAATAAATTCCACCTATTCGCTTTTAAACCTTGTCAATTAACCACATACTCATTCTTCTCTTGGTAGAAAACCTATTACTCCTCCATGAAGGTTACTTTTAGTACCTGTTGTCAAAGGATGACCACTGTTCTTGTAATTCAACAAGTGAGGAGAACATCAATCGTCAAAAAAGGTAATTACAAAATTATTTGCCCATTTGAACTCAAAAAATCATGCTCCTCTCTGTGCTATTGTTATTAACTTTCCTTCATGTATAATGCCTTCTAAGAATGGCACCTGTTTTAATTATTTTATTATTATAACTATTAATTTTTTTTGTCATAAAGGAAAAAACTACCTCACTTGATGTTAATCCTCCTTTGAGAAAGACTTTCTGGTAGGCTTGTAGGAAAAAAGAAACTCAATTTTAATTACTCAAGCCGCCAGGTAAAGAGAAGACTTGAACCAATTACAGTGTCAACATCCTCAAATAGTGATGACAAGTATAACACATCAAATGCATCCGATAGCAACCTTGACAGACCGGTAGTCTCTCAGAAAAATGAAGAGGAAAACGAGAGCAACTCGTCTAGTGATAAAGCAGTGAGTAAATCCTCTTCGGAAGATAATGATGTTGATGCCCTTAGCCTTAGTGATCAACTTGCTTCTCAGGTATTTTTATATGTTCTCACATCATCCATATTAAAAATAGCATTATCTTGAAGAACTTAAATTTTGATGATGCCTCTCATGCTGATTTTTAATCTCATTAATTACTTTTGTCCTCATTTTACTTCTTGCTTTAGGTCACCGCGACTCCTACCATTTTCTTGATTATGCCTAGCACTGAAAATCTGATGGCTGTCATATCTGACAAGCCTACACCTAACGCCAATGCTAATAAGGTATGACATGTCATTTAGCCTGATTATTAGTATCTCTTCCTTGTATCTTTTTTCTTTTTTTTTCTTATTATGTTGACACCTTCTTTTGCGTTTTTGTTTAGCTTCAAAATTTTGAAATCCCCCCGAGTGAACGCTCAGAAAAACAAATACCAATCACTTTCATTCATGCTCAGACCCCTAATGTAATGGATGATTTGTTGGCTGACTTAGGAAGTCTGAATGAAGCATATGCATGTAGTATGGATACACAAAAGGCCATAGTTGCATCTTTTTCTACCATTAAAAGTCACCTTTCAACAGAGCAGCTTCATATTACATGCCCCACAACCAAGACTGGCAATAAATCCGTCCTGCTTCCATTGGCCCAACAACTCGGTACTGTTCTATCTAAACTTGTTTTGACTCTTGCCATCGATCCGAACATTAAGGCTCAGCTTTATGATATTCTTCAGACCTTTTCAATTACACCACATCCTGTGACTATTAATCCTTTGTTGGCTCGCTTGCAAAAGGTTTATGAGGATATTTATGTCAAATTTCCGGACTCTCAAGCGGGTATCTCATCCTATCAACAATCAACTGAAATTCTTTCTAACTTGAAACAAGACACCTCATCTTTTGAGACTGCCAAAACTACCCTAGTTGTCCATTTACAAAAACTAAAGATCGGGCTCATGAGTTATCTGTGGAGATTCGAGACTTGGAACAACAGCTGGCTGTTAAGAAAGAAGTAAAAAATAGGCTGAATGCTGCTTTGATAAAGAATGAGGGTCAATTTGCCAAAGCAAGCAGCATGCTTGACAGTAGCAATGCATCCTTACAGTCATTTAAGGAGAAGATTCTTTCCTCACATGAAGCCGCAAAAGAAGCCAGGAACTTTCAAACCGCTCTCCAAATTGAAATTACTCTCTTGAAGGAGATCTTTGAAGCTTAGTCTTATATTTCTTATGTGAACTTCTGTCATTTTAATATGTTCCTACAATCTTCACTTTTTGAACTTTGAGTTTTATTATTTGTCTTTGTATGCACCTTATCTTAATCTTGTAGACTGGTTGACACTTGTTATCTTTGTGAAGTTATTACATTACGTCACACTGAACCAATTATTAATATCATAGTGACCTCTTTTATATTTTATTTAAGATGACCTCCATATCTGTTTATATCAAGTTGCACTGGTGTATGCCATCTCATGTGCATTCGCCTCAAGTGCTGTCAAAGTAAGTCAACTATGCATTTGTTGACATGCTTCTAGCTTTACACAGGTTTATTCACTAAACCTTTTATTTCTATATGTTGGCATGTACTATACTGTACTTAAGGAATGATAAGTTATTTTTTGTATTGACTCCTATTTTAAATTAATTCCTTGAACACATATCTGCCTCATAATCTTTAATGCTTTACACTGTCATTAGAACTTACAATTCATAGAAATCCCATGGATATATTAGCTTTTACAAACTAAATTGCAAATATTAGTTAGTTCTTTATTTTATCCTTTGACACTTCAACTGGATATTTTTGTATTCTTAAATATGTGGAATATTTATCTCATGAATACCTGGCCTATATATTTTTAAATACTTGCCATTTATTGAAGGAATTCTTCTTCATGATCCAACTTTAATAATCTTATAAGGATTTCCAGAATAAATTTTGTCAACCACATAAGTCCTTCCCAAGATGGAGACCACTTACCATAAGTTTTTTACTTTTTTTTTCATAGGCTAAATTATTTTTCACACTAAATCTCCAACCGCAAATGTCTTTGCTTTAACACGGCAGTTGTATGATTTTGACATAATCTCTTTTTGTCGAATCATCCGCTCTAAAGCTCTCAACCTTTTGTCATTTAGTTTATTGAGCTCATCATACAAAGAATTTCAATAATCTACCACTGGTATCTCATCTTGTCTAGCCACCCTTATACTTTGCAAATTAATATCAATTGGCAACACCGCATCATGACCGTAAACTAACTTATACGGAGTGGTTCTAGTAAAACCTCTTAGAGAATTTCGGTAAGCCCAAAGAACTTGATTGAGAGTTTGGTGCTAATTTCTTGGGTGCCTTCCAATGTATTTTTTAATTAATGCAATCAAAATTTTATTCACTGCCTCCACTTGTCCATTGACTTGGGCATAATACAGTGTAGAAGAAAGCATTTTTATATTCCTAGACTTGGCATATTCCATGACCTTTTTTTTTCAATAAACATGGTTTCTTGATCAGTGGTAATAGACTAAGGAATTCCAAACCTATGCACAATATGCTCCTCAATGAAATCAATTATTTCATTGTGAGTCACTTCCCTTAAAGGGACAGCCTCTATCCATTTAGAAAAATAATCAACACCAACCAAAATGAACTTATGACCTTTAGAAGAAGGTGTGTGAATCTTCCAGATCAGATCTAAAGCCCAATATCTAAACGGTCATGGCTTAATTATAACACGCAATTCTGACGCTGGAATATGTTGAAGGCTTCCATGTTTTTGAAATTCCTCACAGGACCTAGCATAATTTATACAATCTCTTTATATAGTTGGCCAATACAATCTTCTCCTATTTATCACCCATTTCATTTTTTCTCCTTGCTGATGGGCACAACAGATTCCCTCGTGCACTTCAGCAAGAGCCAAATACGCTTCTTTTTCTCCCAAACATGTCAAGAAATTTCGATCAACAGATTTCTTAAACAAGGCATTATTCATTAGAAGATAACTTTGATCCTTGTATTTAAGTTTTCTATCGACACTAAGATTTGGATTTTCTAAATATTTCACAATTGGTACTCTCCAATCTTTTGGGTCTAGTTTTTCTAATAACAACACTTCTCTTTCTCTCAAAGGCATAAATATGTCCTTTATCCTTACCAATCTTTCTAGTGTTGAGGATTTGATCTTATATCTTGAAGCAATTTGAACTAATTCATTTGCTTCTTAATTTTACTCCCTTGGAACATGCCTTACAATGACATTGTCAAACTCACTCAACAGCTTTGTAGCCACATTGAAATACTTTCTTAAATTTTCACTAAGATACCTATACTCAAGTGATACTTGACGGACTACAAGCTGTGAATCTCCAAAAATTTCTACATTTTTTACTCCTCTTTCTAATAATAATTTCAGTCCCATTATTAACGCTTCATATTCTGCCTCATTGTTTGAACATGAATAATTCAATTCAAAGAGGAATTTACTTGGCTCGCCACTTGGAGAAATAATTAAAATACCTATACTAATACCACCCTTATGACATGAACCGTCAAAATATAATTTCCAAGGCACCAAACCAACAAAACCCAGTAAACTCTCATTAATGTCAATACAAGGATGGTCAACCAGAAAATCAGCTAGAACCTAACCCTCAATAGCTCTCGTAGGAACAAAATGTAAAAAAAATTTCATTAAGGCCAACATCCATTTTTCTAGTCTACCATGCAATATTGGAGAAGACAACATATATTTAAGAACATCAAACTTAGAAATTACATAAACCTTTCTAGGAATTAAATAGTACTTAAGTTTCAAACAACAAAATATAAAGCTAAACAAAGTTTCTCAATTGGAGAATAACGGCTCTCAACATCATTTAGCATACGACTTAGGTAATAAATTACTCTTTTGTTTCCGTCCTCGTCTTCTTGAGCCAACATTCCGCCAATTGTTACTTCAGAAGCTGACACATAAAGTTTTAAAGGTGCTCCATGCCTTGGAGGTGTTATAACAGGAGGATTAATCAAGTACTACTTGATGTTGTCAAAAGCTTCCTAGTGCTCACCTTCCACTGGAATTCTTCCTCTTTTTTCAACTTGATCAGAGGCGCAAAAAACTTTAGTTTTTCCTAACAGATTGGAAATGAACCTTCTAAGGTAATTGACCTTCCTTAAAAATGCTTGTAGTTGTTTTTTGTTAGCTGGAGGAAGAGCCTCTAAGATAGCCTTTGTCTTGTTCTTATCAATTTCAATCCCTTTTTTCTACACCAAGAATCCAAGAAAATTCTTTGCACTAACACCAAAAACACATTTTAAGAGATTCATTTTCGATTTATGCTTTCTCATTCTTTCAAATGCTTTTTTCAAATTTTTCAGATGCTCTTTTTTAGCATTTAATTTGACAACCACATTGTCAACATAAATTTTCTTAAAATTTTCAATAAAGTTATGAAAAATTTTATTCATTACCCTTTGATAAGTTGCACCAACATTTTTAAGCCCAAATGGCATCACAACCCATTTAAAAGTTTCTAAAGAACCTGGACACATAAATGCAATTTTTGACACATCTTTTTTAGCGATATATATTTGATTATAATTTGAATATTCATCCATAAAATTTAAAATTTCATGACCGGCAGTAGAATCTATCAACATATCAGCTATAGACATTGGATATTCATCTTTTGGTGTTGCAGAATTTAAATCTCTAAAATTAATGCAAACCCTTAATTTTCCATTCTTTTTCATGACAGAAACAATATTAAAAATCCAGTTGATATACCTTGCTATTCTTATGAACTTAGCCTTAAGAAGTCTTTTAATCTCTTCTTTAATCTTCTGCACGACCTCAGGAACAAATTTCCTTGGTGGCTGCTTGATAGATTTGACATTGGCCTTCAATGACAATTGATGCTCTACTAATTCATGACTCAAACCTTACATTTCTTCATAATTCCATGCAAAATAGTCACAATATTCATTTAATATCTCCACCATTTCTTTTTTGAAATCATCAGGCAACATCTTGCTCACATATGTTGGTCTAGGATGATCACCATTACCAATATCTACCTCCTCCAAAGGATCCTGCACCTCAACTTTTTTCACATTGTCAGTATTATTTTTTTTCAAAATCTAAAGGACCATCATCATATATACAATCATAAGGTACACTGTCAATGCACCCTTCTCTGTCCGCCATATGGGCTGATAGCCGAGTCAGTTGACTCGTCAAACTCATCATCTAAGTCTCTCCTGAGACTGTACCCGCCCCGGCCTTAGGGACCAAAATAAAACCATTCATATCTATTTTGTACATCTTAATATTTTCAAGATTAAATGCCTTGGTGTCAACTGTCAGTGGCTTGACTCCAGGATTATATATCCTGAACTCCATATGCATCTCATCATAGTAGCAGATACTATTGTCAGCAAGAACTTCTTCCACTCCTCCATCTTCATTCCAGAAAATCAATTTTTGATGTAAAGTGGATGAGATAGCACCCATTTCATGAATCCAATCACGTTCCAAAAGCAAGTTAAAACCAGCTTTAGATGGAACAACAACAAATAGAGTTGGTCTATTGACAGAACCAACCTCAATTGATAATAGAACCACACCTTTAACAGAAGAAGTCCTTCCATTAAAATCTGTCACCCCAATACTACTTTTGATCAAATCTTTTTCAGTCTTTCCAAGCCTTCCCATCATTCTTTCAGGCATGAGATTGAAAGCAGCTCCCTCATCAACCAAAATCTTATTGACTATCATTCCATCAACACGAGCCTTGATATGCAGTGGACGCAAATGTTCCTTATCATTTCAGTAGGCTTCTCAAACAGTCCTCCTCCACACATATTGTCATCTAGCAATAGGCATTCGCTTCCAGGAAAGACATCATAACAATCATCTTCTAATGATTCCACTTCCCAAACTTGACTATACTCCTCAGGCAGTATTAACACCACAACTATAGGTTGCTTAACCCCAAATATCACTTCTAAGCTATCATCAAAACCAGCGTATCTTTTTCTCCCATGTTTTCAACCATTACCTTCTTTCCAACAAGATTTTTTTTTATATTTTTATTGCATTTAGGGTGATTGGAAGAATTGCATGTTTCTGCAAACTTAGCCATGGTTGATAAAGGAAGAAAATCTACACCGTTCTCCTTGTATGAATCTAAAGGAACATACTCAGGTATATTCTCTTTTTACTCAAAGGTTATAAAAGGAAAATACTTTGAAATATTTTGACAATTTGGCCAAAGAGAATAATTAGGAACCTGTTGCATGTTGGGATTATAACAAGAATAAATTGGCTTTGAGGGAACAGGTATATTTTTTGGAATATATACACTATCTCCATCTTGTGCACAATTCATGTTCCATAACTGGGACTCATAATATCTGGGCTTAAAAGGTCTAGACCTCACCCACTTATTTTTTTCTCTTGAGAAAGTGGTAGGTTGATTCTGCACATTTTTCACATTTTGGACCCATTTATTGTTTGAAATTTTGGTGGAAGGAACCCTTGTCTTTTGAGAAAACCCATCGAGTTTTCCGTCAATCATGACTACAGTCTTCATCTTCTGGTTGACGGGTTGTATCCCAGCATGTTGACACACTTGTTCAAAGGAGTTTGACCGCCCAGCTTTTGTTTTTCCTCAACTATCTTTCGTTTTAGCTCATTAGTTTCATTCTCTTTTTCAGTAATCTTCTTTTTCAACTCAGCCTTTTCTTTCTCTTCAACTTTTTACTTTTTAAATTCTTTTGCAGCTTTCTTATCAAAAACAGCACTACACTTTGGGCACATAGTGTTACCAGATTCTTTAATTCTGACTAAAAAATCTAACAAATCCTCACCAGGACGAGGATAAACTGACTTTTTGTCTTGCTCAAAAATCCTCAGGTCTTTATTTTCATCTTAAGTACTAGTCACTTTAGCGTCAATTCCTATCATGTTAACTGACAAATTAAATGGCTCAACATAATTTGAATAAGCAGCAAACGGTTCAGCATCCACCTTCATAGCAGTTTTATCCTCAAACTTCAACATTTCCTCCTCGATGACTTTTTGTATCAAATTCATGAAACGGATGCAATTATTAATGGTGTGTGAGAATACCTGATGAAACTTACAAAATTTTTTATTCTTTATTTCATCAGTTGAAGGCATCTTTTTTCCTTTCGATAAAATAAACTGCTTATCCTTTAATAAAACTTCAAATATTTGATCTGCCTTAGAAATATCAAAAGAATAAGTCTTATTTTTAATTTTAGAATATAAAAAAACTTTTTTTTTCTTTAACAGGTTTTAAAGATTTGCATACATAAGGAGAACTCTCACGCAATTCAGCAATATAAACCTCTTTTTCATTTGAATCACTACTATCAGACAAACAATTAACATATGCAATTTTTTTATAATTTTTTAAAAAATTTTTTCTTTTTTAATTTGTTCTATTTGACTTACTCTCTCAGCTAACTGAAAAAGATCTAAAGATTGTTGAAACTAACAACTCAAAAAAAGTAACAAGACACTCACAGATACAATAATACATAATTCAAAATATAAAATTTTATTATATAACTAACCAGCTAAGCCAACCTTTTAACAAGCTATGGCTTAGCAGCTTTGATTGTTGAAAAAAAAAAAAAGAGAAACACGTGTCTCAAAATTAGTATACCAAACAAAAATATGTGTATTAGTTCTGCAAGTGTACCGTAGTGTGACCGAAGGAAAAATCGGTGGTTATGTTTGGAAAAAACAAGGTAGGGTGCGTAGAGAAGTCATGAGAGACAAGGAAACAAAAATGGCATTGATCTGAGGGATATGGTAGGAGATCAGTGGGGGAAGCAGTGGGGCATGCGGTGAAGAAAGGGTTAAAGGTTTGGTGAAATACTTTGAATTGCCATCGATAATAATGGGGAACATAAAGAGAAACAGAAGCACACACACAAGTATACAGAACAAAAGAGGAACCAGTATATTCTAGAAAACAAAAACACCTCTATTTTTTGCTACTTAAATTTTTTTTTTCAAAGCCACGCCGTTTTGTGACCCGACCTAGTTGTCCTCGTACCTTCTGAAAAGCTAACACCAATGCACTGTAATGGACACGCACCACCGTTACGGCCACATAAATGCCACATCAGTGAGCTCCGTTTGCATTTGGAGAGGCAAATAGAGGGAGGGATGTATTTGTCTCCCATTTGCAAAAATCAGGGATACTTGTGAATTTAATTTTTGTGAGGAACGTATTTGTCATGATTTTAAAAGGTCAAAAGAACTATTTGTCTTTTTTTCCTAAAAGAAATTGAAATTTCTAAAGGGGAAAGCACAATCATTTATGATTATAACTTATAAGTCCAAGGCTTATTCGGAAAAGAAAATTAAAATTAAGTAAAAAGCTAAACAGGTTATGTGCTAACAGAAAAGACTACAAGTAACACAAAAATGTTTAGAAACCGGAAATGATAAAGCTTAAATAAGTCAGATCAGTGTTACATGAACAGACAATTACCATCACTTGATCAAACAACAAAATTTATTATTAAACCATCATAGTCATTGCAAATACATGTATAATTTCCATGACATATTGATAAAAGTAGAAAGAGACAATACCAACTAATTCAAGTTCTCCCAGATCCCAAAGTAAAAGATTATTGTCAATCCCATTAGTCACAAGTCTGCATTTTCTTTTGGACAAAGCAGAGGTTAATGCTGATGCATCTTTCGTCATCTGTTGCATATATTTTGCATCCTAGAGCTATAGGATGTTTGAAGGAAATGGCTAGAGCATAAATGTCATTATTATTATTAGGGCTTCCTTTTGTTGACAGATATAAAGCAAAATTTATATTTTCCTCGAAATCATCCCCATGGTTGAGAACCATGTCTTTCTTCCTTGTCATCCCCATCGAATAGCTCCCCTTGGACCTCTGAGACTTTCATCGATTGTAGAGGTATTGATATCACAGAAATCAAACAGACTATCAGCTTCCTCTGAAGAATAGCAATCAATACTCAATACTTTTGATATCCACGCATAGACCAGTCGAAAAGAAAGAAATTTTGACACACATGCATATTACAGTTGAAGGAATAATACAGCATAATTCAACTTCAAGTACATGTCATTTTTTCAATTAAAAGTAACATGCATCATAAGCCAAAGATATGGCCAACACGACGAAGCATAATTAATGATTACTGCTGAAGTCTGAACAAGTATACACAAAAACCTGAACCACCTAAAGTTTGTTTCGTTAATCTTACTAACTAATTGCAGTTTCCTTTCCCAAAATCATTCAACGAAGTAAACGGTAACAAAATTGCGGTAAATCTGTTTTGTGATAATAACTTATTGAGTAACTAGCTACCTTTAAGCTCCAGAGGAAACTGATTAGAGTTTCACATACAATAAGGAATAAACCCTCGCTCCAATCGATCCATGAATTCTTAAAACCACCGAGTAGAACAGTGAGGAAGTTTTAAAATGAATTCTTAAGTAGAGCAGTTTGATCAGTCATCGGCGGTGAAAAGAAGAACGGAGAGGAAAAAAAGAGTGAAGTGTTGAAGGTTGCGAAGGAGAAAAGAGGGATTAGGTTTATGAAAAGGAGTAGAAACAGCAGAAACAGCGACAGCAGCGCCTAAAACAGGAGCAACGGAAAGAGCGGAAGGTTGGTCGGTGAGAAGAGGGTGTTGTCTCCATAAGAGAAGAACCGAGGGTAGAGGATACCTTCACAGTGACCGGGTTTGGACTTAGATGGAGACGAATGGGAAACGGTACTAGATGTGATGACCCTGGAAGCCTGGAATTTTTTGTTGGTGACCAAATAAAAGAAAATATAAACAACAAAGAAAGAAGAAAAAAAAAAACAAAAAACAAAAGGCCAAATCACAGGGTATGGCTGATTTTCTTTTCGAATTTTTTTATATATTTATATTAGGATAAATTACTAAAAATATATTTGAATAATTTCGTCGTTGATAAATATATATTTAAATTTTTTTATCAACAAATAGTTTTAAAATACAACAAAAATGTCTGACATTAAATATATATTCTCAAAAAATATTTTAGAAATTGAATTTTAATACGAAATTTTAGTTTTTTACAAGACTAATTAGAAAAATAAAATATCTTTATCCTTAAAATTTGGTAATTTTTCGTTAAATATATATTTTTTGTGATTTTTTTTGTCAATAATATTAATAATACATTTTAAAAATAACAAAAAATATATAGTTAGGAAAAAACACCAAATTTTAAGAATAAAAATATCTCATTTTTCTAATTTTATTTGCAAAAAATAATGTTAAAATTCAATCTATAAAGCATTTTTTGAGAAATATATATTTAATGATGGCTATTTTTGTCGCGTTTTTAAATTATTTGAGGACATTTTTATCAATAAAAAGATTCAGGTGCATTTTTGTCAATAATAAAATTATTCGAGTGTATTTTTAGTGGTTTATCTTCTAAATTAAATAAATATAATATTTAAAAAAATACGCAAAAATATAGTATTTATTAATATGCATAATATATTATATACGGGGTACAGTGACAAAAATCACATTAAAGACACATTTGAAGTATTCGGACTCTAACAAAATAATTTAAATAACATCTCAATTGTACCCAAGATAAAAACAAACGCTTTTTAATTTTCATATGGAGTTGTTAACGGAGTAGGCCAAAGATATGGGGTGCATGTGTGCTTTACCAGGGTGTGGTGTCAAGTGTGAAGAACTCGGACGGTACGATAGGGAGAAGTTCGATTGGATGGTCCGATTTGCTAGGACCACACGGACGGTCCGAGTTGTGCGTTAAAAGCCACGTGTTGGGCAATCCAAACTCTCCAGAACGGTGCCCCTGAACCTAACATACTCCCTTGTTGCCCCACTCCCTCAGTCCGAAATCACTTTTAAAGTGCCCTTAACCCTCACAGCCATTCTATTCTCTCTTCTTCTTTCTTCATGTTGTTTTTCATACTGAATGGAAAAAAAATTAAACAATGTCAAAGAAACACAAAGCTAAAGATGTTGATCGTCCTGAATTTCATATTGTAAATTATCTCTGCCATCTTGATTATGTAAATTTATTTTCTTAAACTTTTTTAAATTTCAGAATTATAATTATTTTTGTTAAAAATTTAATTCTTAGTATTGTTGTTAGAAATTGAAGTTAGTTATATATATGAACAGAAATATTATTATTGTTAGAAATTTAGAAATATATGTTTAAATAATAGTTATAGATATATATTTAGATGTTGGTAGTTAGAGAATGTTTTAGAAATTTTTTATAATAGTTTTAGAAATTGTAATTAATTAATTAACTTTTAAGATTAACTTTAGAAATTATAATTTTAAGAATTATGATAATTTTTTGTAACAATGAATAAATTAAATTAATGTATAATTTTTTGTAATAATATTGAGAATTTTGATTAATAATTAGGTTTTGTAAAATATAATATATTATTTATTTTTCAGTATTAATTATATGTTTGTAGTTAGCTTTTTAATTGACATAAATATATATGTTATTGTAATTGAGGTTTTAATAATAATGTTTAATATTATTAGTTAAATAAGAACTGGATTTATCTATTAGTTATTATTATTAATGGTAAGTTAGAAACTGTAGTTAGTGGTATAGGAATTATTATTACTGACAGCAAAATTATCTATGACTAAAATAATTCAATGCTTACCTTAGGAAGAAGTATGGCTAAAATAATTAATATGTATAATAATATCGTAATTTTTAAAAATTATGAAGCATTCGAAATAATTTGTAGGAGTTTTGATTAAATTTGTAAGTTAAATTATTATTATTCGAAAATTTAGTAAATTAGATTTAGTAAAATTAATAATTTTAACTGGATTTTATCAGTTGTCTGATTTTAGTTAATGTCTTGTGTAGTTAATTGTCAAGTAAATTTAATTTAGTAAGATTATTTGTGTTAATTATATTTACTCATACATGGTAGTTACTAAATTGTATAATGTAACACCCTACTATACAGAGTCTTATGCTTAAGTCATAATTCAGAGATGGCAAGGCATTACGATCTCTAAAATAAAAATTTAGTACGTATAGTAGTATGAATGATTGATTATAACTAGGAGCCTTTGTAGAAAAAGGGGTAAACAAAAATCGCAACTCGAAAGCGCAACACTCCGATCGATAACGTAACGAACAAGGATAACCAACGCGAGATTATATATATACAACTGAGTGTCGAAAACAGGAATATCAAGACTCAAGATCCGGCTGCGAAGATAACCGGTCCGAGCATAGCAATATATACATATGATAAAATAAGGAAAACCCCAAAGGAAACCCAAAGGGACACAAAAACAAAAACCTATTCTCCAAATCTCCCATAAGAGGAGTCATCACAGTTGTATTATTTAATGGAGATAAAAGTATCTAAGCGAAACATATAAACCAAAACATAGTCCCGAGAACAAAGGATCTTCGCAAATCTAGAAGTCTCCAGCATGCCTCAGCGGGAAACCGTACGTCCTGCATCTGAAAACCACAAAATCCGCATGGGTGAGAACCAGAGGTCCCCAGCATGGTAACAACTTCCACATATAATACATAATAAATAGAGGAAAGCCGAAGGCAATCCTAGAACTTCCTCCAGATCATATCAAAGCTTATAAACAAGCTAAACCATATAAGGGCGTCTGACTAAAGATTCTTCAGTCTAACTAATACTTCCCTTTCCAATTCCTTCAAACCTCCCAACCACCAGCAGGAGTATATTATAGCAAACACAGATATATCAAACAAAGAATATACAAATAGGAGCAGTTAAGACATTTAGACAATTAGCAGGTAATATGCAGTCAAATAGGCAATCTCAAACAATTCACATAGTATGCATATGATGAATGCCTGTCCCTAGTAGCCGATGATATCATCTTGTCGGTTATAGAGCCAACCCGACAAGTCCTGGTCGCTAACCATTGGACTGTCCCTCTGTCGTGCATCCCCGAACTCGAGTTATACTCGTTATAAACTTGATCATAAACATGATCCATATCCATCACCCTCACTGGTGAATATTTACGGGGGTTCGAGCTCATCCGGGCCTTTCACAGTGCCCGGCCACACTTACGACATAGGGTTAACAGAGCTTCGAGTCTCAACCTGGAGCACGTGGTGGCTAGCCACTGCTACTACCCAGGGAAACTCGTACCTCAGATAGTGGAAGTGCAATTCACAATTATCAATAATTCAGCATAAACATGCATGAATTCTCATCCATGGATCAACATCCATATCAGCCATCCGGCTCACAGTTAAATCCATAACCAGCCAATACTCATAGCATACACAGCTATTCCGGCTCACGGTTCAATCCAGAACCAGCCAATACTCATAGCATACACAGCTATTCCGGCTCACGGTTCAATCCAGAACCAGCCAATTCATAAACAATTACGGCCCTTCGGCCAATGGCATAACGAGCACTTCCACCACCATCCTCCACATCTCACATAATCATCTTTGATCCTCATTGATCATTCATATTTCCCTTGCTTCACTCGCAAGTTACCTCCTTCACTAGCCCCTTTTTAATAGCTAGGCATGCCATAATGATTTAAGACATAAATGGTGAGATCGAAGGCTTAGAAGTATGAGATTTGGCTTTTAAAACTCAAAAATCAACTTTGGGATGAAAACAGGGCCGCGCATACGCGCACTCCACGCGCACGCGTGGATGGCCTCAAAAACTCATCGACGCGCAAGCGTCATGCACGCTAACGCGCGGATTACAAACTTGCCAATCGACGCGCACGCGTCAACCACGCGTACGCGGGTGTTCTCGTGCCCCAGGCACAACACCGGCACAGTTCTGGCATAACTCTCTGTAAAATGGCTGGGCATTGGGTGCAGCACAATCGGCGCGCCCGCGCACATCACGCGCACGCGTAGATGGCGCTTTCCGGAAGATCGGCGTGTACGCGCCAGGTGCGCCCACGCGCAAGGGGTCATTCTGCTAAAAATTTTCTAAGTTAAAAGCTGCAGAATTCATAGATTTAAACCCCAATCTTCCAACGGACATAACTTCCTCATTTTAAATCGTTTTTCACCCGTTCTTCGAACGGCATGGACATCCCGGATCCAATTTCCTTTTTAAACAGATTTGGTACAAAACGGAGATCTGTAGTCCAAGTTATGTCCCGTCAAAGTAAGCCCAAAAACCATATTTTCATACAAAACCACAATATGCCATTTTCAAAACAACCATTTTCAACTCTTTCCAAAATCAATCAAAACATGCCAATTTCATCCCTTTTCTTTGAAATCAATTCAAAATGTATCAAATTCAACATCAAGCCTCCTCAACTCACACATTGACACATAACCACAATATACCAAATCGCTAACTCATCATTTTAGCCCACTTCACCCAAGTGGCTCAAACTCAAACATATTGACATATCTTATACTACTCCTCATGCCAATTCTCAACAACATCAATTCCAATAAATCACCATTGTACATAATCAATATCATATTCATCATCAACATGATTCAATCCACAATTCAACCATAACCAATCATCAAGCATATATCACAACATGCATATTTCTCATACATCATACCACCAAGGCATCAATAACCATCATCACACATCATCATATATCTCAATCATTAACAACATCAACATTCAATGCCTATCTTAGGGCCTCTAGCCTAAGTATTTCCTACCACATTACATATTAGATACGGGAAACCGAAACCATACCTTAGCCGAATTTCCCAAGCTCCACCGGAGCACTTCCAAACCTCTTATCCACAAGCTCTCAAGGCCTCAACACCTCCAAGAACAGATTTTTCACCACCAAACCCTTTCCAAGCTTTTCAAAGTCACCAATCAAGCTCCAATATTCACATATACACAACCTAAGCCACAACCATCATACCCATACACAACATCTCAAAACCCAAACATCATAAAACCACAAATTACACTAGGGTTGAGAGTCTTACCACACCCAAGGTCCAAGGAGACAAGATTAACCTTCTCCTTCAAGAGAGTTGGGTCTTATAACATCAAAGAACCCAAAATCTCAACATTTCACCCAAGAAACTCGAAAATAGGGGCTGAAGTTTCGAACAGCAAAGTGTGGCTTACCTCAAGATTGGTTGTATGGGTTTTGTAGAGCTCTCCGCGGTGAACGCGTGGCCGCAAACGGGGCGGCAATCGGAGCTCTAGATCAAAAGTTATGGTGGTTTGAAGATCAACCAAGGGAGAGAACTTGAGAGAGTGTTCTTCTCCCTTTCTCTCAAATTTCAGCTTGTGTGTGTAACAAATGAGGAGAGAGAGTGCTGAAAACTAGGGTTTTGGTTAAGTTATGTTGGGCCAAGGGCCCACTTTGGGTCCGTTTGGCCCGGTTTGGCCCGTTCGGTCCAATCTTGGTCCGGATTCTATAAAATTGGTACCAAAATTCTCGTCTCAGTCTCCTCTACCGCATTTAGCCATAAAAATCACATTTTAGGCTTTCTAGAATAATTTCTCATTTATGGGTTAATTAGCCATTAATTAACCGGGTTTTACATTCTACCCACCTAATTGGGAATTTTGCCCACAAAATTCAAATTCAATTACCTGAGAATAAATGCGGATAATCCGTTCGCATCTCCGACTCAAGTTCCCAAGTGTGCTCCTCAACACCGCCTCGACTCCAAGCCACTTTCACTAAAGAAACCTCTTTTCCACGCAACCGTTTGATACTAGTATCATCAATTCTGACTGGAGCCACTAGAAGCGTCAAATCTTCCCTTAACTGAACCGACTCAGGTTCTAACACATGGCTAGCATCAGGAGTGTACTTCCGAAGCTGCGACACGTGAAACACGTCGTGCAGGTTCGAAAGATGAGGTGGTAGAGCCATCCGATACGCCAATGGTCCAATCCTCTCTAGGATCTGAAATGGACCAATGTATCGAGGATTCAACTTCTTTGCCTTAATCGCCCTACCTACTCCCGTAGTCGGAGTAACCTTAAGAAAAACATGGTCTCCTTCCTCAAATTCTAAGGGCTTTCGCCTTTGATCGGCGTAACTCTTTTGACGACTCTGTGCCGTAAGCATCCTATCTCGGATTTTCTTGACTTGTTCAGTAGTCTCAGCTATCATTTCTGGCCCCAACAAGCTTTTCTCCCCAGCTTCATACCAACATAGCGGAGATTGACATTTTCTCCCATACAAGGCCTCATACGGAGCCATTCCGATGCTCGCATGGTAACTATTATTGTATGCAAACTCCACCAATGGCATATACCGATCCCAACTCGCCGGTTGGTCCAAAACACAAGCTCTCAACATATCCTCTAGTGTTTGGATCGTCCTCTCAGATTGACCATCTGTTTGAGGATGGTAAGCCGTGCTCAAGCTTAGTCGGGTCCCAAAAGCCTTCTGAAATGCACCCCAAAACCTTGAAGTAAAACGAGGATCTCTATCAGAGACTATAGTAGCAGGTACACCATGAAGTCTCACAATCTCCTTTATGTATAACCGTGCTAGCTCCTCAAGGGTTAAGTCATCCGAATGGGCAAAAAGTGAGCTGACTTCGTCAGTCGGTCCACAATCACCCAAATAGCATCAAAACCAGCCCTAGTCCTTGGCAATCCTGACACAAAGTCCATTGCAATACTTTCCCACTTCCATTGTGGAATCTCTAAAGGTTGCAACATCCCGGAAGGTCTTTGATGTTCAATCTTTACCTTTTGACAAGTTAAGCACTTTGATACATATTCCGCCACATCATTCTTCATACCCGGCCACCAAAACATCGCCTTCAAATCATGGTACATCTTAGTACTTCCCGGGTGAATGGAGAATCCGCTTTTGTGTGCCTCCTTTAAAATATCTTGCCTCAAAGTGCCAACATCCGGCACAATGATCCTGCCTTTGAATCTCCATAACCCATCTTTTTCTTCCGACACTCTCCACTGTTTTCCTTGCTCAATGGCCGGTAACACCTTCCATAAAGCTTCATCATTTTGATGAGCCTTTAGGAGTTCGGACTTAAAGTCACTTGAGATTTCTAATCGGCTCAAACACAAGGTTCCGGATACTTCTTGAGTACCAATTTTCAGACTCTCGAATCCCTTGAGCAACTTCTCCTCTTGGAGCATCATCCAAGCTGCACATAACGACTTCCGACTTAACGCATCCGCCACTACATTCGCCTTTCCCGGATGGTAATGCAACTCAAAGTCGTAGTCCTTCAATAATTCCATACACCTCCTTTGCCTCATATTAAGCTCTTTCTGATCGAAGAGGTACTTCAAGCTCTTATGATCAGAGAAAACTTGGAACTTAACCCCATAGAGATAATGCCTCCACACCTTCAAGGCAAACACAACCGCAGCGAGTTCCAAATCGTGCGTAGGGTAACTAACTTCATGAGGTCTCAACTGTCGTGAGGCATACGCCACCACATTACGATGCTGCATCAGCACGCACCCTAAACCCTTCAATGAGGCATCACAATACACCTCAAATGGCTCATTCGGCTCGGGTAACACTAACACAGGTGCAGTAGTCAACTTTTTCTTCAATGTCTGAAAGCTCTCCTCGCATTCAGGAGTCCAAACAAATGGAGTGTCTTTGCGGGTTAACTTTGTCATTGGTAACGCTATCTGTGAAAAACCCTTGATAAACCTTCTGTAATAGCCAGCTAAACCCAGAAAACTCCTTATCTCTGTTATGGTGGTTGGTTGTTTCCAATTCATCACCGCCTCCACCTTAGTTGGGTCTACGGCTATTCCCTTCTTACTCACCACATGGCCCAAAAAATTTACCTCACTCTTCCAAAACTCACACTTAGACAATTTTGCATAAAGTTTCTTCTCCTTTAGAATCTGCAACACGGTCCTCAAGTGTTCCGCATGCTCTTCCTCAGTCTTGGAATAAATCAGTATGTCATCAATGAAGACAACAACGAATTTATCCAGAAACGGACGGAAGACTCTATTCATGTAATCCATGAATACCACAGGAGCGTTCATCAACCCAAAGGACATTACGGTGTACTCGTAATGACCATAACGAGTTCTAAAAGCGGTCTTAGGGATATCCTCGCCCCTCACCCTTATCTGGTGATAACCGGATCGCAAATCAATCTTGGAGAAAACTCCAACTCCTTGTAACTGATCCATGAGATCATCAATTCTTGGCAATGGGTATTTATTCTTTATCATAACCTTGTTCAGCTGCCTGTAATCCACACAGAGCCGCATACTCCCATCCTTCTTCTTCACCAGTAACACTGGAGCACCCCATGGAGAGACACTTGGTCGTATGAAATTCTTTCCCAACAAATCCTCTAACTGAGACTTTAACTCGTTCATCTCTAACGGTGACATCCTATAAGGAGCACTTGAGATTGGTCCCGCCCCGGGCACCAACTCAATAGCAAACTCAACCTCTCGGTTAGGTGGAAACTCATCAATATCATCGGGAAACACTTCCGGAAACTCACACACAACCGGAATCTGTTCCAACCTTTGATCATCACCCGAAACGCCCGCGGTTAACAACATGATACCCTGACATTCGATTCCAGAACAGTTCACCATCATCGAATTCAAGTAATAATTATTCACCACAACCGGCCCTTCTGTATCTTCCGGCATAAAGTACACCGACTTTGTAGAACAATCAAGCAGAACATGGTTCTTAGATAACCAGTCCAATCCCAAGATAAGATCAAGACCGATCATCGGTAAGCAGACTAAATTATGAACAAAATCACGCTGCTTGAACCTAAAGGAAACTTCCGGGCATCCTAGCCTAGTTACCGTGGCTTCATGGGTAGCATTGTACACTCTTAGATCATAACCTAAAGTTACAATCTTCAACCCTAACTCATGGGCTTTCTCAAATGCAATGAATGAATGTGATGCTCCCGAATCAAATAAAGCATTTAAAGTCTGACCAGCTAATTCACAGTTACCTCGAATGAGTGTCTCAGATCCCTCAGCTCCTACAGCTGAAGTGGTGAACACCCGACCAGTCTGTTGTGCCTTCCCAGCACCTTGTTTCTGCCTCTCCAGACAATTGGCGGCTTTATGCCCCGCTTTTCCACAATTGTAGCACAAACCCCATCCGGCCTTGCATGGTGCTCCCGGATGGTGACTCCCACACCTAGCACAAGCTTGATCATTCTGAGGCTGCTTCCCAAACTTCTTTCTTTGGGAGTTGTTGTTGTTGGGCCTCCTGAAAGAGCCTCCCCTCTTGAAAGACGGACCTCTAGGTGCAAAGCTCTTCCCTCGGTTATGTGGAAATGAACCTTTGTGACTCCCTTTCTCAGCGGTTGCCCTTTTCACACACTCTTCAGCAACCCTACACTTGTTCACTAATTCGGAGAAGGTCCTAATCTCCATTGGTCCCACTGAACTGAAAATATCACTCCGGAGTCCTCCTTCATACTTAACACACTTCCATTCCTCATATTCCACCGGAGTCCCTTGGCACATACGAGAGAATCTGAACAGCTCCTCAAACTTGTCAGTATACTCTGATATGGACATAGTACCCTGCTTCAGCTGTAACAATTCAAGTTCCTTAGCCGTCCTAGCAGAAGTTGGAAAGTACTTCTTATAGAACTCTTCTTGAAAGACATTCCAAGTGATATAGTCATCACCCTGCTGCAGAAGACGTCGGATACCTTGCCACCAATGCGACGCTTCACCTGTGAGCATATAGGTAGCAAACTCGACACGCTGCCCTTCAGGTACCACTTGTGCTTGCAGCGCTCGCTCTATAGCCTGAAACCATGTATCAGCCTCAGTCGGGCTAGTAGTCCCCTTGAATTTAGGCGGATTAACCTTCAAAAAGTTTGCCAGTGTCATCGGGCCCTGAGCTCCACCTCCATCATTACCATGGTTGTTCATCTGTTGACCAAGAGTCTCAGCAGTGGCTTGCATAGCAGCAGCCATGTTCTCCAACGCAGCCATAAAGTTCACCGGGTCATTAGGGTTATTCTCCGGTGCACGAGCATTCGTACGACCTCTCGCACTACCTCTACCGCGTCCACGAGGCGCCATCTGGTTCCTATACGTACCAAACAATCGATATTAAGTTGATCAGTCTCAATATCGGAAGTCTAGTACTTCAAAGTCCCAAATGCATGCTCATGAACGTTTATGCCAATTATATCAAGCAGATACACTAATAGCACATAACACACATACAGAGAATGCACAGAAGCATAATCAGTCCATCCCTCAGGCTCTACAGGAACGAACTGCTCTGATACCATAATGTAACACCCTACCATACAGAGTCTTATGCTTAAGTCATAATTCAGAGATGGCAAGGCATTACGACCTCTAAAATAAAAATTTAGTACGTATAGTAGTATGAATGATTGATTATAACTAGGAGCCTTTGTAGAAAAAGGGGTAAACAAAAATCGCAACTCGAAAGCGCAACACTCCGATCGATAACGTAACGAACAAGGATAACCAACGCGAGATTATATATATACAACTGAGTGTCGAAAACAGGAATATCAAGACTCAAGATCCAGCTGCGAAGATAACCGGTCCGAGCATAGCAATATATACATATGATAAAATAAGGAAAACCCCAAAGGAAACCCAAAGGGACACAAAAACAGAAAACCTATTCTCCAAAATCTCCCATAAGAGGAGTCATCACAGTTTGTATTATTTAATGGAGATAAAAGTATCTAAGCGAAACATATAAACCAAAACATAGTCCCGAGAACAAAGGATCTTCGCAAATCTAGAAGTCTCCAGCATGCCTCAGCGGGAAACCGTACGTCCTGCATCTGAAAACCACAAAATCCGCATGGGTGAGAACCAGAGGTCCCCAGCATGGTAACAGCTTCCACATATATAATACATAATAAATAGAGGAAAGCCGAAGGCAATCCTAGAACTTCCTCCAGATCATATCAAAGCTTATAAACAAGCTAAACCATATAAGGGCGTCTGACTAAAGATTCTTCAGTCTAACTAATACTTCCCTTTCCAATTCCTTCAAACCTCCCAACCACCAGCAGGAGTATATTATAGCAAACACAGATATATCAAACAAAGAATATACAAATAGGAGCAGTTAAGACATTTAGACAATTAGCAGGTAATATGCAGTCAAATAGGCAATCTCAAACAATTCACATAGTATGCATATGATGAATGCCTATCCCTAGTGGCCGATGATATCATCTTGTCGGTTATAGAGCCAACCCGACAAGTCCTGGTCGCTAACCATTGGACTGTCCCTCTGTCGTGCATCCCCGAACTCGAGTTATACTCGTTATAAACTTGATCATAAACATGATCCATATCCATCACCCTCACTGGTGAATATTTACGGGGGTTCGAGCTCATCCGGGCCTTTCACAGTGCCCGGCCACACTTACGACATAGGGTTAACAGAGCTTCGAGTCTCAACCTGGAGCACGTGGTGGCTAGCCACTGCTACTACCCAGGGAAACTCGTACCTCAGATAGTGGAAGTGCAATTCACAATTATCAATAATTCAGCATAAACATGCATGAATTCTCATCCATGGATCAACATCCATATCAGCCATCCGGCTCACGGTTAAATCCATAACCAGCCAATACTCATAGCATACACAGCTATTCCGGCTCACGGTTCAATCCAGAACCAGCCAATACTCATAGCATACACAGCTATTCCGGCTCACGGTTCAATCCAGAACCAGCCAATTCATAAACAATTACGACCCTTCGGCCAATGGCATAACGAGCACTTCCACCACCATCCTCCACATCTCACATAATCATCTTTGATCCTCATTGATCATTCATATTTCCCTTGCTTCACTCGCAAGTTACCTCCTTCACTAGCCCCTTTTTAATAGCTAGGCATGCCATAATGATTTAAGACATAAATGGTGAGATCGGAGGCTTAGAAGTATGAGATTTGGCTTTTAAAACTCAAAAATCAACTTTGGGATGAAAACAGGGCCGCGCATACGCGCACTCCACGCGCACGCGTGGATGGCCTCAAAAACTCATCGACGCGCAAGCGTCATGCACGCTAACGCGCGGATTACAAACTTGCCAATCGACGCGCACGCGTCAACCACGCGTACGCGCGGGTGTTCTCGTGCCCCAGGCACAACACCGGCACAGTTCTGGCATAACTCTCTGTAAAATGGCTGGGCATTGGGTGCAGCACAATCGGCGCGCCCGCGCACATCACGCGCACGCGTAGATGGCGCTTTCCGGAAGATCGGCGCGTACGCGCCAGGTGCGCCCACGCGCAAGGGGTCATTCTGCTAAAAATTTTCTAAGTTAAAAGCTGCAGAATTCACAGATTTAAACCCCAATCTTCCAACGGACATAACTTCCTCATTTTAAATCGTTTTTCACCCGTTCTTCGAACGGCATGGACATCCCGGATCCAATTTCCTTTTTAAACAGATTTGGTACAAAACGGAGATCCGTAGTCCAAGTTATGTCCCGTCAAAGTAAGCCCAAAAACCATATTTTCATACAAAACCACAATATGCCATTTTCAAAACAACCATTTTCAACTCTTTCCAAAATCAATCAAAACATGCCAATTTCATCCCTTTTCTTTGAAATCAATTCAAAATGTATCAAATTCAACATCAAGCCTCCTCAACTCACACATTGACACATAACCACAATATACCAAATCGCTAACTCATCATTTTAGCCCACTTCACCCAAGTGGCTCAAACTCAAACATATTGACATATCTTATACTACTCCTCATGCCAATTCTCAACAACATCAATTCCAATAAATCACCATTGTACATAATCAATATCATATTCATCATCAACATGGTTCAATCCACAATTCAACCATAACCAATCATCAAGCATATATCACAACATGCATATTTCTCATACATCATACCACCAAGGCATCAATAACCATCATCACATATATGATCACATCATATATCTCAATCATTTAACAACATCAACATTTCAATGCCTATCTTAGGGCCTCTAGCCTAAGTATTTCCTACCACATTACATATTAGATACGGGAAACCGAAACCATACCTTAGCCGAATTTCCCAAGCTCCACCGGAGCACTTCCAAACCTCTTATCCACAAGCTCTCAAGGCCTCAACACCTCCAAGAACAGATTTTTCACCACCAAACCCTTTCCAAGCTTTTCAAAGTCACCAATCAAGCTCCAATATTCACATATACACAACCTAAGCCACAACCATCATACCCATACACAACATCTCAAAACCCAAACATCATAAAACCACAAATTACACTAGGGTTGAGAGTCTTACCACACCCAAGGTCCAAGGAGACAAGATTAACCTTCTCCTTCAAGAGAGTTGGGTCCTATAACATCAAAGAACCCAAAATCTCAACATTTCACCCAAGAAACTCGAAAATAGGGGCTGAAGTTTCGAACAGCAAAGTGTGGCTTACCTCAAGATTGGTTGTATGGGTTTTGTAGAGCTCTCCGCGGTGAACGCATGGCCGCAAACGGGGCGGCAATCGGAGCTCTAGATCAAAAGTTATGGTGGTTTGAAGATCAACCAAGGGAGAGAACTTGAGAGAGTGTTCTTCTCCCTTTCTCTCAAATTTCAGCTTGTGTGTGTAACAAATGAGGAGAGAGAGTGCTGAAAACTAGGGTTTTGGTTAAGTTATGTTGGGCCAAGGGCCCACTTTGGGTCCGTTTGGCCCGGTTTGGCCCGTTCGGTCCAATCTTGGTCCGGATTCTATAAAATTGGTACCAAAATTCTCGTCTCAGTCTCCTCTACCGCATTTAGCCATAAAAATCACATTTTAGGCTTTCTAGAATAATTTCTCATTTATGGGTTAATTAGCCGTTAATTAACCGGGTTTTACATTTAATAATTTTCGAATTAGAGGAACTGATTATAATGGCCGGATGCTAAACTTCCTATTAATTATACAATTTAGTAACTACCATGTATGAGTAAATATAATTAACACAAATAATCTTACTAAATTAAATTTACTTGACAATTAACTACACAAGACATATTAACTAAAATCAGACAACTGATAAAATCCAGTTAAAATAATTAATTTTACTAAATCTAAGTAAAATATAATATATTTATTTTTCAGTATTAATTATATGTTTGTAGTTAGCTTTTTAATTGACATAAATATATATGTTATTGTAATTGAGGTTTTAATAATAATGTTTAATATTATTAGTTAAATAAGAACTGGATTTATCTATTAGTTATTATTATTAATGGTAAGTTAGAAACTGTAGTTAGTGGTATAGGAATTATTATTACTGACAGCAAATTATCTATGACTAAAATAATTCAATGCTTACCTTAGGAAGAAGTATGGCTAAAATAATTAATATGTATAATAATATCGTAATTTTTAAAAATTATGAAGCATTCGAAATAATTTGTAGGAGTTTTGATTAAATTTGTAAGTTAAATTATTATTATTCGGAAATTTAGTAAATTAGATTTAGTAAAATTAATTATTTTAACTGAATTTTATCAGTTGTCTGATTTTAGTTAATATGTCTTGTGTAGTTAATTGTCAAGTAAATTTAATTTAGTAAGATTATTTGTGTTAATTATATTTACTCATACATGGTAGTTACTAAATTGTATAATTAATAGGAAGTTTAGCATCCGGCCATTATAATCAGTTCCTCTAATTCGAAAATTATTAAATTTTAGTAGTAAATTAGTAATTATTAATGATTTGACTAATTATAGTCTGTTATATTTTTGTAGAGTTTACAAATATTGATATGTGACCACCCACTGCCTCCGGATCAGTACCATCCAAATGTGGAGGAACATTTACGATTTACCAGTTTTTATCATACTTCTCAGATTGGAATAGTTCAATGTCAGAAAGCACTAGTAAATGCTCTAGTCGAAAGGTGGCACCCAGACATACACACCTTTCACCTTCTGATTGGTGAGTGTGCAGTGACATTGGAGGATGTAGCCGTTATTCTCGGTCTCCCGACGAACGGTCTTCCAGTGACAGGTAACGTGTTTTCACCAGTTTGGGGTTGCACCGACAAAGTCCGACTGTAGAGGAAGCTGCATAAAATTGACATGGCTTCGGGATTTAAAAGAATATTTACAATTTATTGACAAAAACAGTATTCAGAGGTACGTAAAGTGCCACATTATGTTGTTATTGGGTACGATCTTGCTTGGAGATAAGTCTGGGGCATCTGTGCACTTGAAGTTTCTGCCTTTGCTCCGTGATTATGGTAGTATCGAACAGTATAGTTGGGGATCGACATGCCTAGTACACTTGTACAGTTCGTTTTGCAGGACATCTCATTTTGACTGTAAGAAAATTGATGGTCCACTAACACTTTTGTTAGCTTGGGCTTGGATCCGCCTACCGTATCTTGTGCCGGTTCCTAGGGAACCCCGCAGTTTTTCGCTTGCAAACAGGTAACATTATCAACTAACTGAGAATGTTCATATTTATATGTAAATTATGCTAATGAAATAAATCATCTTAGGTGGCATAACTGGGAGCGTGGTGACCGACGCTATAGATATCTTAATCTCGCTCACTTTAGAAAGTCATTAGATGAGTTTCAGGAAGGCCAGGTGTGTTTTCATTAGAGAAGTATTTGTTTCCAATTTAGTGTTACTGTTATTTGGCTTGTAATTATTTGTCTCTTTTATTGTATGCAATTTGTGTGGGTTGCTTATGGTGTTGATTGCATTGATCCAGACATAATCCCAAAAGACATTAATATGCACTCAATTGTGTGGAGTGCTACGGTCCCATTGATATCATTTGAATGCATTGAGTGGCATACAACTGATATGTTTAGGCGACAGTTTGATTTTATTTAGGGAGTTCCTCATCAGGAACGGAATCTAGACAAGGCACACGGAGAAACACTGACTGGTCCTAAGAATCTTGATTGGGCCACAGCCACGTCCCATTCATTTTGGGTGATGCAGTGGACAAACAAGTATAATCACATTCTTACTGAGCTTCCGATGTCTCCACAGCATTCCTTGGATATTTACATGCACTGGTACCGTACCAAATATGGCAACCACTTGAACTTGTCAAATCTTGTGGTTCAAGAGAATGATGAGGGTAACCCAGTTATGGATGATGACAATCAAGAGCAAAAGCCACAGTCACCGCCACCTCCACCTCCACCTCCACCTCCACAAGAACAATCACAGTCCTCGGTCCCATATGTAGTTCAAACAGTTAACCTGTCATACCTAATACATCAATAGTATTGGAGTACTCCATAGTTTGACTCAGGAGAGGGAGCTTCTTTTAGCCAGTTACTTGGGTTCATGGCTGTAGATGCAGGCCAATCACAATCTAGCCGTCAACCTGATTTCATGCCGAGTAGGTATTCTTTGAATGCGAGGCATCCATGCCACACTTCCTCAGGTGCTTCTGGAGGGTTGATATCTGGAGATTCCAGTAGGAGTGACGGTGATCGAGGGATACTTAATAATCAAAACCCACGGCGTGTCTCAATGGGTCTAATTGAAGAAAATGCTAAGACAGCTGAGCATGAGACTGATAAGTATCTAGTAGATGAATCAGATGACGAGGATGACGAGGAGGGTGAAGATGAGGACATGGATGAGGATGAAGAATCCCGCAACGATGCTTCTGATGATGGTGATCAGGCAGGTCCAATTTTAGGTTTACTTTATTGTCAATTGATTATATTATATTCAATTTAGGGCTTGTGTTGTTTGATCATGTTATATACTTGGTGGTGTTTCTTTTGTTTGTTTATACTATATACCTGGTTGGGCAGTCTGTTTAATTAAATTATGTACAGGTGAGGCACGTACTCCAGACGAGACAGGTAAAGGATATAATCTCAGGGATGATCCTCTACGTTGTTGCGCTAATCGATACACCCCGTCCGTGCTCAAAAGGGCCACCAAGAAATGCAAGAAATTTGTGAAAGATGTAAAGTAGGCATTTAGAAAGTAGTTGTTGTGTACTTAACATTTTCTATTTATGTTGGAACCTTTTCATGCATCATTTAACTCCTCTATGTTTCAGTAGTGTGCTTGTAGTACGATAACTGCTCTATGTTTTATTACTATGTATTATTGTTGTGTTCTTGACATTTTCTATGTATTCCTGGTTAAGGTCTAAAGTCTCAAATATCGTAGATTGTTTGGATAAATTCTAAAGTCTCAGATTTAGAAAGTAGTTTCATAAAATTACAATGTTCCAATAAAGTAGTTTCATAAAGTAGTTTCATAACTAGGATAAAACATAAACTCGCAAATGCCATAAAGTACTTGGATAAAACGTAAAAGATGTAAATCTACTGTGCTGGGTTGCTGGGACCTGCACCAGCTGACCGACGACATCTACTATGGCTGTGTCCTTTGGCTCCACATTGCCTACATCGCCTAGGAAGACATAACATTCGCGTGTCCATCTCGTTCAAGAAACGTGTTGATGAGCGGATATTTTATACGCTTTTTGGGGGTAATTTCATGTAGATTTAGTATGTTTTAATTAGTTTTTAGTAAAATATTATTAGTTTTTAGGCAAAAATCATATTTCTGGACTTTACTATGAGTTTGTGTGTTTTTCTATGATTTCAGGTATTTTCTGGCTGAAATTGAGGGAACTGAGCAAAAATCTGAGTTAGGCTGAAAAAGGACTGCTGATGCTGTTGGATTCTGACCTCCCTGCACTCGAAATAGATTTTCTGGAGCTACAGAAGTCCAATTGGCGCGCTCTCAACGGCGTTGGAAAGTAGACATCCAGGACTTTCTAGCAATATATAATAGTTCATACTTTGCGCGAAGATAAATGACGTAAACTGGCATTCAACGCCAGTATCATGCTGCTGTCTGGCGTCCAGCGCCAGAAACAGGTTACAACCTGGCGTTGAACGCCCAAAACAGCCCCCAGGCACATGAGAAGCTTAAGTCTCAGCCCCAGCACACACCAAGTGGGCCTCAGAAGTGGATTTCTGCACTATCTATCATAGTTTACTCATTTTCTGTAAACCTAGGTTACTAGTTTACTATTTAAACAACTTTTAGAGATTTACTTTGCACCTCATGACATTTTCAGATCTGAATTTTATACACTTTGACGGCATGAGTCTCTAAACTCCATTGTTGGGGGTGAGGAGCTCTGCAGCGTCTCGATGAATTAATGCAATTGTTTCTGTTTCTCCTTTCAAACATGCGTGTTCCTATCTAAGATATTCATTTGCGCTTAATTATGGAGAAGGTGATGATCCGTGACACTCATCACCTTCCTCAATCCATGAACGTGTGCCTGACAAACACCTCCGTGCTACATCAGATTGAATGAGTATCTCTTAGCTTCCTTAATCAGAATCTTCGTGGTATAAGCTAGAACTGATGGCGGCCACTCTTGAGGATCCGGAAAGTCTAAACCTTGTCTGTGGTATTCCGAGTAGGATTCAAGGATTGAATGGCTGTGATGAGCTTCAAACTCGCGATTGCTAGGCGTGATGACAAACGCAAAAGGATCAATGGATCCTATTCCAACATGATCGAGAACCAACAGCTGATTAGCCGTGCTGTGACAGAGCATCTGGACCGTTTTCACTGAGAGGATGGGAGGTAGCCACTGACAATGGTGATTCCCTACATACAGCTTGCCATGGAAGGAGCCTTGCATTTATGAAAGTGAGTAAATATTATGTTGTAGGGATTCAGAGGACAAAGCATCTCCAAAAACCCCAACATATTCTTCATTACTGCACAACAAGTAACTATTTCACACTCTTTTATTTTTCTAATAATTCCAACTGATAATTTTAATTAATATCCTGACTAAGACTAATAAAATAAACATAGCTTGCTTCAAACCAATAATCTCCGTGGGATCGACCCTTACTCACGTAAGGTATTACTTGGACGACCCAGTGCACTTGCTGGTTAGTGGTACGAGATCATAAGAAATTTTGATTTTGATATTGGGATTAAGATTTCGTGCACCAAGTTTTTGGCACCGTTGCCGGGGATTATTCGAGTTTGAACAACTAAAGGTTTATTTTGTTGCTTAAGATTAGGAAGAATTTATCCTCTTTTCACTAGAATTGCATGTTTTATTATCCCTTTTTAAAAATTTTTTCAAAAATATTATTTTTCTTTATCAATTTTTAATTTTTAATTTCTTTTCGTGAGTTTAGTGTCTTGTTCAAAGTTTGGTGTTAATTGCACATTTTATATTTTTCTTTAAATTTTCGAACTTGTGTTCTTTGTTCTTCATTGATCTTCAAGTTGTTCTTGTTTATTTTTCTTGTTTGATCTTAAGTTTTTCTTGTTTTGTGTCTTTTCTTGTTTTTATTTTGCTTTTTCAAAACATTAACTTTCAAAAATTATACTTTTATCCATAAAAATAATACATCTTTAAAATACGTTAAATTTTTAGCTCAGTTGGTTATAGCGTTGGCTTATGTTCTTGGCAATTGGACATCTTCTTTTTAAAATCTTTTTTTTAAAATAATTTTTCTTAATTTAATTTTGTGCCAAACTTTAAGTTTGGTGTTTTCTTGTTGATCTTTCTTTAATTTTCGAAAATTTATCTTGGTTTTCTAAAAATTTTAAGTTTGGTGTTCTTTCTTTTGTTCTTGGTGTTCTTGTGAATCTTCAAGGTGTTCTTGAGTCTTTCTTGTGTTTTGATCTTAAAATTTTTAAGTTTGGTGTTTCTTGGTGTTTTCCCTCCAAAATTTTCGAAAATAAGGAGCACTAGATCTAAAAATTTTAAGTCTTGTGTCTTTTGTGTGTTTTTTTTCTTTCTCTTTCATCATAAAATTCAAAATTCAAAAAAAAAATATATCTTTTCTAACTAATTTTAAACTATATTTTCGAAATTTCTATATAAAAATTCAGATTTCAATTTCAAAATTTTTCAATTCTTATTTTTTTTAATATATATTTTATTACCTTTTTCAAAAATATCCTAACCACTTTCTCTTTTTCATCAAATTTTTCGAAAATCTTCATAAGCTTTTTCAAATTTTTATAAATTTTTAATTTTTAATTTCTTTCTTTATTTATTTTATTTTTATTTCAGTTTTTGTTTTATTTTATTATTTCGAAAATTATTCTTATAATAAAATAGACAATATCAACATCCATACCATCTCTCTTGCTCCATCATGGAACTAAGTGGAAATGAACGGTCCAGGAGGACTCTGGGGTCATATGCTAACCCCACTACTGCTTCATATGGGAGTAGTATCTGTATACCCTCCATTGGAGTTAGTAGCTTTGTGTTGAATCCTCAGCTCATTATCATGGTGCAGCAAAGCTGCCAGTATTCCAGTCTTCCACATGAAGAACCTACAGAGTTTCTGGCACAATTTTTACAAATTGCTGACATAGTACATGATAAGGAAGTAGATCAAGATGTCTACAGATTATTACTGTTTCCATTTGCTGTAAAAGATCAAGCTAAGAGGTGGTTAAATAACCAGCCTAAGAACAGCATAAAAACATGGAAACAGCTGTCAGAAAAATTCCTAAATCACTATTTTCCTCCAAAACGGATGACACAGCTAAGGCTAAGCATCCAAGGCTTCAAACAAGGAGATAATAAATCCATTTATGATGCTTGGGAGAGATACAGAGAGATGCTAAGAAAATGCCCCTCTGAAATGTTTTCAGAGTGGGTGCAATTAGACATCTTCTACTATGGACTTACAGAAAAAGCTCAGATTTCTCTAGACCACTCAGCTGGTGGATCTATGCATATGAGAAAAACAATTGAAGAAGCTCAAGAGCTTATTGATACAGTTGCCAGAAATCAGCATCTGTACCTAAGCAGTGAATCTTCCATGAAAGAAGAAGCTAAAACAGTAACTGCTGAACTCAATCCTATGGATCAGGCTAATGAATTCAATCAACAATTAGACTTTCTAACCCAGCAGCTAGCCGAATTCAAGGAAATACTACAAGAAACAAGAATGGCTAACAGGAATATGGAAGTACAATTAAAGCAAACAGAAAAGCAACTGTCAAAACAAATAGCAGAAGAATGCCAAGCAATTCAATTAAGAAGTGGGAAAACATTAAATACCTCACTTCAAAGCAGCAGGAAGCCAAGAAATGAACAAATGGCTACTCAAAAACCCTCTGAGGACAATCAGAGCCCAGAGAGGAATAATGCTGGCGCTGAACGCCCAAACCATGCTCATTCCTGGCGTTCAACGCCAGAAACAAGCATGAATCCGGCGTTGAACGCCCAAAGGGAGCTCAGTTCTGGCGTTCAGATGCCAGTAACAGATAAGGAGTTGGCGTCTAACACCACTCCAGCTTCCACCCCTGGCATTCAAACGCCAGTGGGGGATCAGTCACATACAAGTGCTGATAACAACCCTTCTAAAAAGGCTTCCCAACCCACTTCTGTAAGTAATAAACCTGCAGCAACTAAGGTTGAGGAATACAAAGCCAAAATGCCTTATCCTCAAAAACTCCGCCAAGCGGAACATGATAAGCAATTTGCTCGCTTTGCAGACTATCTCAGGACTCTTGAAATAAAGATTCCGTTTGTAGAAGCACTTGAGCAAATACCCTCTTATGCTAAGTTCATGAAAGAGATCTTAAGTCATAAGAAGGATTGGAGGGAAACTGAAAAAGTTTACCTCACTGAAGAATGCAGTGCAGTCATTTTGAAAAGCTTACCTGAGAAGCTTAAAGATTCCGGGAGCTTTATGATACCATGCACATTAGAGGGTAATTGTACCAAGCAAGCTCTATGTAACCTTGGGGCAAGTATCAACCTAATACCTGCATCTATTATCACAAAGCTCGGTTTGACTGAAGAAGTCAAACCAATCCGGATATGTCTTCAACTTGCTAATGGCTCCATTAAATACCCATCAGGCGTGATTGAAGACATGATTGTCAAGGTTGGGCCATTTGCCTTTCCTACTGACTTTGTGGTGCTGGAAATGGAGGAGCACAAGAGTGCAACTCTCATTCTAGGAAGACCTTTCCTAGCAACTGGCCGAATCCTCATTGACGTCCAAAAAGGGGAAGTAACCTTGAGAGTCAATGAGGAGGAGTTCAAGTTGAATGTTGTCAAAGCCATGCAACATCCAGACACCCCAAATAACTGCATGAGTGTTGATATTATTGACTCTCTGGTAAGGAGGTCAATATAGCTGAGAGTCTCGAATCAGAGCTAGAGGACATCTTTAAAGATGTTCAGCCTGATCTGGAGGAATCAGAGAGAATAGTAGAACCTCTGAAAATCCCTCAGGAAGAGGAGAAACCTCCTAAACCCGAGCTCAAACCATTACCACCATCCCTAAAATATGCATTCCTGGGAGAAGGTGATACCTTTCCTGTAATCATAAGCTCTACCTTAGAGCCATAGGAAGAGGAAGCACTAATTCAAGTGCTAAGGACACACAAGACAGCTCTTGGGTGGTCCATCAGTGATCTCAAGGGCATTAGCCCAGCCAGATGCATGCACAAGATCTTACTGGAGGGTGACGCCAAGCCAGTGGTTCAACCACAAAGGCGGCTAAATCTAGCCATGAAGGAGGTGGTGCAGAAAGAGGTCACTAAGTTACTAGAGGCTAGGATTATTTATCATATTTCTGATAGCCCCTGGGTAAGCCCTGTCCAAGTCGTCCCTAAGAAAGGTGGCATGACAGTGGTTCATAATGAAAAAAATGAACTGGTTCTTACAAGAACAGTTACTGAGTGGCGTATGTGTATTGATTATAGAAGGCTCAATGCAGCTACCAGAAAGGATCATTTTCCTTTACCATTCATAGACCAGATGCTAGAAAGACTGGCAGGTCATGAATACTACTGCTTTCTGGATGGATATTCAAGTTATAATCAAATTGCAGTAGATCCAAAAGATCAAGAGAAAACAGCATTCACATGTCCATCTGGAGTATTTGCATACAGAAGGATGCCATTTGGCCTGTGCAATGCACCTGCAACCTTTCAGAGGTGCATGCTCTCAATTTTCTCTGATATGGTGGAAAAATTCCTGGAAGTCTTCATGGATGACTTTTCAGTATTTGGAGACTCATTCAGCTCCTGTCTTGACCATCTAGCACTTGTTCTAAAGAGATGCCAAGAGACTAACCTGGTTTTAAACTGGGAAAAATGTCACTTTATGGTGACTGAAGGAATTGTCATTGGGCACAAAATCTCGAACAAGGGAATAGAGGTGGATCAAGCTAAGGTAGAGGTAATTGAAAAATTACCACTGGTGGACGAAATTGTATCTCTTTATAGAATATGATAATAGAGTCTGGTCCAAGATCAACTTCGTTCAACTAACCAGCAAGTGCACTGGGTCGTCCAAGTAATACCTTACGTGAGTAAGGGTCGATCCCACGGAGATTATTGGCTTGAAGCAATCAATGTTTATTTTATTTGTCTTAGTCAGGATGTCAACAAAATTATTTGGATTACTTGAACAATAGAGTTATTTGTTTATAAAGGATGCAGTACTGGGGAATAATAGCTTTACTTGTTGTGCAGTAATGGAGAATATGTTGGAGTTTTGGAGATGCTTTGTCCTTTGACTTCAACTCTTCCTTGAAATCCTCTTCTCACACGCAGATTCCTTCCATGGCAAGCTCTATGTAGGGTGTCACCGTTGTCAGTGGCTACTTCCCATCCTCTCAGTGAAAACGTTCCTATGCTCTGTCACAGCACGGCTAATCATCTGTCGGTTCTCAATCAGGTTGGAATAGAATCCATTGATTCTTTTGCGTCTGTCACTAACGCCCAGCCCTCAGGAGTTTGAAGCACGTCACAGTCATTCAATCCCAGAATCCTACTCGGAGTACCACAGACAAGGTTTAGACTTTCCGGATTCTCATGAATGCCGCCATCAATCCGGCCTATACCACGAAGATTCTGTTGGGGAATCTAAGAGATATTCATTCAGTCTGATGTAGAACGGAGGTGGTTGTCAGGCACACGTTCATAGATTGAGGAAGGTGATGAGTGTCACAGATCATCACCTTCTTCACAATTAAGCGCGAATAAACATCTTAGATAGAAACAAGCGTGTTTGAATGGAAAACAAAGGAATTGTATTAAATCATCGAGACGCTGCAGAGCTCCTCACCCCCAACAATGGAGTTCAGAGACTCATGCCGTCAAAAGTATGTAATTCAGATCTGAAAATGTCATGAGGTACAAGAATTGTCTGTAAAAGTTGTTTAAATAGTAAACTAGTAACCTAGGTTTACAGAAAAATGAATAAACTAAGATAATTGGTGCAGAAATCCACTTCTGGGGCCCACTTGGTGTGTGCTGGGGCTGAGACTAAAGCTTTCCACGTGTAAAGGCCTTTCTTGGCGTCAAACTTCAGATTATGACGTGTTTTGGGCGTTCAACTCCGGATAATGACGTTTTTCTGGCGTTTAACTCCAGACAGCAACATGAACTTGGCGTTCAACGCCAAGTTACGTCGTCTATCCTCACGCAAAGTATGAACATTATATATTGCTGGAAAGCCCTAGATGTCTAATTTCCAACGCCGTTGAGAGCGCGCCAATTGGACTCCTGTAGCTCCAGAAAATCCAGTTCGAGTGCAGGGAGGTCAGGATCCAACAGCATCAGCAGTCCTTTTTCAGCCTAAGTCAGATTTTTGCTCAACTCCCTCAATTTCAGCCAGAAAATACCTGAAATCACAGAAAAATACACACACTCATAGTAAAGTCCAGAAATATGATTTTTGCCTAAAAACTAATAATATTTAACTAAAAACTAAGTAAAACATACTAAAATCTACATGAAATTACCCCCAAAAAGCGTATAAAATATCCGCTCATCACAACACCAAACTTAAACTGTTGCTTGTCCTCAAGCAACTAGATGAATAATATAGGTTTTAACAGAAATAAAGAAGTAATAATATTCTCGAGTTTTAAATGAAGCTCAGATTCTTATTAGATGAGCGGGGCTTGTAGCTTTTTGTCTCTGAACAGTTTTGGCATCTCCCTGTATCTTTTGAAATTCAGAATAATTGGCATCCTTAGGAACTCAGAATTTAGATAGTATTATTGACTCTCCTAGTGTAGTATGTTGATTCTTGAACACAGTTATTTTATGAGTCTTGGCTGTGGCCCTAAGCACTTTGTTTTTCCAGTATTACCACCAGATACACAAATGCCACAGACACATAACTGGGTGAACCTTTTCAGATTGTGACTTAGCTTTGCTGAAGTCCCCAGTTAGTGGTGTCCAGAGCTCTTAAGCACACTCTTTTGCTTTGGATCACGACTTTAACCACTCAGTCTCAAGCTTGTAACTTGGACCTGCATGACACAAGCACATGGTTAGGGACAGCTTGATTTAGCCGCTTAGGCCTGGATTTTATTTCCTTGGGCCCTCCTATCCATAGGTGCTCAAAGCCTTGGATCCTTTTTACTCTTGGCTAGTGCTCATGGCTTGTGAATATTTTTTTTTTTTGAACTGCTTTTTCTTGCTTCAAGAATCAATTTCATGATTTTTCAGATCATCAATAATATTTTTCGTGTTCCTCATCCTTTCAGGAGCCAATATTCATCAAATTCAAAGTACATATTATGCACTGTTCAAGCATTCATTCAGAGAACAAGAAGTATTGCCACCACATATAATTAATTATAAATTTTATTATTAAGAATTCGAAAAATATAGATTACTTCTTTATTCTAAAAAATCTACTACTTTATTCATGCCTGATGATGATGAGAAAAATACATTATAGCTTAATTGGAAATAAAATCAAAATAGATAAACTAAATATCTCCTAAGGTAAATTTCTATAATTATCCTATCACTAAGTTAAAAGCAGGAAAAGGAAAAGGAAAGGAAAAAAAATATTGGAACTCAGCAACCTGTTGTTTTGGGGAGTAGGTGCTCCTCTAAAATATGTGGTGCTTTTTCATGGATTAATCCTTTGGCGCTTCAGCTCCCTTAGATCACGCCCTTGCTCCTCCTGTTCCTTGAGCAGTTTGCAAATCATGCTACTCTGATTATTCTGTTCTTCCTTTATTTGATCCATAGCTTCTTGCAATTTGGAGATAGAAGCTTCAAGATGTTCCCAATATTCGAATTGGGGAAGTTCTGGGAGGGCTTCTTGTGCTCTCCTCTTGGTTGGATCATCTTGTTGCTGTTGTCTGACCATTGATGTTCCAGTAATGGGCTTTTCAATTAGGATATATTCAGTTATTCCCATCTTTACTCCAGCATCTTTGCAGAGCATAGAGATTAAGCTTGGATAGGCCAATCTGGCGTCCTTAGAGTTCCTGTTTGCTACTTTGAATAGCTCACATGAGATCAGCTGATGGACTTCTACCTCTTTTCCCAACATGATGCAGTGAATCATGACAGCTCTTTTGATGGTTACTTCGGAACGGTTGCTGGTGGGCAATATGGAACGCCCTACGAAATCCAGCCAGCCTCTGGCTACTGGTTTTAGATCCTCCCTTTTTAGTTGAACTGGGACGCCAGTCGTGCTGGTAGTCCACTTGGCTCCAGGGATGCATATATCCTCCAGAATCTTGTCCAACCCTTTATTGACCCTCATCATTCTCCTATTAAAGGAGTCGGGGTCGTCTTTCAGTTGAGGAATCTTGAATATCTCCCTAATCTTGTCAGAATTAGTATGAATGATCTTTCCTCTGACTAAGGTCTGATGGTCAAAGAGAGCAGCTCCAATTAGTCTTTGCCTGTCTGTCTGCCATAGATTGGCATAGAACTCTTGAACCATGTTTCTTCCCACTTTTGTTTCAGGATTGGCCAGAATTTCCCAATGCCTGTTTCGGATTTGCTCTTGGATCTCCGGATATTCATCTTCTTTCAGATCAAATCTGACTTCCGGGATCACTGATCTGTGACTCATTATCTTGTAGTAATGGTCTGCATGTTCTTTAGTTAAGAACTTCCCTTGATTCCAAAGTGGCTTTGGAGTGCTTTCTTTCTTGCCCTTTTGGGTGGGTTGCTTTCCTCTTGGGGCCATGAATTTGATGATCATGGATAACCACACCAAACTTAGAGCTTTGCTTGTCCTCAAGCAAAAAGAGAAGAAAGAAGAGGGATAGGAGGAGAGCAGTGTGGAATGGTGATGGTGAGGAGGGCGCCGAACACAAGATATAGGGAGGGGGGTGGGAAATTTTCGAAAAATAAGAGAGAGATAAGATAGAAGATATGATTTTTAAAAGATATGATCAGAAAAAAGATATAATTTAAAAACAAAGATATGAATAATAATTTAAAAGATAAAATTTTAAATTTACTTTTGAAAAAGATTTTAAAAGAAATAATTAAGTTTTGAAAACAAATTTGAAAAGATGATGGATTGAATTTGAAAGCCATTTGTTTTTTTTGGGTTAAGATATATCTAAAACATTTGTAAAATTGGATTTTAGAAATTAGGATCAAAACTTTTGGAATTGAAAATAATAATTTGGAATATGTTTATGCAAGAAATCATGAATTGAAACATAAAAATTTTGAAAAAAATATGAAGAAAAACGAAATTGTACCTCCTCCCACCATCCTGGCGTTAAACGCCCACATGGTGCATGGTTTGGGCGTTTAACGCCCACATGTTGCTTCTCCTGGGCGTTCAACGCCCATGTGATGCTTCTTTCTGGCGTTGAACGCCAGGAAGTCCTTCTTTACTGGGCGTTTTTCTAAACGCACAGAATGCTAGCAGATTGGCGTTAAACGCCCAGAAGGTGCATCTTTCTGGCGTTTAACGCCCAGAAGATGCTCCTTTCTGGCGTTTAACGCCCAGATAGCTACCCTTACTGGCGTTAAACGCCCAGTGGGAGCTTCTTTTGGGCGTTTAACGCCCAAAGTATTTCTTACTGGCTTTTTCACGCCAGTGAGCTTCCAAATTTCCCTGTAACTTTGTGACTTCAACCATTTGCTATTTCACCTTTGAAGATACTTGAACTTAAACCTGTAAAGAAAGAAAATTTATTTAATTAGTAAATAACTTAGGAAATGGCTGGGTTGCCTCCCAGCAAGCGCTTCTTTAATGTCATTAGCTGGACTGTTACTGAGTTTTTAATTAAGTCTCAGTCTTGAGCACTCTTGCTCAAAATTTCCTTCAAGATAGTGTTTGACTCTTTGTCCATTAACAATGAACTTTTTGTTGGAGTCACTATCCTGAAGTTCTATGTATCCATATGGTGATACACTTGTAATTACATATGGACCTCTCCACCGGGATTTTAGTTTCCCAGGGAATAATTTGAGCCTTGAATTAAATAACAGAACTTTCTGTCCTGGCTCAAAGACTCTGGATGACAATTTCTTATCATGCCATCTTTTTGCTTTCTCTTTGTAAATTTTTGCATTTTCGAAAGCATTGAGTCTAAATTCCTCTAGCTCATTTAACTGGAGTAATCGTCTTTCTCCAGCTAACTTGGCATCAAGGTTCAGGAATCTGGTTGCCCAGTAGGCCTTGTGTTCCAGTTCCACTGGCAAGTGACACGCCTTTCCATACACAAGCTGGTATGGAGAGGTCCCTATAGGGGTCTTAAATGCTGTTCTGTATGCCCACAGAGCATCATCCAAGCTTCTTGCCCATTCCTTTCTACGGTTAATTACAGTCCGTTCCAGGATTCTTTTGAGTTCTCTATTTGAGACTTCAGCTTGCCCATTAGTTTGTGGATGATATGGAGTAGCCACCCTGTGGTTGACTCCATAACGTACCAGAGCAGAGTAAAGCTGTTTATTACAGAAATGAGTACCCCCATCACTGATTAACACTCTAGGGATACCAAATCTGCTGAAGATATGTTTCTGGAGGAATTTCAACACTGTTTTAGTGTCATTAGTGGGTGTTGCAATAGCCTCCACCCATTTGGATACATAATCCACTGCCACCAGAATATAGTTGTTTGAGTATGATGGTGGGAAAGGTCCCATGAAGTCAATGCCCCATACATCAAACAACTCAATCTCCAAGATTCCTTGTTGAGGCATGGCATAACTGTGAGGTAGGTTGTCTGATCTTTGACAACTGTCACAGTTAAGCACAAATGCTCGGGAGTCTTTATAGAGAGTAGGCCAGTAGAAGCCACTTTGGAGGACTCTTGTGGCTGTTCGTTCACTTCCAAAATGTCCTCCATACTGTGATCCATGGCAATGCCAAAGGATCTTCTGTGCTTCTTCTTTAGGCACACATCTACGGATTACTCCGTCTGCACATCTCTTAAAGAGATATGGTTCATCCCAAAGATAGTACTTTGCATCTGTGATTAATTTCTTTGATTGCATCCTACTGTACTCTTTGGGTATGAATCTCACTGCCTTGTAGTTTGCAATGTCTGCAAACCATGGCACTTCCTGGATGGCAAACAGTTGCTCATCCGGAAAGGTTTCAGAGATTTCAGTGAGAGGGAGGGACGCCCCTTCTACTGGTTCTATTCGGGACAGGTGATCTGCTACTTGATTTTCTGTCCCTTTTCTATCTCTTATTTCTATATCAAACTCTTGCAGAAGCAACACCCATCTGATGAGTCTGGGTTTTGAATCCTGCTTTGTGAGTAGATATTTAAGAGCAGCATGATCAGTGTACACAATCACTTTTGATCCTACTAAATAGGATCTGAATTTGTCAATGGCGTAAACCACTGCAAGTAGCTCTTTTTCTGTGGTTGTGTAATTCTTCTGTGCATCATTTAGAACACGGCTGGCATAGTAAATGACGTGCAGAAGCTTGTCATGCCTTTGTCCCAACACTGCACCAATGGCATGGTCACTGGCATCACACATCAATACAAATGGTAATGTCCAGTCTGGTGCAGAGATGATTGGTGCTGTAACCAATTTAGCTTTCAGGGTCTCAAATGCCTGCAAACACTCTTTATCAAAGATAAATGGCGTGTCAGCAGCTAGCAGGTTGCTCAGAGGTTTGGCGATTTTTGAAAAATCCTTTATAAACCTCCTATAGAATCCTGCATGCCCCAGAAAGCTTCTGATTGCCTTAACATTAGCAGGTGGTGGCAATTTTTCAATTACTTCTACCTTAGCTTGGTCCACCTCTATCCCCTTGTTCGAAATTTTGTGCCCAAGGACAATTCCTTCAGTCACCATAAAGTGACATTTTTCCCAGTTTAAAACCAGATTAGTCTCTTGGCATCTTTTCAGAACAAGTGCTAAATGGTTTAGGCAGGAGCTGAATGAGTCTCCAAATACTGAAAAGTCATCCATGAAGACTTCCAGGAATTTTTCCACCATATCAGAGAAAATTGAGAGCATGCACCTCTGAAAGGTTGCAGGTGCATTGCACAGGCCAAATGGCATTCTTCTGTATGCAAATACTCCAGATGGGCATGTGAATGCCGTTTTCTCTTGATCTTGGGGATCTACTGCAATTTGATTATAACCTGAATATCCATCCAGGAAGCAGTAGTATTCATGACCTGCTAGTCTTTCTAGCATCTGGTCTATGAATGGTAAAGGAAAATGATCCTTTCTGGTGGCTGTATTGAGCCTTCTATAATCAATGCACATACGCCACCCTGTAACTGTTCTTGTAGGAACCAGTTCATTTTTTTCATTATGAACCACTGTCATGCCTCCTTTCTTTGGGACAACTTGGACAGGGCTCACCCAGGGGCTGTCAGAAATAGGATAAATAATCCCAGCCTCTAGTAATTTAGTGACCTCCTTCTGCACCACTTCCTTCATGGATGGGTTCAGCCTCCTCTGTGGTTGGACCACAGGCTTGGCGTCACCTTCTAATAGGATCTTATGCATGCATCTGGCTGGGCTAATGCCCTTAAGATCACTGATGGACCACCCAAGAGCTGTCTTGTGTGTCCTTAGCACTTGAATTAGTGCTTCCTCTTCCTGTGGCTCTAAGGTAGAGCTTATAATTACAGGAAAGGTATCACCTTCTCCCAGAAATGCATATTTCAGGGATGGTGGCAATGATTTGAGTTCGGGTTTTGGAGGTTTCTCCTCTTCTTGAGGGATTTTCAGAGGTTCTATTATCTTCTCTGATTCCTCCAAATCAGGCTGAACATCTTTGAAGATGTCCTCTAGCTCTGATTCCAAACTCTCAGCCATATTGACCTCTCTTACCAGAGAATCAATAATATCAACACTCATGCAGTCATTTGGGGTGTCTGGATGTTGCATTGCTTTGACAACATTCAACTTGAACTCTTCCTCATTGACTCTCAAGGTTACTTCCCCTTTTTGGACATCAATGAGGGTTCGGCCAGTTGCTAGGAATGGTCTTCCTAGAATGAGAGTTGCACTCTTGTGCTCCTCCATTTCCAGCACCACAAAGTCAGTAGGAAAGGCGAATGGCCCAACCTTGACAATCATGTCTTCAATCACGCCTGATGGGTACTTAATGGAGCCATCAGCAAGTTGAAGACATATCCTGGTTGGTTTAATTTCTTCAGTTAAACCAAGCTTTCTGATGGTAGATGCAGGTATTAGGTTGATACTTGCCCCAAGATCACATAAAGCTTGCTTGGTACAATTACCCTCTAATGTGCATGGTATCATAAAGCTCCCAGGATCTTTAAGCTTCTCAGGTAAGCTTCTCAGAATGACTGCACTGCATTCTTCAGTGAGGTAGACTTTTTCAGTTTCCCTCCAATCCTTCTTATGACTTAAGATTTCTTTCATGAACTTAGCATAAGAAGGTATTTGCTCAAGTGCTTCTGCAAACGGAATCTTTATTTCAAGAGTCCTGAGATAGTCTGCAAAGCGAGCAAATTGCTTATCCTGTTCCGCTTGGCGGAGTTTTTGAGGATAAGGCATTTTGGCTTTGTATTCCTCAACCTTAGATGCTGCAGGTTTATTACCTACAGAAGTGGGTTGGGAAGCCTTTTTAGAAGGGTTGTTATCAGTACTTGTATGTAACTGATTCCCTACTGGCAATTGAACACCAGTGGTAGGAGCTGGAGTGGCGTTAGACGCCACATCCTTGTTTGTCACTGGCGTTTGAACGCCAGAACCATGCTCCCTTTGGGCGTTCAACGCCAGATCCATGCTTGTTTCTGGCGTTGAACGCCAGGAATGAGCATGGTCTGGGCGTTCAGCGCCAGCTTTATCCCTCTCTGGGCTCTGATTGTCCTCAGAGGGGTTTTGAGTGTCCCCCTGTTCATTTCTTGTCTTCTTGCTGCTTTGAAGCGAGGTATTTAATGTTTTCCCACTTCTTAATTGAACTGCTTGGCATTCTTTTGTTATTGTTTTGACAGTTGCTTTTCTGTCTGCTTTAATTGCACTTCCATGTTCCTGTTAGCCATTCTTGTTTCCTGTAATATTTCCTTGAATTCGGCTAGTTGCTGAGTTAGAAAATCTAATTGCTGATTGAATTCATTAGCCTGATCCACTGGACTGAGTTCTGCAGTTACTGTTTTAGCTTCTTCTTTCATAGAGGATTCACTGCTTAGGTACAGATGCTGATTTCTGGCAACTGTATCAATAAGCTCTTGAGCTTCTTCAATTGTTTTTCTCATGTGTATAGATCCACCAGCTGAGTGGTCTAGAGAAATCTGAGCTTTTTCTGTAAGCCCATAGTAGAAGATGTCTAATTGCACCCATTCTGAAAACATTTCAGAGGGGCATTTTCTTAGCATCTCTCTGTATCTCTCCCAGGCATCATAAAGGGATTCATTATCTCCTTGTTTGAAGCCTTGGATGTTTAGCCTTAGCTGTGTCATCCGTTTGGGAGGGAAATAGTGATTCAGGAATTTTTCTGACAGCTGTTTCCATGTTTTTATGCTGCTCTTAGGCTGGTTATTTAACCACCTCTTAGCTTGATCTTTTACAGCAAATGAAAACAGTAATAATCTGTAGACATCCTGATCTACTTCCTTATCATGTACTGTATCAGCAATTTGCAGAAATTGTGCCAGAAACTCTGTAGGTTCTTCATGTGGAAGACCAGAATACTGGCAGTTTTGCTGCACTATGATAATGAGCTGAGGATTCAGCTCAAAGCTACTAACTCCAATGGAGGGTATACAGATACTATTCCCATATGAAGCAGTAGTGGGGTTGGCATATGACCCCAGAGTCCTCTTGGACTGTTCATTCATACTTACTTCCATAATGGAATACAAGCTGAGAATTTATATGTTGAGAATTATTTATTTTATAATAGTGGAAAAAAAATGGAATATATAAAAAAAATATTTTGAAAATATTTTGTGAAATTTTTTTTTTCGAAAAATTTGAAATTGAAAATTGAATTTTATATTAAAAATTTCGAAAAAGTAGTTTTAAAATTGGTTAGAAAATAAATTTTTTTTTTTTGAATTTTGAATTTTGAATTTTATGATGAAAGAGAAAAACACACAAAAGACACAAGATTTAAAATTTTTAGATTTAGTGCTCCTTATTTTCGAAAATTTTTGGAGGGAAAAACACCAAGGAACACCAAACTTAAAAATTTTAAGATCAAGACACAAGAAAAATTCAAGAACACCTTGAAGATTCACAAGAACACCAAGAACAAAAGAAAGAACACCAAACTTAAAATTTTTAGAAAACTTTAAGAAAATTTTCGAAAATTATAAAGAGATTAACAAGAAAACACCAAACTTAAAGTTTGGCACAAGATTCAATCCAAGAAAAATTATTTTTTGAAAAAGGTTCCAAAGGGTATAACCAATTATCAAGAACAACTTAAAGATCAAGGAAGAACCAAGAACACCAACACGAAATTTTCAAAGAAAATATAAAATATGCAATTAACACCAAACTTAGAACAAGACACTAAACTCACGAAAATTTAGCAATTAATTAAGAAAAATAATATTTTTGAAAAGAAATTTTTGAAAAGAAACTATCCTATCAAAATTTAATGACTCTGTAACAACAAAAATAAATTATTCCTAATCTAAGAAATAAAATAAGCCTTCAATTGTCCAAACTCAATAATCCCCGGCAACGGCGCCAAAAACTTGGTGGATGAAATTGTATCTCTTTATAGAATATGATAATAGAGTCTGGTCCAAGATCAACTTCGTTCAACTAACCAGCAAGTGCACTGGGTCGTCCAAGTAATACCTTACGTGAGTAAGGGTCGATCCCACGGAGATTATTGGCTTGAAGCAATCAATGTTTATTTTATTTGTCTTAGTCAGGATGTCAACAAAATTATTTGGATTACTTGAACAATAGAGTTATTTGTTTATAAAGGATGCAGTACTGGGGAATAATAGCTTTACTTGTTGTGCAGTAATGGAGAATATGTTGGAGTTTTGGAGATGCTTTGTCCTTTGACTTCAACTCTTCCTTGAAATCCTCTTCTCACACGCAGATTCCTTCCATGGCAAGCTCTATGTAGGGTGTCACCGTTGTCAGTGGCTACTTCCCATCCTCTCAGTGAAAACGTTCCTATGCTCTGTCACAGCACGGCTAATCATCTGTCGGTTCTCAATCAGGTTGGAATAGAATCCATTGATTCTTTTGCGTCTGTCACTAACGCCCAGCCCTCAGGAGTTTGAAGCACGTCACAGTCATTCAATCCCAGAATCCTACTCGGAGTACCACAGACAAGGTTTAGACTTTCCGGATTCTCATGAATGCCGCCATCAATCCGGCCTATACCACGAAGATTCTGTTGGGGAATCTAAGAGATATTCATTCAGTCTGATGTAGAACGGAGGTGGTTGTCAGGCACACGTTCATAGATTGAGGAAGGTGATGAGTGTCACAGATCATCACCTTCTTCACAATTAAGCGCGAATAAACATCTTAGATAGAAACAAGCGTGTTTGAATGGAAAACAAAGGAATTGTATTAAATCATCGAGACGCTGCAGAGCTCCTCACCCCCAACAATGGAGTTCAGAGACTCATGCCGTCAAAAGTATGTAATTCAGATCTGAAAATGTCATGAGGTACAAGAATTGTCTGTAAAAGTTGTTTAAATAGTAAACTAGTAACCTAGGTTTACAGAAAAATGAATAAACTAAGATAATTGGTGCAGAAATCCACTTCTGGGGCCCACTTGGTGTGTGCTGGGGCTGAGACTAAAGCTTTCCACGTGTAAAGGCCTTTCTTGGCGTCAAACTTCAGATTATGACGTGTTTTGGGCGTTCAACTCCGGATAATGACGTTTTTCTGGCGTTTAACTCCAGACAGCAACATGAACTTGGCGTTCAACGCCAAGTTACGTCGTCTATCCTCGCGCAAAGTATGGACTATTATATATTGCTGGAAAGCCCTAGATGTCTACTTTCCAACGCCGTTGAGAGCGCGCCAATTGGACTTCTGTAGCTCCAGAAAATCCAGTTCGAGTGCAGGGAGGTCAGGATCCAACAACATCAGCAGTCCTTTTTCAGCCTAAGTCAGATTTTTGCTCAACTCCCTCAATTTCAGCCAGAAAATACCTGAAATCACAGAAAAATACACACACTCATAGTAAAGTCCAGAAATATGATTTTTGCCTAAAAACTAATAATATTTAACTAAAAACTAAGTAAAACATACTAAAATCTACATGAAATTACCCCCAAAAAGCGTATAAAATATCCGCTCATCAACCACCACCTGCCAATGTTAAGGCAATCAGAAGCTTTCTGGGGCATGCAGGATTCTATAGGAGATTTATAAAGGATTTTTCAAAAATCGCCAAACCTCTGAGCAACCTGCTAGCTGCTGACACGCCATTTGTCTTTGATAAGGAGTGTCTGCAGGCATTTGAGACTCTGAAAGCTAAATTGATCACAGCACCAATCATCTCTGCACCAAACTGGACATTGCCATTTGAACTAATGTGTGATGCCAGTGACCATGCCATTGGCGCAGTGTTGGGACAAAGGCATGACAAGTTTCTGCACGTCATTTACTATGCCAGCCGTGTTCTAAATGACGCATAGAAGAATTACACAACCACAAAAAAGAGCTACTTGCAGTGGTTTACGCCATTGACAAATTTAGATCCTATTTAGTAGGATCAAAAGTGATTGTGTACACTGATCATGCTGCTCTTAAATATCTACTCACAAAGCAGGATTCAAAACCCATACTTATAAGATGGGTGTTGCTTCTGCAAGAGTTTGATATAGAAATAAGAGATAGAAAAGGGACAGAGAATCAGGTAGCAGATCACCTGTCCCGAATAGAACCAGTAGAAGGGGCGTCCCTCCCTCTTACTGAGATCTCTGAAACCTTTCCGGATGAGCAACTCTTTGCCATCCAGGAAGTGCCATGGTTTGCAGATATTGCAAACTACAAGGCAGTGAGGTTCATACCCAAAGAGTACAGTAGGCAGCAATCAAAGAAATTGATCACAGATGCAAAGTACTATCTTTGGGATGAACCATATCTCTTCAAGAGATGTGCAGACGGAGTAATCCGTAGATGTGTGCCTAAGGAAGAAGCGCAGAAGATCCTATGGCACTGCCATGGATCACAGTATGGAGGACATTTTGGAAGTGAGCGAACAGCCACAAGAGTCCTCCAATGTGGCTTCTACTGGCCTACTCTCTATAAAGATTCCTGAGTGTTTGTACTTAATTGTGACAGTTGCCAAAGATCTGGCAATCTGCCTCACAGTTATGCCATGCCTCAACAAGGGATCTTGGAGATTGAGTTGTTTGATGTATGGGGTATTGACTTCATGGGACCTTTCCCACCATCATACTCATACACTTATATTCTGGTGGCAGTGGATTATGTATCCAAATGGGTGGAGGCTATTGCAACACCCACTAATGACACTAAAATAGTGTTAAAATTCCTCCAGAAACACATCTTCAGCAGATTTGGTACCCCTAGAGTATTAATCAGTGATGGGGGTACTCATTTCTGCAATAAACAGCTTTACTCTGCTTTGGTTCGTTATGAAGTTAGCCACAGGGTAGCTACTCCATATCACCCACAGACTAATGGGCAAGCTGAAGTCTCAAATAGAGAACTCAAAAGAATCCTGGAATGGACTGTAATTAACCGTAGAAGGGATTGGGCAAGAAGCTTGGATGATGCTCTGTGGGCATACAGAACAGCATTCAAGACCCCTATAGGGACCTCTCCATACCAGCTTGTGTATGGAAAGGCATGTCACTTGCCAGTGGAACTGGAACACAAGGCCTACTGGGCAACCAGATTCCTAAACCTTGATGCCAAGTTAGCTGGAGAAAAACGATTGCTCCAGTTAAATGAGCTAGAGGAATTTAGACTCAATGCTTTCGAGAATGCAAAAATTTACAAAGAGAAAGCGAAAAGATGGCATGATAAGAAATTGTCATCTAGAGTCTTTGAGCCGGGGCAGAAAGTTCTGCTATTTAATTCTAGGCTCAAATTATTCCCCGGGAAATTAAAATCCCGGTGGAGAGGTCCATATGTGATTACAAGTGTATCACCATATGGATACGTAGAGCTTCAGGATAATGAATCTAACAAAAAGTTCATTGTTAATGGACAGAGAGTTAAACATTATCTTGAAAGCAATTTTGAGCAAGAATGCTCAAAACTGAGACTTGATTAAAAGCTTAGTAATAGTCCAGCTAACGACATTAAAGAAGCGCTTGCTGGGAGGCAAACCAGCCATTCACAAAATTTAATTTTATTTGTTTTTGCTAATTAATTGATTTTTACAGGTATATGTCAAAGTATCTTCAAAAGGTAAAATAGCAATTGATTGAATTCACAGAGTTACAGGGAAATTTGGAAGCTCACTGGCGTGAAAAAAGCCAGTAAGAAACGTTTTGGGCGTTGAACGCCCAAAAGAAGCACCCACTGGGCGTTCAACGCCAGTAAGGGTAGCCATCTGGGCGTTCAATGCCAGAAAGAAGCAACAGCTGGGCGTTGAACGCCCAGGAGAAGCAGCAATTGGGCGTTAAACGCCCAAAACATGCAGCGTTTGGGCGTTTAACGCCAGAATGGTGGGGAGGAGGTAAAATTCGTTTTTCTTCAAAAAATTTTCTAATTTTTATGTTTCAATTAATGATTTCTTGCATAAACATGTTTCCAAATACCATCCTTCAATTTCAAAAATTTTAATCCTAATTTCTAAAATCCCTAATTTCTGAAATCCCTTTTTCAAAGATTTTACATGCATCTTAATCCATAAAGACAGATGATTTTCAATCTAATCCAACTCTTTTTCCAATCTCCTTTCAAACTTAATTATCTTTTAAAATCTTTTTCAAATTATAAATTTCAAATTTATTTTTAAATATCATTCATATCTTTTTAAATTATATCCTTTTCTTGTCATATTTATCTTTTATAAATCATATCTTTTATCTTATATCTCTTTCTTATTTTCAAAAACCCACCCCCTCCCTTTATATCCACTTTCGGCGCCCCTCTCATCATCCACCATTCTACACTTGCTCTCTTCCTATTCCTCTTCTCTCTTTTCTTTTGCTTGAGGACAAGCAAACTTCTAAGTTTGGTGTGCTTATCCGTGATCACAAAAACATACTCACTTTGATCATGGCCTCTAAAGGAAAACAACCCAACCCAAGAGGCAAGAAAGAGAATATTCCAAAGCCACTTTGGAATCAAGGGAAGTTCTTAACTAAAGAACATTCAGACCATTACTACAAAATAATGAGTCTAAGATCAGTGATCCCGGAAGTCAAGTTCGATCTGAAAGAAGATAAATATCCGGAGATCCAAGAACAAATTCAAAACAGGAACTGGGAAATCCTAGCTAATCCTGAAACGAAAGTGGGAAGGAACATGGTTCAGGAGTTCTATGCTAATCTATGGCAGACAGACAGGCAAAGAATAATTGGAGCTGCCCTCTTTGACCATCGGACCTTAGTCAGAGGAAAAATTGTTCATACCCATCCTGACAAAATCAGGGAGATCTTTAAGCTTCCTCAACTGAAAGATGACCTAGACTCCTTTAATAGGAGAATGATGAGGGTAAATAAAGGCTTGGACAAGATTCTAGAGGATATATGCATCCCTGAAGCCAGGTGGACCACCAGCACAACTGGCATCCCAAATCAACTCAAAAGAGAAGATCTCAAACCAGCAGCCAGAGGCTGGCTGAATTTCATTGGGCGTTCTATATTGCCCACCAGCAACCGTTCTGAAGTTACTATTAAAAGAGCAGTGATGATTCACTGCATCATGTTGGGAAAAGAAGTAGAAGTCCATCAACTGATCTCGTGTGAACTATACAAAATAGCAAACAGGAATTCCAAGGATGCCAGATTGGCCTATCCAAGCTTAATTTCTATGCTCTGCAAAGATGCCGGAGTGAAGATGGGAATAACAGAGTATATCTCAGTTGAAAGGCCAATCACTAGAATATCAATGGACAGACAACAGCTGCAGGATGATCCAATCAAGAGGAGAGCACAGGAAGTCCTCCCAGAACTTCCTCAATTCGAATATTGGAAACATCTTGAGGCATCTATTTCCAAATTGCAAGAAGCCATGAACCAAATAAAGGAAGAACAGAACAATCAAAGTAGCATGCTTTGCAAACTGCTTAAGGAACAAGAAGAGCAAGGGCGTGATTTAAGGGAGCTGAAGCGCCAGAAATTAATCGTTGAAGGACCAAGCACCCCACAGATCAGAGGAACATCTACTTCTCAAAACACAGGTTGTTGAGTTCTAATTTTAGCTTTAACTCTGTGATAATGTTATTATAGAAATTTACCTTAGGAGATATATATAGTAGTAGTAGTAGTAATTAGTATATCTATTCTGGTTTTATTCCCAATTAAGTTATAATTTATTTTTCTCATCATCATCAGACATCAATAAAATAGTAGATAATTAGAATAAAGAAGTAATTTATTTTTTCGAGTTCTTAATAATAAAAATTAGAGAAAAGGACAATTTAGTCCCTGACCTTTTAATCCGCAGACATTTTCGTCCCTGAGCATTGTAAAATACATTTAACTTCCTGACGTTCCAGAAAATAAGACCGATCAGTCCCTCCGTCCATGAGCCACCCTCAGAGCGGACGGAAAATGCTGAGCTGGCTCCCCCTATGCTTACTTGGCTCAATAGTGTTCTCACGTGGCACGTTAGTGGGATGGAGGTTTTGAAAATGGGACACATAAGTCCCTCTCACTCAAAACGACGTCGTTCTGAGTGCTGCCCTAATACTAAAATTCGTTTGGGTCGTTCATTCATGGTGGCGGCTAGTGGTGAGGAGAAGACTTGTTCAGATTTTAGTAATGGCGACGATGGCAGCGTGCGATTCCCTTCTTCGTGTCTCTCTCTCTCACCTCAGATCTGATCCGCGATGGCAACTTCAAGGCAGGTCGGCGGCGATGCATGGCACAGTGGCGGCTACTTCTTCCTTGGCTCCCTTGTGTGGCGGCTTGGACTGGATGGAAGGTAAACGGCGATGATGAAGCACGAGAACGGTGGCGAGGTCCCTCCAGCGGCGCCTCTCTTCAGGAGCGGCAGCGACAACGGCGTGGGGATTCGACGGTGAGGCGTGGCGGCGACGGCTCCTCCCTCCAGCTTGACGATGGCGTGACGGCGGCCCACACCCTACCGGCGACGCATCTCCCTTCTCGGATCTCTCTTCCATGTGTGTGAATGCATTTGTTTTGTGTGTGTATGATTGAGAAGGTAGAAAGAGTGAGGAGAGGAGGGTGGGGGGCTGCGCAGGTGAAGAGGAGAGAGGCGGTGAGGATAGAATTATGGTTAAGGGCAATATAGTCATTTTACTAAAATTACTTGAGTGAGAGGGACTTATGTGTCCCGTTTTCAAAACCTCCATCCCACTAACGTGCCACGTGGGAACGCCGTTGAGCCAGGTAAGCATAGGAGGAGCCAGCTCAGCATTTTCCGTCCGCATTGAGGGTGGCTCATGGACGGAGGGACTGATCGGTCTTATTTTCAGGAACGTCAGGGATTTAAATGTATTTTACAATGCTCAAGGACGAAAATGTCTGCGAGTTAAAAGGTCAGGGACTAAATTGTCCTTTTCTCTAAAAATTATAATTAATTATATGTGGTGGCAATACTTTTTGTTCTCTGAATGAATGCTTGAATAGTGCATATTTTATCCTGAATTTTACGATTATTGGCTCCTGAAAGAATGAGGAACACGAAAAATATTATTGATGATCTGAAAAATCATGAATTTGATTCTTGAAGCAAGAAAAAGCAGTAAAAAAAAAACAACAACAACAACAAAAAATTACAAGGAATCATTGGATTAAGAAAAGGATCCAAGGCTTTGAGCATCAGTGGATAGGAGGGCCCAAGGAAATAGTTCCGGGCCTAAGCGGCTAAACCAAGCTGTCCCTAACCATGTGCTTGTGGCATGCAGGTCCAAGTAAAAAACTTGAGACTGAGTGGTTAAAGTCCTGATCCAAAGCAAAAAGAGTGTGCTTAAGAGCTCTGGACACCTCTAACTGGGGACTCTAGCAAAGCTGAGTCACAATCTGAAAAGGTTCACCCAGTCATGTGTCTGTGGCATTTGTGTATCTGGTGGTAATACTGGAAAACAAAGTGCTTAGGGCCACGGCCAAGACTCATAAAAGTAGCTGTGTTCAAGAATCAACATACTTAACTAGGAAAATCAATAATACTATCTGAATTCTGAGTTCCTATGGATGCCAATCATTCTGAATTTCAAAGGATAAAGTGAGATGCCAAAACTGTTTGGAAGCAAAAAGCTACTAGCCCCGCTCATCTAATTAGAATCTGAGCTTCACTTAAAACTCTGAGATATTATTGCTTCTTGATTTCTTTTTATCCTCTTTTATTCATCTAGTTGCTTGAGGACAAGCAACAGTTTAAGTTTGGTGTTGTGATGAGCGGATATTTTATACGCTTTTTGGGGGTAATTTCATGTAGATTTTAGTATGTTTTAATTAGTTTTTAGTAAAATATTATTAGTTTTTAGGCAAAAATCATATTTCTAGACTTTACTATGAGTTTTTGTGTTTTTCTGTGATTTCAGGTATTTTCTAGCTGAAATTGAGGGAACTGAGCAAAAATCTGAGTTAGGCTGAAAAAGGACTGCTGATGCTGTTGGATTCTGACCTCCCTACACTCGAAATGGATTTTCTGGAGCTACAGGAGTCCAATTGGCGCGCTCTCAACGGCGTTGGAAAGTAGACATCCAGGGCTTTCCAGCAATATATAATAGTTCATACTTTGCACGAAGATAAATGACGTAAACTGGCGTTCAACGCCAGTATCATGCTGCTGTCCGGCGTCCAGCGCCAGAAACAGGTTACAACCTGGCGTTGAACGCCCAAAACAGCCCCAGGCACGTGAGAAGCTTAAGTCTCAGCCCCAGCACACACCAAGTGGGCCCCAGAAGTGGATTTCTGCACTATCTATCATAGTTTACTCATTTTCTGTAAACCTAGGTTACTAGTTTACTATTTAAACAACTTTTAGAGATTTACTTTGCACCTCATGACATTTTCAGATCTGAATTTTATACACTTTGACGGCATGAGTCTCTAAACTCCATTGTTGGGGGTGAGGAGCTCTGCAGCGTCTCGATGAATTAATGCAATTGTTTCTGTTTCTCCTTTCAAACATGCGTGTTCCTATCTAAGATATTCATTTGCGCTTAATTATGGAGAAGGTGATGATCCGTGACACTCATCACCTTCCTCAATCCATGAACGTGTGCCTGACAAACACCTCCGTTCTACATCAGATTGAATGAGTATCTCTTAGCTTCCTTAATCAGAATCTTCGTGGTATAAGCTAGAACTGATGGCGGCCACTCTTGAGGATCCGGAAAGTCTAAACCTTGTCTGTGGTATTCCGAGTAGGATTCAAGGATTGAATGGCTGTGACGAGCTTCAAACTCGCGATTGTTGGGCGTGATGACAAACGCAAAAGGATCAATGGATCCTATTCCAACATGATCGAGAACCAACAGCTGATTAGCCGTGCTGTGACAGAGCATCTAGACCGTTTTCACTGAGAGGATGGGAGGTAGCCATTGACAATGGTGATTCCCTACATACAGCTTGCCATGGAAGGAGCCTTGCATTTATGAAAGTGAGTAAGCATTATGTTGTAGGGATTCAGAGGACAAAGCATCTCCAAAAACTCCAACATATTCTCCATTACTGCACAACAAGTAACTATTTCACACTCTTTTATTTTTCTAATAATTCCAACTGATAATTTTAATTAATATCCTGACTAAGACTAATAAAATAAACATAGCTTGCTTCAAACCAATAATCTCCGTGGGATCGACCCTTACTCACGTAAGGTATTACTTGGACGACCCAGTGTACTTGCTGGTTAGTGGTACGAGATCATAAGAAATTTTGATTTTGATATTGGGATTAAGATTTCATGCACCACGTGTCATCCTAGGGCAACCTTTGGTCACTCGTCTCAGGTACGGATTCGGTACAAATCGAGGCCCGTTGTACACAGGCCATGTAGTAGGATTCCCCAGTGGCTTAAACCTAGCTCGGTAAACCCTCCGAACTTAGTCCATCTTGTAAATATCGTGAGCATACACTCTCCAATCCAGTCGCTGATTTGCACAACATCCAAACATATGTCGACAAGGAATCCGTTCCACCTGGAACTCACCATAGTCACACTGTTGTTGGTGCACGAAATTGTGATCTCTACTTTTTATCACAACTCAAACAATCCCCGGTAATGGCTCCAAAAACTTGGTGCTCAATACCATGGTCTAGACATAATTTCACAACTTCGCACAACTAACCAGCAAGTGCACTGGGTCATCCAAGTAATAAACCTTACGCGAGTAAGGGTCGATCCCACGGAGATTGTTGGTATGAAGCAAGCTATGGTCATCTTGTAAATCTCAGTCAGGCGGATTCAAATGGTTATGGATGATTTATGAATAAAGCATAAAATAAAGATAGAGATACTTATGTAATTCATTGGTGAGAATTTCAGATAAGCGTATGGAGATGTTTTGTCCCTTCTGTCTCTCTGCTTTCCTACTGTCTTTATCCAATCCTTCTTACTCCTTTCCATGGCAAGCTGTATGTTGGGCATCACCATTGTCAATGGCTACAGTCCCGTCCTCTCAGTGAAAATGTTCAACGCGCTCTGTCACAGCACGGCTAATCATCTGTCGGTTCTCAATCAGGTTGGAATAGAATCCAGTGATTCTTTTGCGTTTGTCACTAACGCCCAGCCTTCAGGAGTTTGAAGCTCGTCACAGTCATTCAATCCTTGAATCCTACTCAGAATACCACAGACAAGGTTTAGACCTTCCGAATTCTCTTGAATACCGCCATCAATTCTAGCTTATACCGCGAAGATTCCGATTAAGGGATCCAAGAGATATCCACTCAATCTAAGGTAGAACGGAGGTGGTTGTCAGGCACACGTTCATAGGTGAGAATGATGATGAGTGTCACGGATCATCACATTCGTCAAGTTGAGGAACAAGTGATATCTTAGAACAAGAATAAGCCGAATTGAATAGAAGAACAATAGTAATTGTATTAATACTCGAGGTACAGCAGAGCTCCACACCTTAATCTATGGTGTGTAGAAACTCCACCGTTGAAAATACATAAGAACAAGGTCTAGGCATGGCCGTGAGGCCAGCCCCTAAAACGTGATCTAAGATAGCATAAAACTCTCCAAAATAGCTACCAAGATGAAAATACAATAGCAAAAGGTCCTATTTGTAGAGAACTAGTAGCCTAGGGTTTACAGAAATGAGTAAATGACATAAAAATTCACTTCAGGGCCCACTTGGTGTGTGCTTAGGCTGAGCATTGAAGCTTTCATGTGTAGAGACTTTTCTTGGAGTTAAACGCCACCTTTTGTGCCAGTTTGGGCATTTAACTCCCATTCTTGTGCTAGTTTGGGCGTTTAACTCCCATTCTTGTGCCAGTTCCGGCGTTAAACGCCAAAATTCTTGAGCTGACTTGGAACGCCTGTTTGGGCCATCAAATCTCGGGCAAAGTATGAATTATTATACATTGCTGGAAAGCCCAGGATATCTACTTTCCAACGCAATTGAGAGCGCACCAATTGGGCCTCTGTAGCTCCAGAAAAATCCACTTCGAGTGCAGGGAGGTCAGAATCCAACAGCATCTGCAGTCCTTTTCAGCCTCTGAATCAGATTTTTGCTCAGGTCCCTCAATTTCTGCCAGAAAATACCTGAAATCACAGAAAAATACACAAACTCATAGTAAAGTCCAGAAAAGTGAATTTTAACTAAAAACTAATAAAAATATAATAAAAACTAACTAAAACATACTAAAAACATACTAAAAACAATGCCAAAAAGCATATAAATTATCCGCTCATCACAACACCAAACTTAAATTGTTGCTTGTCCCTAAGCAACTGAAAATAAAATAAGATAAAAAGAAGAGAATATGCAATGAATTCCAAAAACATCTATGAAGATCAGTATTAATTAGATGAGCGGGGCTTTTAGATTTTTGCCTCTGAATAGTTTTGGCATCTCACTCTATCATTTGAAATTCAGAATGATTGGCTTCTATAGGAACTCAGAATCCAGATAGTGTTATTGATTCTCCTAGTTAGGTTTGATGATTCTTGAACACAGCTACTTTATGAGTTTTGGCCGTGGCCCAAAGCACTCTGTCTTCCAGTATTACCACCGAATACATACATGCCACAGACACATAACTGGGTGAACCTTTTCAGATTGTGACTCAGCTTTGCTAGAGTCCCCAATTAGAGGTGTCCAGGGTTCTTAAGCACACTCTTTTTGCCTTGGATCACAACTTCATTATTTTTTTCTTTTTCGTTTTCCCCTTTTTTTCGTTTTTTTTTTCGTTTTTCTCTCTTTTTTTGTATTCATTGCTTTTTCTTGCTTCAAGAATAATTTTTATGATTTTTCAGATCCTCAGTAACATGTCTCCTTTTTCATCATTCTTTCAAGAGCCAACCATTCATGAACAACAAATTCAAAAGACATATGCACTGTTCAAGCATACATTCAGAAACCAAAATATTGCCACCACATCAAAATAATTAATCTGTTATAAAATTCAAAATTCATGCAATTCTTCTCTTTTTCAATTAAGAACATTTTTCATTTAAGAAAGGTGATGGATTCATAGGACATTCATAACTTTAAGGCATAGACACTAAGACACTAATGATCATAAGACACAAACATAGATAAACATAAGCGTGAAAATTCGAAAAACAGGAAAATAAAGAACAAGGAAATTAAAGAACGGGTCCACCTTAGTGATGGCGGCTTGTTCTTCCTCTTGAAGATCTTATGGAGTGCTTGAGCTTCTCAATGTCTCTTCCTTGCCTTTGTTGCTCCTCTCTCATGACCCTTTGGTCTTCTCTAATTTCATGGAGGAGGATGGAATGTTCTTGGTGCTCCACCCTTAGTTGTCCCATGTTGGAACTCAATTCTCCTAGGGAGGTGTTGATTTGCTCCCAATAGTTTTGTGGAGGAAAGTGCATCCCTTGAGGCATCTCAGGGATTTCATGATGAGTGGGGTCTCTTTTTTGCTCCATCCTTTTCTTAGTGATGGGCTTGTCCTCATCCATGAGGATGTCTCCCTCTATGTCAATTCTAACTGAATAACAGAGGTGACAAATGAGATGAGGAAAGGCTAACCTTGCCAAGGTAGAGGACTTGTCAGCCACCTTATAAAGTTCTTGGGCTATAACCTCATGAACTTCTACCTCCTCTCCAATCATGATGCTATGAATCATGATAGCCCGGTCTATAGTAACTTCGGACCGGTTGCTAGTGGGAATGATTGAGCGTTGGATAAACTCCAACCATCCCCTAGCCACGGGCTTGAGGTCATGCCTTCTCAGTTGAACCGGCTTCCCTCTTGAATCTCTCTTCCATTGAGCGCCCTCTTCACAAATGTCCATGAGGACTTGGTCCAACCTTTGATCAAAGTTGACCCTTCTAGTGTAAGGGTGTTCATCTCCTTGCATCATGGGCAAATTGAATGCCAACCTTACATTTTTCGGACTAAAATCTAAGCATTTCCCCCGAACCATTGTAAGCCAATTCTTTGGGTTCGAGTTCACACTTTGATCATGGTTCTTGGTGATCCATGCATTGGCATAGAACTCTTAAACCATTAAGATTCCGACTTGTTGAATGGGGTTGGTAAGAACTTCCCAACCTCTTCTTCGGATCTCATGTCGGATCTCCGGATATTCACTCTTTTTGAGTTTGAAAGGGACCTCGGGGATCACCTTCTTCATGGCCACAACTTCATAGAAGTGGTCTTGATGCACCCTTGAGATGAATCTCTCCATCTTCCATGACTCGGAGGTGGAAGCTTTTGCCTTTCCTTTTCTCTTTCTAGAGGTTTCTCCGGCCTTAGATGCCATAAATGGTTATGGAAAAATAAAAAGCAATGCTTTTACCACACCAAACTTAGAGGGTTTGCTCGTCCTCGAGCTAAAGAAGAAAGAAGAGAGTAGAAGAAGAAGAAATGGAGGAGATGGAAGTGGCTTTGTGGTTCGGCCAAAGGGAGAGAAGTAGTGTTTAGGTTGTGTGAAAATGAGGTGGTGAAGATGGGTTTATATAGGAGTGGAGAGGGGTGTATGGTTCGGCCATTATGGGTGGGTTTGGGAGGGAAAGTGGTTTGAATTTGAATGGTGAGGTAGGTGAGGTTTTATGAAGGATTGATGTGATTGGTGAAGAGAATGGTAGGATTTGATAGGTGAGGGGTTTTTGGGGAAGAGGTGTTGAGTTAATTGATGAATGGGTGAAGAAGAGAGAGAGTGGTGGGGTAGGTGGGGATCCTGAGTGGTCCACAGATCCTGAGGTGTCAAGTAAAATTCATCCCTGCACCAAGTGGCGAGCAAAAATGCTCTTTATGCCAATTCTGGCATTAAACGCCGGGCTGGTGTCCATTTCTGGCGTTTAACGCCAGCTTCTTGCCCTTTCCTGGCGTTTAACGCCAGTCTGGTACCTCTTTCTGGTGTTAAACACCCAGAATGGTGCCAGACTAGGCGTTAAACTCCCATTTGCTGCCCTTACTGGCGTTTAAACGCCAGCAAGGTTTTCCTCCAGGGTGTGCTGTTTTTCTTTCTGTTTTTCATTCTGTTTTTGCTTTTTCAATTGATTTTGTGACTTTCCATGATCATCAACCTACAGAAAACATAAAATAACAAAGGAAAATAGATAAATATAACATTGGGTTGCCTCCCAACAAGCGCTTCTTTAATGTCAGTAGATTGACAGTGGGCTCTCATGGAGCCTCACAGATACTCAGAGCAATGTTGGAACCTCCCAACACCAAACATAGAGTTTGAATGTGGGGGTTCAACACCAAACTTAGAATTTGGTTGTGGCCTCCCAACACCAAACTTAGAGTTTGACTGTGGGGGCTCTGTTTGACTCTATTTTGAGAGAAGCTCTTCATGCTTTCTCTCCATGGTGACAGAGGGATATCCTTGAGCCTTAAACACAAAGGATTCTTCATTCACTTGAATGATCAATTCTCCTCTGTCCACATCAATCACAACCTTTGTTGTGGCTAGGAAGGGTCTGCCAAGGATGATAGATTCATCCATGCACTTCCCAGTCTCTAGGACTATGAAATCAGCAGGGATGTAATGGTCTTTAATCTTTACCAGAACATCCTCTACAAGTCCATAAGCTTGTTTTCTTGAGTTGTTTGCTATCTTTATTGAGATTCTTGCAGCTTGTACCTCAAAGATCCCTAGCTTCTCCATTACAAAGAGAGGCATGAGGTTTATGCTTGACCCTAGGTCACACAGAGCCTTCTCAAAGGTCATGGTACCTATGGTACAAGGTATTGAAAACTTCCCAGGATCCTGTCTCTTTTGAGGTAATCTCTGCCTAGTCAAGTCATCTAGTTCTTTGGTGAGCAAAGGAGGTTCGTTCTCCCAAGTCTCATTACCAAATAACTTGTCATTTAGCTTCATGATTGCTCCAAGGTACTTGGCAACTTGCTCTTTAGTGACATCTTCATCCTCTTCAGAGGAAGAATACTCATCAGAGCTCATGAATGGCAGAAGTAAATCCAATAGAATTTATATGGTCTTAGTGTGAGCCTCAGATTCCCATGGTTCCTCATTAGGGAACTCATTGGAGGCCAGTGGACGTCCATTGAGGTCTTTCTCAGTGGCGATCACTGCCTCTTCCTCCTCTCCAAGTTCGGCCATGTGGGTCATGTTAATGGCCTTGCATTCTCCTTTTGGATTCTCTTCTGTATTGCTTGGAAGAGTACTAGAAGGGAGTTCAGTAATTTTCTTACTCAGCTGTCCCACTTGTGCCTCCAAATTCCTAATAGAGGACCTTGTTTCAGTCATGAAACTTTGAGTGGTTTTGATTAGATCAGAGACCATGGTTGCTACGTCAGAGTGGCTCTGCTTAGAATTCTCTGTCTGTTGCTGAGAAGATGATGGAAAAGACTTGCCATTGCTAAACCTGTTTCTTCCACCATTATTGTTGTTGAAACCTTGTTGAGGTCTTTGTTGATCCTTCCATGAGAGATTTGGATGATTTCTCCATGAAAGATTATAGGTGTTTCCATAGGGTTCTCCCATGTAATTCACCTCTTCCATTGAAGGGTTCTCAGGATCATAAGCTTCTTCTTCAAATGAAGCGTCCTTAGTATTGCCTGGTGCAGCTTGCATTCCAGACAGACTTTGAGAAATCATATTGACTTGCTGAGTCAATATTTTGTTCTGAGCCAGTATGGCATTCAGATTATCAATCTCAAGAACTCCTTTCTTTTGATTCGTCCCATTGTTCACAGGATTCCTTTCAGAAGTGTACATGAATTGGTTATTTGAAACCATTTCAATGAGCTCTTGAGCTTCTGCAGGCGTCTTCTTCAGATGAAGAGATCCTCCAGCAGAGCTGTCCAATGACATCTTGGACAGTTCAGACAGACCATCATAGAAGATACCTATGATGCTCCATTCAGAAAGCATGTCAGAGGGACACTTTCTGATCAATTGTTTGTATCTTTCCCAAGCTTCATAGAGGGATTCACCTTCCTTCTGTCTGAAAGTTTGGACTTCCACTCTAAGCTTACTCAATTTTTGAGGTGAAAAGAACTTTGCCAAGAAGGCATTGACTAGCTTTTCCCAAGAGTTCAGGCTTTCTTTAGGTTGTGAGTCCAACCAAATCCTAGCTCTGTCTCTTACAGCAAAAGGGAATAGCATAAGTCTGTAGACCTCAGGGTCAACCCCATTAGTATTGACAGTGTCACAGATTTGCAAGAATTTAGCTAAAAACTGATGAGGATCTTCCAATGGAAGTCCATGGAACTTACAATTCTGTTGCATTAGAGAAACTAATTGAGGCTTAAGCTCAAAGTTGTTTGCTCCAATGGCAGGGATAGAGATGCTTCTCCCATAGAAGTCGGAAGTAGGTGCAGTGAAGTCACCCAGTACCTTCCTTGCATTGTTGGCATTGTTGTTGTTTTCGGCTGCCATGTCTTCTTCTTGTTTGAAGATTTCTGTTAGGTCCTCTACAGAGAGTTGTGCTTTAGCTTCTCTTAGCTTTCGCTTCAAGGTCCTTTCAGGTTCAGGGTCAGCCTCAACAAGAATGCTTTTGTCTTTGCTCCTGCTCATATGAAAGAGAAGAAAACAAGAAAATATGGAATCCTCTATGTCACAGTAAAGAGATTCCTTGAGGTGTCAGAGGAATAGAAGGAAGAGGTAGAAGAATTCGAACTTATCAAGAAAGATGGAGTTCGAATTATGCATTGAGGAGGATTGTTAGTCCATAAATTGAAGGATGTGAGAAGAGGGGAAGAAATTTTCGAAAATAAATTAAAAAGATTTTAAAAACATTTTGAAAAATTGAAGAATGATTTTCGAAAAATATGATTGGGAAAGAAATAAAGTGATTTTTGAAAAAGATTTTGAAATTAGAAATCAAAAAGATATGATTGAAAACTATTTTGAAAAAGATGTGATTAAGAAGATATGATTGAAAAACAATTTAAAAAGATTTGATTTTGAAAATTAATGACCTACCTAACAAGAAAGATATGATTCAGACATTAAACCTTTCTCAACAGAAAAGGCAACATACTTGAAATGTTGAATCAAATCATTAATTGATAGCAAGTATTTTTGAAAATGGAAAGAAATTGATTTTGAAATATATGATTGAAAAGATATTATTTGAAAAAGATTTGATTTTGAAAAATTATGAAAACTTGAAAAAAAATTTGAATTAAAAAAAAATCTTCCCTTTTGTGCCATCCTGGCGTTAAACGCCCAGAATGGTATCCACTCTGGCATTTAACGCCCAAAACACTACCCTTTTCGGCATTAAACGCCTAGCCAGGCACCCTGGCTGGCGTTTAAACGCAAGTTTTCCTTCCTCACTGGGCGTTTTGAACGCCCAGCTTTTTCTGTGTAATTCTTCTGCTGTATGTTCTGAATCTTCAATTCTCTGTATTATTGACTTGAAAAGACACAAATTAAAAATTTTTTTGAATTTTTAGTAATGAGGAATAATCAAAATGAAACTAAGATCAAATAAACAATGCATGCAAGACACCAAACTTAGAAGTTTGTATACTATTGACACTAACAAATTGAAAATGCATATGAGACAGTTGTTTAGGGCTTGTGTTGTTTGATCATGTTATATACTTGGTGGTGTTTCTTTTGTTTGTTTATACTATATACCTGGTTGGGCAGTCTGTTTAATTAAATTATGTACAGGTGAGGCACGTACTCCAGACGAGACAGGTAAAGGATATAATCTCAGGGTTGATCCTCTACGTTGTTGCGCTAATCGATACACCCCGTCCGTGCTCAAAAGGGCCACCAAGAAATGCAAGAAATTTGTGAAAGATGTAAAGTAGGCATTTAGAAAGTAGTTGTTGTGTACTTAACATTTTCTATTTATGTTGGAACCTTTTCATTTATCATTTAACTCCTCTATGTTTCAGTAGTGTGCTTGTAGTACGATAACTGCTCTATGTTTTATTACTATGTATTATTGTTGTGTTCTTGACATTTTCTATGTATTCCTGGTTAAGGTCTAAAGTCTCAAATATCGTAGATTGTTTGGATAAATTCTAAAGTCTCAGATTTAGAAAGTAGTTTCATAAAATTACAATGTTCCAATAAAGTAGTTTCATAAAGTAGTTTCATAACTAGGATAAAACATAAACTCGCAAATGCCATAAAGTACTTGGATAAAACGTAAAAGATGTAAATCTACTATGCTGGGTTGCTGGGACCTGCACCAGCTGACCGACGACATCTACTACGGCTGTGTCCTTTGGCTCCACATTGCCTACATCGCCTAGGAAGACATAACATTCGCGTGTCCATCTCGTTCAAGAAACGTGTCATCCTAGGGCGACCTTTGGTCACTCGTCTCAGGTACGGATTCGGTACAAATCGAGGCCCGTTGTACACAGGCCATGTAGTAGGATTCCCCAGTGGCTTAAACCTAGCTCGGTAAACCCTCCGAACTTAGTCCATCTTGTAAATATCGTGAGCATACACTCACCAATCCAGTCGCTGATTTGCACAACATCCAAACATATGTCGACAAGGAATCCGTTCCACCTGGAACTCACCATAGTCACACTGTTGTTGGTGCACGAAATTGTGATCTCTACTTTTTATCACAACTCAAACAATCCCCGGTAATGGCTCCAAAAACTTGGTGTTCAATACCATGGTCTAGACATAATTTCACAACTTCGCACAACTAACCAGCAAGTGCACTGGGTCGTCCAAGTAATAAACCTTACGCGAGTAAGGGTCGATCCCACGGAGATTGTTGGTATGAAGCAAGCTATGGTCATCTTGTAAATCTCAGTCAGGCGGATTCAAATGGTTATGGATGATTTATGAATAAAGCATAAAATAAAGATAGAGATACTTATGTAATTCATTGGTGAGAATTTCAGATAAGCGTTTGGAGATGCTTTGTCCCTTCTGTCTCTCTGCTTTTCTACTGTCTTTATCCAATCCTTCTTACTCTTTTCCATGGCAAGCTGTATGTTGGGCATCACCGTTGTCAATGGCTACAGTCCCGTCCTCTCAGTGAAAATGTTCAACGCGCTCTGTCACAGCACGGCTAATCATCTGTCGGTTTTCAATCAGGTTGGAATAGAATCCAGTGATTCTTTTGCGTTTGTCACTAACGCCCAGCCTTCAGGAGTTTGAAGCTCGTCATAGTCATTCAATCCTTGAATCCTACTCAGAATACCACAGCCAAGGTTTAGACCTTCCGGATTCTCTTGAATGCCGCCATCAATTCTAGCTTATACCACGAAGATTCTGATTAAGGGATCTAAGAGATATCCACTCAATCTAAGGTAGAACGGAGGTGGTTGTCAGGCACACGTTCATAGGTGAGAATGATGATGAGTGTCACGGATCATCACATTCATCAAGTTGAGGAACAAGTGATATCTTAGAACAAGAATAAGCCGAATTGAATAGAAGAACAATAGTAATTGCATTAATACTCGAGGTACAGCAGAGCTCCACACCTTAATCTATGGTGTGTAGAAACTCCACCGTTGAAAATACATAAGAACAAGGTCTAGGCATGGCCGTGAGGCCAGCCCCCAAAACGTGATCTAAGATAGCATAAAACTCTCCAAGATAGCTACCAAGATGAAAATACAATAGCAAAAGGTCCTATTTGTAGAGAACTAGTAGCCTAGGGTTTACAGAAATGAGTAAATGACATAAAAATCCACTTCAGGGCCCACTTGGTGTGTGCTTGGGCTGAGTATTGAAGCTTTCATGTGTAGAGACTTTTCTTGGAGTTAAACGCCAGCTTTTGTGCCAGTTTGGGCATTTAATTCCCATTCTTGTGCCAGTTTGGGCGTTTAACTCCCATTCTTGTGCCAGTTCCGGCGTTAAACGCCAAAATTCTTGAGCTGACTTGGAATGCCTGTTTGGGCCATCAAATCTCGGGCAAAGTATGGACTATTATACATTGCTGGAAAGCCCAGGATGTCTACTTTCCAACGCATTTAAGAGCGCGCCAATTGGGCTTCTGTAGCTCCAGAAAAATCCACTTTGAGTGCAGGGAGGTCAGAATCCAACAGCATCTGCAGTCCTTTTTAGCCTCTGAATCAGATTTTTGCTCAGGTCCCTCAATTTCAGCCAGAAAATACCTGAAATCACAAAAAAAATACACAAACTCATAGTAAAGTCTAGAAAAGTGAATTTTAACTAAAAACTAATAAAAATATAATAAAAACTAACTAAAACATACTAAAAACATACTAAAAACAATGCCAAAAAGCGTATAAATTATCCGCTCATCAGTTGTGGACGGAGGTCGACGGCATACTCTGTTCCAGTTGGCATCTCACGCACTTCAAAGAACTCATTCATCCTGTCGAAGCAATTAACCTGTATGTTTCCTAATTGGTGGACAAAATTGTGATCAACAATATTGGCTCTTTAGTATGTACACAAAAACTATTGTGAGAGAAATCATTATCATGGCACTGGTTGAATTCACAACTCCGTTCAACTAACCAGCAAGTGTACTGGGTCGTCCAAGTAATAAACCTTACGTGAGTAAGGGTCGATCCCACAGAGATTGTTGGTATGAAGCAAGCTATGGTCACCTTGTAAATCTCAGTTAGGCAGATAAAATTATGGAATTTAGAAAATCAAATAATAAAAAGAAAAGAAATAATAAAAGGGATACTTATGCAGCCTCATTGGTGGGAATTTCAGATAAGTGCATGGAGATGCTGTATGGCCCAAGGACGCCTGCTCTCCTATTGCTTCAACTCAATTCTTCTTACTCCTTTCCATGGCAAGCTGTGTATAGGGGTTCACCATCAGCGGTGGCTACTTTCAATCCTCTCGGGAAAATGGTCCTCTGCGGCTGTCACTCGCATGGCTAATCGTCTGGAGGCATCACCCATGGTTGATGGCTACATCCCATCCTCGCAGTGAAAACTACGCTCACGCGCTCTGTCACAGCACGGCTAATCATTGGTTGGTTCCTGCGCCTACTGGAATAGAATCCCTTGATTCTTTTGCGCTTGTCATCACGCCCAGCACTTGCAAGTCTGAAGCACGTCACAGTCATTCATTACCGGAATCCTACTCGGAATACCACAGACAAGGTTAGACTTTCCGGATTCCCAGGATCCTACTCGGAATACCACAGACAAGGTGAGACTTTCCGGATCCTCATAAATGCCGCCATCTATCTAGCTTATACCACGAAGATTCTGTTGGGGAATCTAAGAGATACACATTCAAGCTCGGTTGCATGTAGAACGGAAGTGGTTGTCAATCACGCGCGTTCATAAATAAGAATGATAATGAGGGTTATCTAATCATCACATTCATCATATTCTTGGGTACGAATGAATATCTTGGAATAAGAATAAGAGAGAATTGAATAAAAGAAAATAGAACTGCATTAATACTTGAGGTACAGCAGAGCTCCACACCCTTAATCTATGGTGTGCAGAAACTCCACCGTTGAAAATACATAAGTGAAAGGTTCAGGCATGGCCGAGAGGCCAGCCCCCTAAAACGTGATCAATAGCCTCTTAGGATGAAGAATAAAACAAAACTGAGACCAAAGATGTAACGTGGTCAAAAGACATCTAATACAATAGTTAAATGTTCTATTTATAATAAACTAGCTCCTAGGGTTTACATGAGTAAGTAATTGATGCATAAATCCACTTCCGGGGCCCACTTGGTGTATGCTTGGGCTGAGCTTGATCAATCCACGAGCTGAGGCTTCTCTTGGAGTTGAACTCCGAGTTATGACGTGTTTTGGGCGTTCAACTCCGGATCATGACGTTTTTCTGGCGTTTAACTCCAGACAGCAGCATGTACTTGGCGTTCAACGCCAAGTTACGTCGTCAATTTCCGAATAAAGTATGAACTATTATATATTGCTGGAAAGCTCTGGATGTCTACTTTCCAACGCCGTTAAGAGCGCGCCAATTGGAGTTCTGTAGCTCCAGAAAATCCATTTCGAGTGCAGGGAGGTCAGATTCCAACAGCATCAGCAGTCCTTTTGTCAGCCTTTTTCAGAGTTTTGCTCAAATCCCTCAATTTCAGCCAGAATTTACCTGAAATCACAGAAAAACACACAAACTCATAGTAAAGTCCAGAAATGTGAATTTAACATAAAAACTAATGAAAACATCCCTAAAAGTAGCTTGAACTTACTAAAAATTACCTAAAAACAATGTCAAAAAGCGTATAAATTATCCGCTCATCACAACACCAAACTTAAATTGTTGCTTGTCCCCAAGCAACTGAAAATCAAACAGGATAAAAAGAAGAGAATATACTATAAATTCAGAAATATCAATGAATATTAATTATAATTAAATGAGCGGGACTTGTAGCTTTTTGCCTCTGAATAGTTTTGGCATCTCACTTTTTCCTTTGAAGTTCAGAGTGATTGGCGTCTCTGGGGAACTTAGAATTTGGGATAGTGTTATTGACTTTCCTAGTTAAGCATGTTGATTCTTGAACACAGCTACTTATGAGTCTTGGCCGTGGCCCTAAGCACTTTGTTTTCTAGTATTACCACCGGATACATAAATGCCACAGACACATAACTGGGTGAACCTTTTCAGATTGTGACTTAGCTTTGCTAAAGTCCCCAGTTAGTGGTGTCCAGAGCTCTTAAGCACACTCTTTTGCCTTGGATCACGACTTTAACCACTTAGTCTCAAGCTTTTTGCTTGGACCTTCATGACACAAGCACATGGTTAGGGACAGCTTGATTTAGCCGCTTAGGCCTGGATTTAATTTTCTTGGGCCCTCCTATCCATTGATGCTCAAAGCCTTGGATCCTTTTTACCCTTGCCTAGGGCTCATGGCTTTTTCTGCTTGCTTTTTCTTTTTCTTTCTAAAATTTTCGCCATTTTTTTTCACTGCTTTTTCTTGCTTCAAGAATCAATTTCATGAATTTTTTTTCAGATCATCAATAACATTTCTCTTTGTTCATCATTCTTTCAAGAACCAACAATTTTAACACTCATAAACAACAATATCAAAAGACATATGCACTGTTCAATCATTCATTCAGAAAACAAAAAGTATTGTCACCACATCAATATAATTAAATTAAATTCAATAATAAATTCGAAATTTATGTACTTCTTGTTCTTTTGAATTAAAACATTTTTTCATTTAAGAGAGGTGAAGGACTAATGAATTTTATTTATAGCTTTAAGGCATGGTTACACACTAATGATCATGAAGTAGAGACACAAAAACATTGGTAAACACAATACTAAAAACCGAAAACAGAAAGAAATAAAGAACAAGGAATGAATCCACCTCTAGTGGCGTCTTCTTCTTGAAGGACCAATGATGTTCTTCAACTCTTCTATGTCCCTTCCTTGCCTTTGTTGCTCCTCCCTCATTACTCTTTGATCTTCTCTTATTTCTTGGAGAATGATGGAGTGCTCATGATGTTCCACCCTTAATTGTTCCACATTATGGCTCAGATCTTCTAAGGAGGTGTTGAGTTGCTCCCAATAGTTGTTGGGAGGAAAGTGCATTCCTTGAGGCATCTCAGGGAATTGTTGATGATGAGCTCCCTCATGCATTTCTTGAGGGCCGTGAGGAGCTTCTCTTGCTTGCTCCATCCTCTTCTTGGTGATGGGCTTGTCTTCTTCAATGGAGACATCTCCCTCTATGATAACTCCAGCTGAGTAACATAGATGGCAAATAAGGTGAGGGAAGGCTAGCCGTGCCATGGGTGAGGACTTGTCGGCTATTTTGTAGAGTTCATTGGAGATGACCTCATGAACTTCTACTTCCTCTCCAATCATGATGCTATGGATCATGATGGCTCGATCCACAGTAACTTCAGATCGGTTGCTTGTAGGGATGATGGATCTTTGGATGAACTCCAACCATCCTCTAGCTACAGGCTTGAGGTCCAGTCTTCTTAGTTGGACCGGTTTGCCTTTGGAGTCTATTCTCCATTGGGCGCCTTCCACACATATGTCCATTAGGACTTGGTCCAACCTTTGATTAAAGTTGACCCTTCTTGTGTAGGGGCGTTCATCACCTTGCATCATGGGTAAGTGAAACGCCAACCTTACATTTTTCGGACTGAAATCCAAGTATTTCCCCCTAACCATTGTGAGATAATTCTTTGGACTTAGGTTCATACCTTGGTCATGGTTCCTAGTGATCCATGCATTGGCATAGAACTCTTGAACCATTAAGATTCCAACTTGTTGCATGGGGTTGGTTAAGACTTCCCAACCTCTTCTTTGAACTTCATGTCGGATCTCCGGATACTCATTCTTCTTGAGCTTGAAAGGAACCTCAGGGATCACCTTCTTCTTTGCCACAACATCATAGAAGTGGTCTTGATGGCTCTTGGAGATGAATCTTTCCATCTCCCATGACTCGGAGGTGGAAGCTTTTGCCTTCCCTTTCCCTTTTCTAGAGGATACTCCGGCCTTAGGTGCCATTGATGGTAATGGAAAAACAAAAAGCTTATGCTTTTTACCACACCAAACTTTAAAATTTTGCTCGTCCTCGAGCAAAAAAGAAAAGAAGAGTAGAAGAAGAAGAAGAAAATATGGTAGAGAGGGAGAGAGGTAGGTTCGGCTAAGTGGGAGAAGAAGGGGTTGAGTTGTGTGAAAATGAAGTAGAAGGGAAGGGTATTTATAGGGAGAGGGGAGGGTGGGTGTTCGGCCAATTTGGGTGGGAATGGGTGGGAAATTGAATTTGAATTTTATGAAGGTAGGTGGGGTTTATGGGGAAGAGTGGGTTGATGTGAATGGTGAATGGGGTAATTGGGAAGAGGAATTGAGGGGATTGGTGAAAGGTGTTGGGAAGTGTGACATGGGGAAGAATGAGATTTGGATTAGGAGAGTGTGATTAGGATTAAAAGGTAGGGTGGGAATATGTTAGGTGGGGATCTTGTGGGGTCTACAGATCCTGAGGTGATAAGAAATACCATTCCTTCACCCTATAGGCATGTAAAATGCCTACATGCATCATTCTGGCGTTCAAACGCCCATTGGTGCATGTTCTGGGCGTTCAACGCCCATGTAATGCATGTTTTTGGCGTTGAACGCCAGTTTCATGCTTGTTTCTGGCGTTCAGCGCCAGTTTGTCCTCTCTGTGCACGTTCCTGGCGTTTAACGCCAGGTTGTTGCTTGTTTCTGGCGTTCAGCGCCAGAATGGTGCTCTGTTCTGGCGTTGAACGCCGGCCAGATGCACCTTACTGGCGTTGAACGCCAGTCTGCGCTACCTCCAGGGTGAAAAATTTTTTCTTCTATTTTTGACTCTGTTTTTAATTTTTTTTTATTTTTTTCGTGACTCCTCATGATCATGTACCTAATTAAACACAAAAATAACAAAGAAACAAAATAAAATAAAATTAGATAAATAAAATTGGGTTGCCTCCCAACAAGCGCTTCTTTAATGTCAATAGCTTGACAGTGGCTCTTCTTGGAGCCACAAGGTGATCAGGTCAATGTTGTATAGTTGTCCACACCAAACTTAGAGTTTGGATATGGGATCTTAACACCAAACTTAGAGTTTGGTTGTGGCCTCACAACACCAAACTTAGAGTTTGACTGTGTGGGCTCTTCTTGACTCTGAACTGAGAGAAGCTCTTCATGCTTACTCTCTTTTGTCATAGAGGGATGGCCATGTGCCTTAAACACAAGGTAGTCTCCATTTAATTGAAGAACTAATTCACCTCTGTTGACATCTATCACAGCCCCTGCTGTGGCTAGGAAAGGTCTTCCAAGGATGATGCAATCATCCTCTTCCTTCCTAGTGTTTAAGATTATGAAATCAGCAGGGATGTAAAGGCCTTCAACCTTTACTAGCACGTCCTCTACTATTCCATAGGCTTGTCTCAATGACTTGTCTGCCAGTTGTAATGAGAACAAGGCAGGTTGAACCTCAATGATCCCCAGCTCTCCATTACAGAGAGTGGCATTAGATTTATCCCTGACCCCAGGTCACACAGAGCTTTTTCAAAGATCATGGTGCCTATGGTACAAGGTATTAAGAACTTGCCAGGATCTTGCTTCTTTTGAGGTAGAATTTTCTGAATCCAAGTGTCCAGTTCATTAATGAGCAAGGGAGGTTCACTTTCCCAAGTCTCATTACCAAACAGCTTGGCATTCAGCTTCATGATAGCTCCTAAATATTAAGCAACTTGCTCTCCAGTCACATCTTCATCCTCTTCAGAGGAAGAATAGTCCTCAGAGCTCATGAATGGCAGAAGGAGGTTTAATGGAATCTCTATGGTCTCTAAATGAGCCTCAGATTCCTCTGGATCCTTAATAGGAAACTCTTTCTTGCTTGAGGGACGTCCCAAGAGGTCTTCCTCACTAGGATTTTCGTCCCCCTCCTCCCTTGTGTATTCGGCCTCGTTGATCACATCAATGGCCTTGCACTCTCCTTTTAGATTCTCTTCTGTATTGCTTGGGAGAATACTGGGAGGAGTTTCAATAACTTTCTTACTCAGCTGGCCCACTTGTGCCTCCAGATTTCTAATAGAGGATCTTGTTTCATTCATGAAACTAAAAGTGGCCTTTGACAGATCAGAGACTATATTGGCTAAATTAGAATTGTTTTGTTCAGAATTCTCTGTCTATTGCTGAGGGGATGATGGATATGGCTTGCTATTGCCTAGCCTATTACGTCCACCATTGTTAAAGCCTTGTTGAGGCTTTTGTTGATCCTTCCATGAGAAATTTGGATGATTTCTCCATGATGAGTTATAGGTGTTTCCATAAGGTTCACCCATGTAATTAACCTCTGCCATGGCAGGGTTCTCAGGATCATAAGCTTCTTCAGAAGCTGCCTCTCTAGTACTGTTGGATGCATGTTGCAATCCATTCAGATTTTGAGAGATTATGTTGACCTGTTGAGTCAACACTTTGTTCTGAGCCAATATGGCATTCAGAGTATCAATTTCAAGAACTCCTTTCTTCTGAGGTATCCCATTGTTCACGGAATTCCTCTCAGAAGTGTACATGAACTGGTTATTTGCAACCATGTCAATGAGCTCTTGAGCCTCTTCAGGCGTTTTCTTCAGGTGAATAGATCCACCTGCAGAATGGTCCAATGACATTTTCGAAAATTCAGAGAGACCATAATAGAATATATCTAATATGGTCCATTTTGAAAACATGTCAGATGGACATCTTTTGGTCAGCTGCTTGTACCTTTCCCAAGCTTCATAGAGGGATTCACCATCTTTTTGTTTGAAGGTTTGAACATCCACTCTCAGCTTGCTCAGCTTTTGAGGAGGAAAGAATTTATCTAAGAATGCAGTGACAAGCTTATCCCATGAGTCCAGGCTATCCTTGGGTTGTGAATCCAACCATACTCTAGCTTTGTCTCTTACAGCAAAAGGGAAAAGCAAGAGTCTGTAGACTTCAGGATCAACTCCATTCGTCTTTACAGTCTCACAGATCTGCAAGAACTCAGTTAAAAACTGATAAGGATCTTCAGATGGAAGTTCATAAAACTTGCAGTTTTGTTGCATTAAAGCAACTAGTTGAGGCTTAAGCTCAAAGTTATTGGCTCCAATGGCAGGAATGGAGATGCTTCTTCCATCAAATTTGGACGTTGGCTTTGTGAAATCACCAAGCATTCTCCTTGCATTATTATTATTTTCGGCTGCCATCTCCTTCTCTTGTTCGAAAATTTCTGAAATGTTGTTTCTGGATTGTTGTAATTTAGCTTCTCTTAATTTTCTCTTCAGAGTCCTTTCAGGTTCTGGATCAATTTCAACAAGAGTGCCTTTATCCTTGTTCCTGCTCATATGAAAGAGAAGAAAACAAGAAAAGAAGAGGAATCCTCTATGTCACAGTATAGAGATTCCTTTATGTTAGTAGAAAAAGAAAGGGGTAGAAGAATGAAGAAGATGGTTCGGATTTTTGGATGAAGAGTGGTGAAGAAAAGTGTTAGTAATTAAATAATTAAATAGAAGAAGAAAGGAGAAGAGAGAATTCGAAAATAAGTTTGAAAAGGAGTTAGTGATTTTCGAAAATTAGAGATAAATTGTAATTAAAATTAAAACATGAAACAATTAATTAATTTAAAAAGAATGTTTGAAAAAGGGATGAGATATTTTCGAAAATTAGAGAGGGAAAAGTAGTTAGGTGGTTTTGAAAAAGATAAGAAACAGACAAGAAGTTAGTTAGTTGATTGAAAAAGATTTGAAATCAAAATTGAAAAAGATAAGAAGATAGTAAGTTAGATAAGATTTTTTTGAAATCAAATTTTGAAAAAGATAAAATTTTTGAAAAAGATCAAATAAAAGATAAAAAGATTTAATTCAAAAATTTTCAAATTATTTACTTCACTAACAAGAAACTACAAGATAAGATTCTAGAACTTAAAGATTGAACCTTTCTTAACAAGAAAGTAACAAACTTCAAATTTTTTGAACCAATCACATTAATTATTAGTGAATTTTCGAAAATATGATGTAAAGATAAGAAAAAGATTTTGAAAATAATTTGAAAAATGTTTTTGAAATTTTCGAAAAATGAAAAAATGAAAAAGATATGATTTTTGAAAAAGATTTTGAAAAGATAAGATTTTTAAAATTGAAATTTTGACTTGACTTGTAAGAAACAACTAATTTTGAAAATTTTTTGACCAAGTCAACCCAAAATTTCGAAAATTTGGAGGGAAATAAGGAAAAGATATTTTTTTTTATTTTTGAATTTTTTAATTATGAGAGAGAAAAACAACAAAAATACTTAATGCATGAAATTTTTAGATCAAAACAATGAATGCATGCAAGAATGCTATGAATGTCAAGATGAACACCAAGAACACTTTGAAGATCATGATGAACATCAAGAACATATTTTTGAAAAAAATTTTTGATGCAAAGAAAACATGCAAGACACCAAACTTAGAAATTTTTAATGCTTGGAAAATATGAATGCAAAGATGCACATGAAAAACAAGAAAAGACACAAAACAAGAAATCATCAAGATCAAACAAGAGGACTTATCAAGAACAACTTGAAGATCATGAAGAACACTATGAATGCATGGAATTTTCGAAAAATGCAAGAAAAGATTTTTAAAGCATGCAATTGACACCAAACTTAAAAATTGACTCAAGACTCAAACAAGAAACACAAAATATTTTTAGTTTTTATGATTTTCTAATTTTTTTGTATTTTTATTAATTTGTTCGAAAATAAAGTTTAGAAAAACGAAAAATAAAAGAAAAATTTTTGAAAAAGATTTTTGAAAAGAGAATTACCTAATCTGAGCAACAAGATGAACCGTCAGTTGTCCATACTCGAACAATCCCCGGCAACGGCGCCAAAAACTTGGTGGACGAAATTGTGATCAACAATATTGGCTCTTTAGTATGTACACAAAAACTATTGTGAGAGAAATCATTATCATGGCACTGGTTGAATTCACAACTCCGTTCAACTAACCAGCAAGTGTACTGGGTCGTCCAAGTAATAAACCTTACGTGAGTAAGGGTCGATCCCACAGAGATTGTTGGTATGAAGCAAGCTATGGTCACCTTGTAAATCTCAGTTAGGCAGATAAAATTATGGAATTTAGAAAATCAAATAATAAAAAGAAAAGAAATAATAAAAGGGATACTTATGCAGCCTCATTGGTGGGAATTTCAGATAAGTGCATGGAGATGCTGTATGGCCCAAGGACGCCTGCTCTCCTATTGCTTCAACTTAATTCTTCTTACTCCTTTCCATGGCAAGCTGTGTATAGGGGTTCACCATCAGCGGTGGCTACTTTCAATCCTCTCGGGAAAATGGTCCTCTGCGGCTGTCACTCGCATGGCTAATCGTCTGGAGGCATCACCCATGGTTGATGGCTACATCCCATCCTCGCAGTAAAAACTACGCTCACGCGCTCTGTCACAGCACGGCTAATCACTGGTTGGTTCCTGCGCCTACTGGAATAGAATCCCTTGATTCTTTTGCGCTTGTCATCACGCCCAGCACTTGCAAGTCTGAAGCACGTCACAGTCATTCATTACCGGAATCCTACTCGGAATACCACAGACAAGGTTAGACTTTTCGGATTCCCAGGATCCTACTCGGAATACCACAGACAAGGTGAGACTTTCTGGATCCTCATAAATGCCGCCATCTATCTAGCTTATACCACGAAGATTCTGTTGGGGAATCTAAGAGATACACATTCAAGCTCGGTTGAATGTAGAACGGAAGTGGTTGTCAATCACGCGCGTTCATAAATAAGAATGATAATGAGGGTTATCTAATAATCACATTCATCATATTCTTGGGTACGAATGAATATCTTGGAATAAGAATAAGAGAGAATTGAATAAAAGAAAATAGAACTGCATTAATACTTGAGGTACAGCAGAGCTCCACACCCTTAATCTATGGTGTGCAGAAACTCCACCGTTGAAAATACATAAGTGAAAGGTTCAGGCATGGCCGAGAGGCCAGCCCCCTAAAATGTGATCAATAGCCTCTTAGGATGAAGAATAAAACAAAACTGAGACCAAAGATGTAACGTGGTCAAAAGACATCTAATACAATAGTTAAATGTTCTATTTATAATAAACTAGCTCCTAGGGTTTACATGAGTAAGTAATTGATGCATAAATCCACTTCTGGGGCCCACTTGGTGTATGCTTGGGCTGAGCTTGATCAATCCACGAGCTGAGGCTTCTCTTGGAGTTGAACTCCGAGTTATGACGTGTTTTGGGCGTTCAACTCCGGATCATGACGTTTTTCTGGCGTTTAACTCCAGACAGCAGCATGTACTTGGCGTTCAACGCCAAGTTACGTCATCAATTTCCGAATAAAGTATGGACTATTATATATTTCTGGAAAGCTCTGGATGTCTACTTTCCAACGCCGTTGAGAGCGCGCCAATTGGAGTTCTGTAGCTCCAGAAAATCTATTTCGAGTGCAGGGAGGTCAGATTCCAACAGCATCAGCAGTCCTTTTGTCAGCCTTTTTCAGAGTTTTGCTCAAATCCCTCAATTTCAGCCAGAATTTACCTGAAATCACAGAAAAACACACAAACTCATAGTAAAGTCCAGAAATGTGAATTTAACATAAAAACTAATGAAAACATCCCTAAAAGTAGCTTGAACTTACTAAAAATTACCTAAAAACAATGTCAAAAAGCGTATAAATTATCCGCTCATCACTAATGCAAGTTGATTTGCATGCAGTTTCAAGGTCACAACCTTAGAAAAAACATGTCCAGTTGTTATCCGCGACTCTGCTTCGTCTCTTTTTCTGGTGAACAACTCGTTAAGACTGTAGAATGTTGCTTTGACAAGTGCAGTGATAGGGAAATTGTGTGCACCCTTCAAGACTGAGTTGATGCATTCCACTAGGTTTGTGGTCATGTGACCCCATCGATAGCCACCATCGAATGACAATGCATACTGTTTGCGGGAGATTCGGTTTTACCAGTTAGTGTAAGCCTCTCCCCGTTCTCGTAAACGCTGGTAGCGTAGTTCGTACTCGCGAATAGTCCTCGAATATCCTGCACAATAAGCAAAAACAAACAAGCAACGAATAGATGAGAAACACTGGTTGAAGGTAACTCTGTTAATAACGAATTTTGAATTACTAAATTTTACCTATATTGACGACAAGTTTTTGCAAGTACAGTGCCTTGAACTTTCTCAAAAAATTTGACTCTATATGCCTGATGCAAAACATGTGGAAAGCTCTCAGAGGCGATCAAGCTCCGTTACTCCGAGCCACAACTGCATTAATGGATTTGTGTCGGTCAGAAATCAGTCCCACACCATCTCGAGTCACAACATGTTGTCGCATGTTACTAAGAAAAAAGTGCCATGCATCAGAAGTCTCTCCCTCCACAATAGAAAACGCAATTGGGACGATATTATTGTTACCATCCTATGAAACTGCAACCAACAGACAACCCTTATACTTTTCGTACAAGTGAGTTCTATCAACCTGGACAACTAGCTTACAATGTCTGAACGCTCTAATGCAGGGGTAATAACTCCAAAAGACTCGATGCAATACCCGGATATTAGCTACCAAGTCATCGCCTTGATATGCAGGAATAGTCTCAAAATGGACGACTGCTGATGGCTCCTTATGACACATGGCCTTAAACCATATGGGCAAAGCTTTGTACGATGCTTTCCAACCTCCAAATATTTATTTTCCACTGATTTTTGCTTAGCCAACCATGTTTTTTGATAGCTGATGGTGTAATTGAACTTTGACTGCACTTCCGCAATAACTGATTTCACCTTTATTGAGGGGCCAGCCTCAACCAACGGCTTTATTGCTTCTGCAATTGTGTTCGAATCCAGCTTTGAATGATACTGTGAAATGGTGGCTGTAGTACAAGTATGACTACTGTTGTACCTCCTTATAACCCAACAATACTTTCTGCTGATCATGCTAACCCTGATAAGCCAATCACACCCTGATCTATATTGTGTACACTTGGCATAAAATGTCAAAGGCTCCGACTCATACACCCAGTAGTCTATGCCTCATCGGATGGTATAATCTTTCATCGCCATAATAACAGCTTTCCTAGAACTGAATTCCATTCCGGCTGCAAATTCACCATCTGCGACCATAGTAATTTCTACCACATTGACAGCCATATGAAAAATATTTAATACAGAAATATTTAATAACGGAAATTAAAAGTAAATCAATACTCACTACATCCACATTAATATAAATAAAATTTCCATCATGTTATTATCTCACTTTTAACATAATAAAACCATAAACACATAAATAAATATGGATTAATGCATACTAATTAATATTTGACTAAATTAATAACTCACTAAAAATATTATTATCTTAATTTTAATTACATAAAGACATAAACAATTGTTAATTGAGTGTAGTTGTCACTTAGCTATTTGGTACATCGATCAATATAGATCATTACCAAAAGTCTAATCCTTCGTATAAATATATGCATTTACGTACCTGCACTCATATATTTTGAAAACTCCGGCGCATGCATGGCTTCTAAGTCCAGAACCCGCATGAAAGATGGATTCTCAAATGGATGTTCGTTTGCGAGTGCATTTGTGACGTCTGCTACATTTGGAGCCATCGCCCCATCACCTTGATCTTTGTCTCCGTCTGGAGCAACAACTTCGTAATTGCTTTCAAACTCTTCCTCACTGTCCCTATTGTAATCTTCCCGTTCAATATTTCGGTCAGCTTCAGATTTTTCGAATTCAATGTACAACTCGATGATCGATATCTGAGCACGAGTTTCAATATACATTGAAAACATCTCTTACATACTCGCTTCGTCGGTTACATATTTAGTTTGAAATTGAACGAATCCACCAAATACCGGTATGGGATATCTGTATAAAATACATGATATTTTTCTTGACATTTCAGAATCTATCTTCTCACAAATCACACCTTTTATATCTTCAAATGAGATTGTGAATGGAATAACAATATCTAACGGATTCTCGCAACTAAATTTCACTCCTTCAGATGTTTGTAATAAAATCTGACCAAAATAATATACTTTTAGCAGAACTCTATCATCCATTTCTCACACTTTCATAAATATGAACTTCACTATCAGATTTTTTAGGTTCATACGAAATAAGAGAGATGCAGGAGTTGGGGGAAGAAGAAGAACAAACAGAACATGAAGAAGGAGATCTGAGAAGTTGCATCTGAGTTTCACACACACACACACATGTTTAAATCGGACCCACCAGTTAGTATTGTTCGAATTAAATAAAATACTTAACAAACAACTCGGACCGTCCGAGTTCAATTTCACAATATATATATATATACTAATCAAACGGTCCGATTAGCTCCGGCCAAATTCAAATTCTCCCTCCAACCAACTCGGACCGTCCGATTGGTGGTCAATTATTTTCAGAACAAAGAAATCAGACGGTCTGATTTTTCCCTGTCATTGTTCAGAAAAGTTTGTCCCACACCCGTGTCTAACACCTGTGTTAGCCATAACCAAGCACAACTCACACCCTGGTGGCATATCAAAAAAAATGAGCCAAAAACAAAGGCAAGAAACTGGTACTGAGTACAGATACACTTTGAGATAATTTTTAGGTTCAGTATCCATTATATAGTCTTATACTGGAGGATACGTATATTATTGTAATGAATTTAATTATAATATTACATACTTGTATTATTGTTGTCATATGGTTAATTAAAAATATTTGTTTTAAAAAAAATTAACAATTTAAAATTTTAAAATTATACAAAATATGTACAAAACCTCTTTATAGATAGTGCTGTGTTGGTTTGATTTTTATTTTTTATTTCATCTAATTTTATTCAAATAATTTTAAATTTTAAAACTATAAAATATTTAATTTAAAATTCAGATAATTATAATTTAAATTAATAATTTAATTTAAGCCTGTAAGGTCCCACATCGGTTGGGGATGGGAACGAAGCATGTCTTATAAGGGTGTGGATACCTCTCCCTAGCATGACGCGTTTTGACGAGTGAGTGTGGGGGGCTTCGGCTATCATCCCTATCGTCAAAGGCAAAACTGTGAGGCCTTGTGTGCCAAAGCGAACAATATGGTGCTAGCAGGTGGTCCAAGCTGTTACAGAATTGTAAGGTCCCACATCGGTTGGAGAGGGGAACGAAGCATGCCTTATAAGGGTGTGGATACCTCTCCCTAGCATGACGCATTTTGACGAGTGAGTGTGGGGGACTTCGGTTATCATCCCTATCGTCAAAGGCAAAAGCGTGAGGCCTTGTGTACCAAAGCGGACAATATCATGCTAGCGGTTGGTCTGGACTGTTACAAAGCTAATAAAAATAAATATATTCGTATTATTATACTAATTATTTATAAGTACTGTCAAATTAATTTAAAAAGAATGACATTATTAGTTAAGTTATGCGCGTATAAAAATAAATTGGTTACACTCATGACTTAATCTAATAATGCCATATTCTATATTGATATAGTATGATAGTATTCATACGGATATATCTAGGAGATAATAATTTTATTAAATATAGTACTTTTATTAATTATCAAATATTCATTTAATGTTTGTACTTATATTTAAAAAAAATTAAAAAAATTAAGTTGACAGTATTCATAAATAACCTTATAAGTACAATAATATAAGTATATTTACTTTTAATAGTGTAAATTAAATTGTTAATTTAAATCTATTATATATTTCTAATTTTATAATTAAAATATATCATATGTTACTTTCTCATTGCAATTAGAATCAAATTTTTCCCTCCAAAATTAAGAAATTCTTCTTTCTTCCTTATTAATTTTACAACAAAAATATGTCACATGTCACTCCCTCCTTATAATTGAAATTAAATCTTTTCCTCCAAAATTAAAGAATTCTTCCCTCCTCCATACTAATTTTACAACCAAAATGTGCCACATGTCACTCCTTCATTGCAATTAAAATCAAATATTTTCCTCCAAAATTAAAAAGTTCTCCACTCCTCCATCTTCCTTTTTATATCTCTCTCATTCTTTCAACCATTCTATCTATTTTATATATCATTATTAATATCAATGACTAATTACTAATTTAACAATCAAAATGTGCAACATGACAATCTTTAATTGTATTAAAATTAAAATTAAAATATTAAAATTGAAATTAAAATATACCTATATTATGTATCATATATTACTATCTAATTTAATAATAATGTGTCACATAACACTCTGTTATTAAAATTGAGCGCAAATATTTTTTTCAAAATTAATAAACTCCCTTTCTAAATTCTCTCATCTATCTCTCTCCATTTTTCTATTTCTTTCTACCATTTTTACTCTATATATAATTTATATTTTATATTAGTAATTTGACAAATCAAAATATGTCGTATGATATTTTTTGTTACAATTAAAATACATTTTTTTCCAAAATTAACAAACTCTCACTCTCATTCTCCATCTTTATCTTTCTTTCTCTTTTCTCTCATTCTCAATTTTTTCTACCTTTCTATTCTACAGAAAACAAAATTAACAAAATAATATAATTCAAATAAAAAATATTATTGTTATTATTATTATATAGATATTTTTTAGTTTTTTATTTAGTTTTAAATTTTTACCACTTATCTTTATAATCTATATTTTTATTTCTCTTTTTTCAAATATTTATTACATATAATTTGGAGAGAATACTAATGTTATAATTAAAAGTTAGAATCAAGATTCAATTGTTTTAAAAAAATTAGTTTTGAGTTAATTTTATAACTATTAGTATAATTTTTATGCTAATATCTAATTATATTTTTATATATATAAAGAGAAAAAATATTATTTTTAAATAACAAGTATAAAAAATAATTATTTTTATTTGTGCAACAGACTTAATACTTAATTAAATGTAAAATTATACACATTAAATTGTTTCAGGATTTAGCTAACAAATGTTAAAATTAATTATTAATAAAAAATTAGACTTTTTTATTTAAAAATAATAACTAAAAATCTTATTATTTGATTTTTTATCTATAGATACTTTGGTCTTCTTAGCCAAAGATTTTTGTCAATCTACGATTTTTTTTTAAAAATAGTTTAATTTTATAAATCTTTTGTGCCATGCATAATATATACTGTCAGAATAAAGTGAACCCTAATTTTAAAAAATGTATACTCCCATAATTTTATTACGGGTAAAAATACTAGTTATAATCATCTAAATTTTAATTTTTTTTGTAACTATCTAAATTTTAAATTTTAAAATTTAAAATTATTTGAATAAAATTAGATGAAATGAAAAAATAAAAATCAAACCAAAATTACATTGTCTAAAATATTATAACAATATATGAAAAGGTTTTGCACACATCTTGAATAATTTTAAAATTTTAAATTATTAATTTTTTAATTAAAAAATTTAAATCGTTAATTTTTCAAAACGAATATTTTTAATTAACCATACGAGTACAGTAATACAAATACGTAATATTATAGTTAAATCGTTAGAATAATATAGTATCCATACACATATCTCAGGTATTGAACCCAAAAATTATCTAAGAGTGTACTTAGGTACTCTGTACCTATTTCTTGCTTTTGGTTTTTACCTCGGGTGCAACTGGGATGTTGTTTAAACTTTTTTGTTAGAACTCGGATACTCAGTATCTGAGATGTGCCTTTAATGTGATAATTGGCATCGTATCCGGGATATAACATATTGTGTATATTGATAAATACTCTACTATTTACGTATTTTTGTAAATATTATATTTATTTAATTTAAATATAAAAATCTATTTTTTTTACATATAAAAAAATATTAGTATTACACAATGAGATGGATGTATATAAAGTATTTATACTACTATGTGTGTTTATTTAGATTACAGTTTGTAAACGGGAGTTTGCATAAAATTGATTTTGCAAACCTGATTTTGATGAAAAGTAAGTTTGTATTAAGGTGATTTATGTTTGGCAATCTTTATATCAAATTGGATTATAGTAAAATAAATGTTGTTTGGATTATACTACTCAAAATCACTTTTAGATGAAAAATTACTAGAAGAGACATCAATTAAAATAATTTTTTATATTATTCTATTATTTTATTTTAGATATTTTAATAGATCTTCCTAATTTATTTTAATAAAATTAATATTTACTTACTAAATTAAAGTAACATAAAAGTTGACAAAATATATTTTAATAGATAATGTAAAAAATATTTATCATATAAATAATAAATATAATAAAAAACATAAAAATCAAAATATGAAAGAAAGAACTAAAAATAATAAGAAAAAATTAAAATCTTTACCTTGGCAGTAATGGAAATAAATCTGAAAGAGTTTGATGGAAAAAAAATTTGTAACGAAGAACATACAGAGAATTGCTGTGAAATTATGTGGTTATGTGTATCTTTTTTATAGAAGAAATAAAGGGTAGAGTTGGTAGATATGGAATAAATTTCTTACCTAATTCCTCCAATGGTAATTAACCTTCCCAACGTGAACGCAGAAGTTAGAATTTTTAGCTTCACGTGAACGTACTTTCAGAGGTAAAAGCACTTCTGGGTTAGGGGTTCCAAAAGTTGCCAAACGTAACAATGGGACGTTCAAGATGCTCAAATGGACTTTTCTATTCCCCAACGTGAATCTCAAACACACCCTATAATGTCAGTGCAAAACGCAGTTTGTGATTTAATTTCATCTTTTTTTATTTCAATCCTGCAAAATGTAAGTTGCAGTTAGCATTTTAATATTTTTAAACATGCAATCTGAAAAATGCAAGTTGCGTTTTACCCTTTTTTTTCATTTTGAACTTCACAAAATGCAGGATGCATTTTGTAATATTAATTTGTTTTATTATGAAAATTACAAAACACAAGTTGCGCTTCATAAAGTGTAGGTTGTATTTTGATTAAATAAACATGCAACCTGAAAAATGCAAGTTACGTTTTACCCTTTTTTTTCATTTCGAACTTCACAAAATGCAGGATGCATTTTGTAATATTAATTTGTTTTATTATGAAAATTACAAAAACACAAGTTGCGCTTCATAAAGTGTAGGTCGTATTTTGATTAAATAAAATATTTTAATCCGAGAACCTTACCTATAAATATCATTGTCATTCATCTCTCTTTCATATTAGCAATTTTTTTTTGTGACAATTAGTAGTATAAAAAAATTGAGTGAGGTGAGGTTGAGGCCATAGAAGATATTGCAAATTTGTGAGTGTATTATAACGGTGAGATCATACCAAACACACAAGAGGGAGTGACTTTTATTTGTGAATGTCCATTTTTTTTGCTATTCCATGCAACATGAGTTTTGTAGAGTTGCGAATGACCTTTGTGAGAACATACAAAGTCACATCTCAAAGAGAGTGAGCAATATTTTATACATAAATTATGTACAAGTATTTAGTGGGTTAATATAGTTTCAAATAATGTCCATCACTGACGATGCATGTATACAACAGATGTTCTATATTCATCAACAAACCCGATTTTACGTGCCAATGATAGAGTTGTACATTGAGTTTGAACAATATTTGGGGCTGGATGCGATTGGCAAGGAGGTGAATATGGATGAACTCGGGGATATAGATTGGGAAGAAGATAACGACAATAAAGAGGAATTCGAAGCTAACTACGAAGTCGATGACAAAAATATTGACAAAGACGAGGTAAGCAACCGGCGGTGCAAAATGAAACAGATGTAGTTGTCAAACAGCCCCCTTTTGGAGTTCCTTCTTTTATATGAATTCTGGATCTCGCAGTCATGCATGCTCCGGAATTTCCTGAGTATGCAAATTTGGCTATGTTATGTTAATTAATTAAAGTTACTATTACCATTTCTTTATTTAGCCTTGACCGACTAATGGTGGTTTGCATTTCATAGGTGAAGACAATGTTGCGGTGAAAGATGGTGAGTTTAGTATTAGAATAGAATTTGGTTCTAGAGAGTCGGTGATCTCTACAATCAAAAGCTACACTATCTTTAGAGGAGTTGATTACACTATACATGAGTCGGAGCTGCAGACATTCTACGCAAAATTCAAGGGGTATGGTACAGGATGCGATTGGCTTATCCGAGCAAGCCTGAATTGGAAGAAAGGTTGTTGGGAGACTAGGAGATACAATGGCAAACACATGTGCACCATGGAAATAATTTCGCAAGATCATGCCAAGTTGGACTCAGACATCATTGTAGAGGCTATCATGTCGTTAGTTGATGCAGACCCATCGATAAAGGTAAAATCTATTATTGCAGAAGTTCAATACAGGTTCAACTACACTATATGCTATCGCAAGGCTTGGTTAGCAAAATAAAAGTCCGTTGCAAAAATTTCGAATTGAAAAGTTTCTTACCAAACTCTATCAGTATGGTTAAAAATAATGTGCGCCAAGGTCTCGTGTTGAAATCAAAACTCTACTTGTTTATCATGATAGTGAGGAGGTAAATGGTGTCAGAGTTCTTCATCGAGTATTTTGGAGCTTCTATTTGTGTATTACAACATTTAGACAGTGCAAGCCATTGATGCAGATTGATAGCACACACCTTTACGAAAAACATAAAGGTGCACTTTTAATTGCAGTTGCATAAGACGACAACCAAAATATTGTGCCGAGTGTTTTTACCATTGTGGAGGGTGAGACGGTAGATGCGTAGGAGTTTTTCTTTACTAATTTGCAAAGATATATTGTTGTCAACCAGCTCAACAAGCGCAATGAGATGTTTGAGGTTCGTGAAACGTGATACGGTTATATATACATTGTTAATCTTGAACAACGAAATTGCGATTGTGGTCATTTTCAGGTCGAGTGACTTCCATGTCACCACATTCTTGCATGTTACGTCAATTGCCATCTTGATTGGCAAGTATAGTACATGACGTGTACAACTTGTCCGAAATTTCCGAGGTCTATAGAACCGAGTTTGTACTGATGGGTGGCCCATCTACGTGGGCCTAGATACGATGGAGTGAACGTGATCGCCAATTGGACATTAAGGGACATATCCGTATTCGATGTCCTCAACCCGCAGTTCCAAGCTCTGCTCGAGGTCAATAGGATTTAGGAAAATTAGTGTATTTTTTACTTTTTTTTTATGTAACTTCTTTATATATTTATGCATGTTAACTTTTTTATTTAACCTTTTTACGTATTTAAGCATGTGTACTTTTTTATGTATGCGTTAAAATAAAGCAAAATCAAACTTACAATAATAAAGATAAGAACAAACAGAAACGTCTAAATATAAAATCAAACATGCAACAATAAAGACAAGAATAAAAAGAAATATCCAAAGATAAAATCAAACGTACAATAATAAAGATAACAATAGAAAGAAACGTACAAAAGAAACGTGCAATAGGCTATTTTTTCTAGAGCAATTTTTTCACTTTCTTCAAATAATACGATGCGGTGTATTTCTAGAATTACCTTTTGAGGTATATGTGGCTCTGTTGTCGGCTATCCCATATATGACAGCCACACAAATTGCACATCGATAAATACGACGACAATCAGTTAAATTATTAAGGATAAACTACCAAAAATGCACTCAAATAATTTTGTCGCTGATAAAAATACACCAAAATTTTGTAATCGACAAAAATACCTTCAAATAATTTTAAAACGCGACAAAAATATTCAATATTAAGTATGTATTTCTCAAAAAATGCTTTAGAGCTTGAATTTTGATGAGATTTTTTGCAAGCATGATTAGAAAATTGAGATATTTTTTTTCTTAAAATTCGGTAATTTTTCGCTAACTATATGTTTTTGTGATTTTTTAAAAGTATTATTAGTTGTTGACAAAAAAATAAAAAATATATATTTAGCAAAAATTCACCAAGTTTTAAAGATAAAAATATCTTATTTTTCTAATCATGCTTGCAAAAAATGCTTCGAAATTCAAACTCTAAAATATTTTAATGTTGGGCATTTTTGTTGCGTTTTTAAATTATTTGAGAGCATTTTTGTCGATAACAAAATTCAAATGCATTTTTGTCAGTGACAAAATTATTCAAGTGCAATTTGGTGGTTTACCCAATTATTAAATATAGAAAAATTCTTAGCAGAAATTGTTAAAACATACGTTATTCACACCCATGTTATATAGTTGTTGCCTAAATTGCGCCGTAGACATTCAACTACAATTTCTTAGTCAGCGCCAATGACTCCACCCAAATCAATTTACATTGGTTATAATAATAATAATAACGACGATAACCATTACCATTGCCCAATTGAAACGCCACGCACTGGAAGCTCATTGTAAAAACGGGTGCCATCTACGATATATGCTTCCACACCCAAATAAAAAGCAGAATAAGTGGGTCGTCCATCTCTTTACAGTCATATCGCAATGTATAATACAACGACCAATATAAATGTTTCAGACTAGCCGCCCCCAACTGTAAGTCGAATTTGATGAAAATCTCGAAGAAGAGGTAACCTCTTCGAGTTGGCAGAAGTGGTCAACTTGTCTGAAAACACAAAAGTTCCAAGAAAGAAGAATATGCCATCCCGGACATACCACTCGATCGACTTTTGCGTATTTAATAGTTCGATATCTTTGCATTGCCGAAACCATGCTAGGTTTACCTTCCCCAACATGTGATCATTAGGACCGGGCTGCCTACCAAAAACTACTACGTAGTTATCCACCAAGAACTCGTGACTACTATCTGTTGTGCCCGTCATGGAGTCCCCATTAATTAGTAGGCCAAGTATATGTGTGACGTCTTCTAGGGTGATAGTTACCTCACCGATTGGAAGGTAAAACGTGGGATTTCAGGCCTCCATCGCTTCACCAAAGCACTCAACAGTGCATAATATCCCCTTAAACCACTTATTCACAAAACTTGATTGAACCCGGTTGATACTAGGGTGGCTGCAGTTGTCTTGTTATAGTTTTCTAGTGAATCAAATTTTTTGGACAATAGATTTCTGGTAACCTGCAGAAGAAAAATTAATAATAATGATGATGATGATGATGATTATGATTATGATGATGATGATGATGATGATAGTAACAGTAACGATACTACACACAACAATAACAATAATATCTAAACATAATAATAGTGATCTCCTACAACATTTTTATAATTATATAACTCAAAACTATAAGGATGAGAATATCAAGAAAGCATAATAGAAACAAAGGATATCAAGAAGCAAAAAAAAAAAAAAAACAAACTCCTAACTATTAGCAAAAACAATAAAACAAGTAAAAAGCAAGCTATTCACACTATTCACATATTAACAATAGCCAATAACAAGCATACATTGCAATTTCCCAACAATGGTGTCAAAAACTTGATGAGCGCTAAACACCAATTTAGAATATCACAAGTTTAAATCTCAAGATTCGTTGTAGCTCTGAACCGAAATTCACCGCTTTTTAAAGTTTAGTAAAAGTGTCACAGAGTTTCAAATCAATAACCCGGACTTTTAATCCCTGATCATTCTCCCTTGAAATCACAATCGAGTGCTCAATTATTGGCTATGGTAAAAAAGGAGTTTGGATCACAATTAACGGGAATTAAATAGCAAGAAATTAAAGAAGTAAGGAAGAAATTAAACTAGGAGCAATTAAGACCAAGGTTCTGAAAATTAGTTCGAACCGGCCGGTCAAACCGTGAACTAGTGAGCAAGATGGTTCGGTTAGAAGCCATAACTGCTAAATTCAAAAATCGTTATCAAACCGTCGAACAGGCCAAAAACCGGTCGATCGAGCCGAACAGGAACTCGGCCGATTTTCAAAAATCTTCACCAAACGGCGCCGTTTCGTTCATTGTAGGAAACTCTAACTCTGCAAATGTGAACCTCTTCCCTAAAATCCAAACGAAGCACTCTGCCTGCTTCCTCTCCAACTCACGCGACCCTCCTCCTCCTTCCTCTCCAACTCGAGCTCCTCCCTCACTCCTACACTTGCTCCGTCCAGCCACCGTCGTCAAAGCCACTACCTTGCTCAAAGCCGGTCGTCTCCACCGTTGTTTGAACTTCGAAGCCACCATCGCCGCTGCAACTGGTCTCGCCTTGTTCCTCCATCGCGCAGCCACTGTCCCGCTGCGCCGCCTCTATTTCACTGCGTTAGCCCCATTGTCGTGCTCCTTGTCCCGCTCTGTGCTCTGTCTCAAAGGATCTAGTACGTTCCTTAATTGATTGAGTGGGTAAGTACATTCATCTTCCCCCTTGACTAAGCCCGATCGAGTTAGATTTTCACAACGATACTATAACCTCTACTCCCTTTAGAAGGTTGTTTTTTTATTTTTTTAACTGTAATTATTGTTTTAAACTTTTAATTGGTTAGTTAATCTATGATTTTTTGTCTTGCTTCTTCAGTTGTTGTTATCATTAGTCATTACTATGATTTAGGATAGCGGTGTTCATGGATCGGATCCGATCTGCATATTCGCGATGTTTATCTGAATCCGATCCGAAAATTTCAGATATGGATCCGACCTGCAAGGCTTTCGGATTGGATCGGATCTACACATTAATCGAATCGGATTGCGGATTTTGTTTTGGTATCCGCATATCCGATCCGTATATCCGCGTATCCGCAAAAATAAAGAAATAAATAAGTAAATATTCTTTTTATATTTTATTTCAACTAATAATTATCATATATGTTGTATTATTTTAATTTATTATTTAAGAAAAGTATGTTTAATAGTATTTAAGAGTAAACATATTTAAAAGAATAGAAAAATAAATTTTATTGATATTTTTTTAATAAAAATAAGCTTTTAAAAGTATTTTTTGTGTTTTTGCGGATATATCCGATACCCGATCCGATCCGATCCGCAAATATGCAGATTGGATCCAACCTTAAAAACTGCGGATATTGGATCCAATTCGATCCGATCCGTTGATTTTAGTGCGGATCGGATCAAAATTTTGACTATATCCGATCTGATCCGATCCGATCCGCATTCACCCCTAATTTAGGATTATTGATGGTCTTGAATATTGATTCTGATATGCTCTGATTCTATTAATTGATTGATTTGGTTCTGGTAATTGTTGATTTGAACCTTGGTGAAGTTGTTCAGTTACCTAACTTGTTGGAATTGAACTTGGGCAACAACACAAACTAGAAGGAAGCATCCCCTCTGACTTCAATTCATCGGAGCTCTCTATTCTCTTGATCTTAGTGGGAATTTGCTAAATTGAACAATTCCAAGAGTGCTTGGAGAATTGAAGCAGTTGCAGTGGTTGAATCTATCTCGCAATAATTTTTCTGGCACAATTCCATCTAATTTTAATGGCAGGTCAAGCTTAACTTTTGTCAACATATCATATAACCAGTTAGATGGGCCTCTTTTAAATAACAGAGTCTTTCTTCATGCTTTAATTGAATCATTGAAAAATAACAAAGGTTTGTGTTGTAATGTCACTGGCTTGGTGCCATCCCCAAGCAGTGCTAGCGACAAAAGTCACAGGGTCATGTTATTGGTTCTGCTTCTTATCTTTGGAGTATTAGCACTAATAATTTGTGTGATTGGTGTTTCAAAGAAATGCAACTAGAAGAACAATTTTCCATATGGAGTCATGAACTCATGATGGAAAAATGGCATTTGAAACCATCATTAAAGCTGCTAATAATTTTGATGACAAATATCTCATTGGCATTGGAGGGCAAGGATCCGTTTACAAGGCTGAGTTGTCTTTAGGTATGGTTGTTGCTGTGAAAAAAACTTCACATGGAATCAGATGTGGAGGATAAGTTCAATTGGAAGGCATTTGAAAATGAGATCAAAGCATTGACACATCATAAAGTTGTATGGTTTTTGCCAGCATAACGATTCTTCTTTTTGGTATATAAATTATAATTATGTTTTAGTATTTTTATTTATTATTTATTATAAAACAGTTATTTCGATTGAACCACGGTTGAACCGGTTAAACCAATAAACTAGTAGCTAGAGCGGTTCGATGACCGATTCGGTTTTTAGAACCTTGATTAAGACAATTAACTAGTAAAAGGAAGTAAATTCAAATGCTAAAAAGATCTTAGCAAGGATTAAGGGTTAAATATCTCTATCCTTGTTAATAACCACAACATGATAATTACAAAGAGCGACCCGAATTTGTCAACCTCTACATATTGAGGAAAGTCAATTAGACTTAATTAATCCTAATCCACAATTTCTAACCAACTTACTAATTGAATTAGTAAAAGATTAGCGTTAATGGAAACAAGATTAATTATTATCTCTAAATTGTCAATCAACTTGGACATCAATGACTCAAGGTCGCCTAACTTTTCAACCCCAAGCCAAGAAGGAGAAAATCTACTCTATAACTAGTCCAAGTATTTTATTAAATACCTAGTGTGCATAAATATAAAACTTCATAAATGACAAGAAATAGCAAAAACTATGACAATCAGTTATAAGAATTTGATAATAATAACTCAAATAAGCATGAATAAAACATAAAACATCCAATTCATTAATATAAACCATAAATTTACATAATTCATAAAGTAGTAAAATGAAGGGAAGCCAAACTAACACTATAATTCTAAGAGAAGTATAATAAAAGAACAAGAAAACAAGAGGCAAAACTACAATTAAATAAAACTAAAACCTAAAACAGGAAAATTAGGTAAAATTCTAGGGATTCTAGAGAGAAATCAGAGCTTCTCTCTCTAGAATCCCACTAAAAACTTAAGAAAGTGTAAAATGAATAAGTGTATAAATGTTGCTTCCTTCCTCTTCATCATGGCTTCAAAATATATCAGAAAATAGTTATCGGAACCTTTAAAAAGCCCAAAACATAAGGGTGCACATGTTTCATTAACTCAGCACGTGGAGTCGTCTGGCGCACACGAAAAATCTTGCTTAAGCGAGAGCATCTCGTTTAAGCACAATTCTCGTTCGAGCGAGAAAATCTCGTTTAAGTGAGATTCTCATTTGGGCGAGAAAAGCTCATTTAAGTGAGTTGCCAGATAGTTTCTCTTCCGAATTGCTTTTCAAATTCGCTTCTTTTGCTCCATTCTTTTCGATCCTTCAAGGCTGTTGATGTACCTTGACCCTGAAACACTTAAAGAATTTTCATCACATCATCGAATGGAATAAAAAGAGATTAAAAGATTAATAATTAGGTGCATAAAAAGCATATTTTTCATAAACAACTTCACTGGAAGCAAGATTTGAAAAACTCAATTAATTGAGTTGAAATTGTGTAAAACAGTTGATAAACTCCATACTTTTTCATACAATTTAAAATGATAAAAATGGAGTTTATCACACATATTATTCCTCTAAAGTTGCGAATGAGACGTATAAAGAGGTTGAAGCAAAAATTATGAAAAGGCTTAATAGCTGGAAAGCATCCTTCCTCTCTGTTGCTGGCCAAACTACCTGGTGAAATTTGTCCTATCTTCTATTCCTTATTATATGATGCAAATTGATATCCTTCCTATTTTTACTTGTAATGTTATTGATCATAAATGTAGGAACCTCATTTGGGGTGAAATAGAGCAATTCAGAAAGGTTCACCTTATTTATTGGAGAACAGTTAGTAACCCAAAAAAATTCTAGTGGCTTAAGGATTCGACTTGCCAAATATCTTAATCATGTGTATATGATGAAGTTTGGTAGGGCCTTATTGAAAAGAAAAACTCTCTCTGGTCCAAAGTTCTAAGAGCTAAATATAAATATGGGAACGATATTATTCCAAAGATTGAAGAATCAATGAGTCTAGCTTATGGAAAAGGCATTTGTTCTTCTTGGAATGACGTTCAAAAGAATTCCATTTCAAGAGTAGCAAATGGATCAAGTATAGATTGTTGAGAGCATAACTGAGTCCCAAATTTGGGACATTGGGGTAATTAAACTACTCAGGTAAGTGATTTTCATGAAGATAGTCATTCTCTTATGGATTTCTTCTCTGTTTCAGGGTACTGGGACATAAATAAGCCAAAGGATTGGCTTCTAGACACTGCTGTCTAGAAAATTGTTGCCTTGTCCTCACTATCCCTGTGGAAAGAAGGAGACCAACTCATTTGGCCTTTAACTGCGGATGGAGTTTTCTCTTTGAAATCTTCTTATTACTCTTTGCAAAATATCCCTGATGCACAGAATCAGATCTTTAAACTGATTTGGAAGTGGAAAGGCCGAAAAGTAATTCTCTTTTTTCTCTGGTGGTAGCCCATGACGTTATGTAACACCTCTTATTTTCAGAAAATTTAAATTATGAATGAGCTATGTTTTATTTTATTAAATTGAACTTTTTATTATATAAATAATTATATTGAAGATATTTAAATTTACTTTTATCAACGAAGACAATTAATTAAATTATCTCTAATTTTGCTAAATTAGAATAGCTATTTGAAGCTAATTGATAAGTTTACAAATAAATAGTATTCTAAAAAATAATTAATTTTGATTTTCAATTACTACTTTATCTCCTATTTTTATTAAAACTATCAAACTACCCTTATTCCTCTTTTTTCTAAATCTAACCTTAATTTCAAAATTAACTCAAACACTCTCATCTCTCATCTCACACGCTACACACACACACAAGAGAAACAGAGGGGGTGAGGATTAGGAAGAAGAAAGGCGAGGAAGGGTCGGAGCCAGCGGGGTTGGCAACCGCCGTTGTCGTCGTTGTTGCAGATCAGGAAGAGAAAAGGAGAAGGAGATCGAAACAGGGAATGGGGGAAGGAGAAAGGAAGACATCCAAAAGAGGAGGTGATGTCCCGCCGTCTTCACCGTCGCCCCTGGAGACCGTCTCTGCCACAGCAAGAGCTTCCACTGCCATCTTCGAGGACTCTTTTGCCGCCACAAGAAGCCACCGCATGTGAAAGAGAAAGACGCGACACACTAAACAGAGGAAGGGGACGACATCTCATCGCTGCCGTGCCTTGTCGTTGCCACTTGACGGGGAGCTTCGTCGTCGCGGTCATGGTTACGGGTATGGAGCTTCGAAGAGAGAGAGAGAGAGGACCTTACAGAGGAGAGAGAAACGCAATGGTCAGAGAAAGGATAGTCTCGCGAGGAGGGGGAGCTAGTACGCCTCCACTGTTGTCGCAAGCTGCGCCACTACGCCTTTGGTCACCGGGAATCACGCTGACGTCGTTAGAAGCCGCCGCCGAAAACTTTGCCAATTTTCCCTAGCTCAGCTTTGCTTCTGCCGATTCTGTCATTGCCGGTGGAGGTCACCGGAGCAGCTAATGCTCCATCCTCTTATTTCCTTTGGTGAGACTAATCTTGTTCTGCCTTGTCTTGCCATAAAGCTCTATTATTGACTCTATCCTATCCTGCTTGATGTCTCTTTCTGTCTTTGCTTAGTTTTAGACCACCGTAGGCTATTGGATTCACTGCCATTGTTACTGTGGTTGTTCCATGTTGTTGATACTAGGGCTGTTGTTGATGTTGCTGTAGTGAGAATTAAAGTTGTTGCTACTATCCCGGTATAAATTTTGTGCTCTTTCATTCCATTCTACTTTAACCTTCCTCACCTTTTATCTTAGCACTCTGGTTTGGTCTCTTCGGTCCTTTAGGACCAATTTGTGAGTAGACTTTATATTTATAATTATAATTGTTTAGCATTACGTCTATAATTATTTTGATATACGGTGTTTTGAACTTAGTTATACTTACAAAGATTACTGTTAAAGGATTTTAAACTGGTTTTAATAGTCGATTTATTAGAACTAAATGTTTATCTTTGTTAAGCTCATTTTAATATGCACATGAGACTACATGTTTTTATGGGACTATATGTATGTTTAAAGAAGTTTTATATTATTTTAAAGCATTTGATTTTACTCGAATATGTGTTTTTTGAAACATTGAAGTATTTTTTGGTACTCGCTTATTTTGAAATTGTAAAATATATTTAAAATGCCTTAAGATTAAGAAAATATGATTGACTATGACTTGGATGAGAAAGTATTATTTTATTTAATTTGATACCTCATGTTTGAAAGACCGAAGAATTCGTTATATTCAAAATTATGTGTTTTGAATTGGTTTGGGAGGCTTGGATTAGAAAACTGTAGTTAACGACAGTTATGACGTTAACCTAGATGCATTTGGCTCAGACCTCAACTAGTAGGGGCGTTGCTAGCCTAACATGTAGGCCACACGTTGGATCTGTTATTCCATACGGACACACGAGAGGAAAGGGCTACCCTTAGAGGTGGAGCCGCCTAAGTGTGGATTATTTGATTTGCTTTCTATATGAGAACTCCCTTATTGATTCACTCATTCATATAAATTATTATTTTCTAACTAAAATTATTTTTATAATAATGTTTATATGATCTCATGTAAATTATAGATGTACTGTCTAGTCACTGGGTTGCAAAACTCACTCCATTTTTTTAAATAATATTTTTCAGGAATAAATATTTGATTATGTGAGCCTTTCTATTTAAGATTAATGATCTGTAACGGGTATCTATTCTTTGTTGAGTTCTTAGATGTCATCTGCTTCATATGTCATAGGCAGGATCCATCTATATTTTATTTTTGTTAAAAATATGTAATTATTCATTTTTGAAACTGTAAATTTATCAAAAGTATTTATAACCTTTTTATTTATCTTATATTCGAATTCGTTAGACTTACTGGGGGACTATTTCCCTTAGCGCCAGTTATAGCTCATTTTGGGCTGTGACACGCTATCCTTACCAATGCAAAAAGGAATATAAGACATATGACTTCCTCTTCTAATTGTCTATGCTATAGTCACATGACCAAAAGCTCTTTTTATGTTCTCCGAAATTGCTATTTTGCAAGTGCTGTTTGGCATATTTTAAGGGTTCAAACACATGACGAGAATTTCTTTCACCATAATATTAGCTCACTAACAACTTGCAACCTGCCAATAATTGGTCAATCAAGTTTTGAAGTGGTTATAACCTCCACGTGGTTCTCAAGAAATAAGCTTGTCTTTGAAAGTAGAATCTTTAATCTTAGAGAAGTGGCCAAATCTATCAAAGTCAGAAGCTTGGATATTATCAAAGTAAGGAAGCATAATATTGTTTCCAGGAAAAATATTCATGATGAGGGCCATCTGATAAATTGGCATCCACGTGAAGAGAACTTCCTTAAACTCAATCTAGATGGCTCCTACGTCGCTCACTCAAATAATGTGGCTTGTGGCAGAGTATTCCGAGATCACTCAGAGAGGTTTGTTAGGGTTTTTGTATAATCTAGGAAGTTGCTCAATTATCCATACTGAACTATGGGACATTATTAAAGGTCTTCATATTGCAATATTTAATGGCATAAACTGTATTATTGTGGAGTCGGACTCGAACATGGCTATTAACTTCATCAAGGAGTATTGTCCATCTCATCATCTCTATTCTTTGCTGATTCAAGATATCAAAATTTTAACTAGCCAGATCAACCAAGTGCATTGGAGTCACACTATATGTGAGGCTAATTTTGTGGCAGATAAATTTTCTAAAGCTGGACATGATCTTCATCATGGTGTGCAAATTTACGATAATCCTCCTGTAGTTAAGGAACAAGAGTCAAGGGATCATCTCAAGGAAGTATTGGATCAATTTCAAGCAACCATGGAGTGTGTTGTGCAACAAGTGGAAAGAATGGAAAACATTGAACCACCATAACTCTACCAAGAAGAACAACAACCACCTTCCCATTATGAATCCTTTTCCCAAAATGAGAAACCCTTTCACCCACCCCAATCTCTAATGGATGAGACCCTTGGTGCTCTTGTTCAAGGGCAAGAAGAGATGAAGAGGGATGTGCAAAATTTCATGGCCACCTTGGATGCGGTAACAAATCAATTAGCATCCCAATGCTTGAACACTCAAGGAATTTTCATGGCTACATGTGGAGAATCAAATGAAGAACATAGCATGAAGGAGAGATTAGAAACTCCGGTGGAAAATGAGGGAAGTTGCTTTGTATTAGAACAATTGGAGGAAGCTTTAATTGTTGAAGACAAGGAAGAAGTGATAGAAGACTTAGGAGATGCCGAGCCTCCATGGGAATATAGAGTTGAAGAAAACCCCTCCAAGATGATTGAAATTGATGCTAGGGAGGAAAGTGCACACCTTCCAAGGCATATTCCATATGAAGACTTGGATGGGATAGAGAAAGAATTGAGTTCCCTTGGTGATGAAGATCGAGCATCAAGTCTTAGTGGTGAAGAATCCTTTGAGCATGAAGAACCTTCTCCGGTTGGATTTGAAAGCATTGAGGAGGTAAATTTTTCTCAACCTCCCTATTATGATTTGAGTAAAGAAAAAGGTTTAGATAAAATTGTTGAACAAAGGATTGAGATCAAGAGGTCTTATGACGAGGTGGAAGTCCCTAGAAATAGAAGAACGGGGGTAGGTAATGCTTTGTCAAGACCTTTGGAAGCATCTTTACCTAGGTTGCCATCTACTCCCTTACTTGAGTGGGTAAAATTCATTTCTATTAGCTTTATTGTCCCACTTGAGTATGGCTTGCTTGAAACGGATGGTCAACTTAGGATGCTTTGTGGGATGAAGCGTAAGCGAAAGATGTTTCGTGGTTGGCGTTGCAAATCAAGGCTCATTTTGGTTGATACTTCAAGAGTTGAATACAAAGGTGGGAATAGTGCTCAAATAGATGGGTCTAGGAGGATTGTTGGGCACTTCATAGAGAATTCTTCTTGTTCACCACACGGATGGACTAATAATGATGATCAACCTCAAGACGAGTGTGAAAACAAAGTGTGGGATCCCGGATTACAAGAAGAGGATCAACTTTGGGAGCCCCAAGCTTGTGAAGAATTCCATCAATACTTGGCTCAATCCATAAGAAATCTTGGGGCACAATGGAGAACCAAGCATTGGAGGGAGTTCCAAGACGAGTACAAGCACAAGCCACCTTGATGAGGAGCTCCCCATAAGTCCAACTTAAGGACTTAAACTAAAAGTGCTAGGTGGGAGACACCCCACCATGGTAAACTCTTTCCACTCTCTTTTAATTCTGCTTAATAAGTGATTTGTGTTGCCATTATAGGTAGATTCTCATTTTCATTTTTATCTTTTGTAAATATTGGTAGAATTAGTTTAATTTCTTGTTTTTATTGTTTTATTGAGTTTAGTTAGTAGTATAGTATGTTAAATAAGGTTCTAGGGTGTTTTGGTAGCTGTTTGGAGGTTTGGAAGGCTTGAATAGGTGCAAGAACTTGAAAAAAAATTTTTGAAAAATAGAGCACCAATCCTCGTGCACGCGCACTGTACGCGTACGCGTGGATGCAAAATTTCACCTCCAGCCAAAAAAACCCGAGAGTTAGGCCTGCACTGTGCGAACATTGGGCCTAAGGCACAAGTCTGTGCACGCGTGCGCGCACCTGGCGCGTACGCGCACATGATCTTAAATTCGCAATGCATGTGCACGCACAATGTGCGCGCACGTGTCGATTGCACAATCTGCACCCCCGGTATTTTTACCCGAGAGTTATGCCACTTTTGGGCCAACATTAGGCCTCTCGCCTAACTCGACGCACGCGTGCGCGCATCTGGCGTGTACACGTCCTTAAGCCAATATGCACATCGACGCATAAGCATGCATGACGCGTACGCGTCGGTAAAAAAAAAGAGTTTTTTTCTCCCCTTCCATTTTCTTTTGCTTATCACATTCGCATACTTCTACTTTTCCCATTTTCATTTAGTTTTTGTAGCATGTTTTAGTTTTTTTTTAAGTCATTTTAATAATGGTGTTGCATCTTCCTACTCAATTGTTGAGGATTCCTTGCATTACTTTGGTGCCTCTTGACTTGTTTCATATTGTTGGGTGATGTTTCTCTTGAAATCAATGCTCAATCTTTTATGCACTTGTGTTCTTTGTGCATTGATATGACCTTATATTGTCTTTCATGGCCCACTCTCTCTTGTTCGAACTTGATGCTCATCATGCTCTTCATGCTTTGACCTTACTCTTCCATCAAGTATCATTGATATGTCATTTTCTCTTATTGTTTCCTCCTCTACATGTTGTAGCTACCATGTAGTAGAGAACCATACTCCTACTTGGCATTAACCCCCGCCTATGTTCTATTTGCTTTGATATCTTTGTCATAGGCTTAATATTCCTTTCCTTTTCTATCCTTTTAGGTTGGCCACCAAGGAGGGAGAAAGGAAAAGCTTTTAAATGGGGGCAACAAACAAGTCCTCCGCGCAACCTTGTGAAGAAGCTCATCAATTGTAGCAACCCCTCCACCTTGTTCTTCTTTGCATGCACCGAGGACGGTGCAATCTTCAAGTTTGGGGAGGTCATCTGACCGATCTCCGTGGGTAACAATTTCCTTGTCCAACACCAATTCTTAGTTTTCTTTGTTAGATTAGTTATTGCATTGCATGATAGGTTGCATGTTAGTTAGAATTTGTACATATTTTTACCACTTCTTTTTTTGTTAGGACTACTTGGTTAGGGTGATGATTTCTTTCCCAAGAAACCGTTTTAGGGCAACCTACCAATTTGAAAAATTTTTGTTGAACTTGCTTGAAAAAATATATTTTGGAACATGGTTTTTGAGCTAAGAACACAAGCTTGCGAGATTCGAGCCTAATGGTGTGGTTACATCTTATAACCACTTAATTTTCCTTCTTGTGTGCATTATTCTCTTTCTATGATTGTAATCTTTGATTTGTTTGATTCTTTATGTCCATTATTTTGTGTATTCATGCATTTATATGATTGAGGCCATCATTTCATTAGCTCACTTACCCAAATGGCCTTACCTTTTATCTTCCTTTGTTAGCCAAATTTGAGCCTACGATTAACCCACTTTGTTCTTAATTTAGCACATTACAAGCCTTAAAGCGGAAAACAATAAAAGTCCTTATTTGGATCTTTGATTAGCTTAGGCTAGTGTATGTGAGTATCATTCAAGTGTGGGAACCTTGGGACATTGGGTGAATAAAAGGGTAGTTTTGTATTATTAGTGTAAATATTGGGAATTGGGTACATACTCATGTATTGATCGAATGTAAAACCTTATGCATTGATGCTCTTGTATAAAAAAAATGAGAAAAACAAAAGAAAAAGAAAAGAAAAAAATAGAAAAGAAAGAAAAAGAAAAACAACAAAAAGGGGACAAAATGCCCCAAAGTGAAGCTCAAACAATAAAGAATCAATGCATATGGAATGTGAATCAAAAAGAAAATGCATGCGTATGTGGAAAAGTGAGGAATGGGTAGTTAGATTAGTACTTAATTGTATTAGGTCATTATATAGGTTATGTGAGAAAGTCTAGGTTAATCAAAGATTCAAACCCTAGTCCACTAGCCATATATGACCCTACCTTAACCCTAGCCCCATTACAACCTAAAGAAAAGACCTCATGATAATTGTATGCGTGCATTGAATAATTGTTGATTGTTAGATGAAAAACAAATCTTGGAAAGCATGAGTAGGGGAGAATTGAGTGAATCAACCCCAAACACCAAGCGACTAGAGTGAAAACACTTCCGGTGAGGGTTCGATGCTCAATTCCTTGATTCCCGGCTTTCACGAGCGTTCTTCTTGCAAGTCTATGTGAACTTCATGCTTATACTTCAATTGGTAGGACTCATGAAATGTTATATGATCTTAAGCCCTACTTGTGCATGTCTTGGAGATTGATTTATTTTTTAACCATGTAGGTAGAATCATTTTGCATTTAGTTGCATGCATATAGTTTCTTTGCTTTGAATAAGTGTCATATCCCTTATTTCATTCTTGGTTTAGCATGAGGACATGCTAAGGTTTAAGTGTGGGGAGATTGATAAACCCCAATTTGACGATTTATCTTGTATTGAATTTAGAGTTTTTTGTAGACCTTTTCTCACATTTACCCAATGAATTAGCATGGTTTTGTATATTCTCCTTTAATTATGCTTAAGAGTGAAAACATGCTTTTTAGGTCTTAAAATAAATAAATTTAATTCACCTTGATTCCATTAGATGCCTTGATATGTTTGTTAAGTGATTTAAAGTTTAGGAGGCAAATATTGGATCAAGAAAATGAAGAAAGAAAGCATGAAAAGTTGGAGAACTCATGAAGAAATGAAAGAACCGGAAAGCTAACAGAGGTCCAAATGATGCGGTTCTAGTTGGGTTGGAAAGCTAACATCCGGGGCTTCGAAACGATATAAGATTTGTTATGGTTGAACTGCGCATGGTGACGCGTACGCGCATAGTACGCGCACGCGCCGTTGCTGCCACCTGGTTCACTTAAAGCAAAACGTGGCCAGCGAATTCTAAAGCCTTGTGGGCCCAATCCAACTCATTTCTGATGCTATTTAACCCAAGGAGTGAAGAGGGAAACACAAGTTAGTTACCATTAGTTTAGTTTAGCTTAGTTTAGTAGTTAGAATTAGTTTCTAGAGAGAGAAGCTCTCACTTCTCTCTAGAATTAGGATTAAGATTAGGTTTAGTTCTTAGATCTAGATTTTAATTCATCTTCTTCTACTTCTATCCTCTTAATTTCTTGTTGTTACATTCATCTTCCTCTATTCTTTTGTTGTAATTTCCTTTATGTTGTTCTTGTATTTTGTTGTAGATCTACTTTTGTTCCTTCCTTTCTCTTTCAATTCAATTCAAGGTAAATCATAATAATTGTGTTCCTTTTGATTTGTTATTGTTAATTCCTTTCAATAATTGTTGTTAGATTTTGTTCTTGTTGTTGATTTGCTATGTTTTCCTTTTATGCCTTCCAAGTGTTTGATGATATGCTTGGTTGGATTTTAGAGTAGAATTTTATACTCTTTGCTTGGAAAGGTAACTTAGGACCTCTTGAGTTACTAATGTCCAAGTGATTGATGATTGGGAGCCATTGACTCTAGTTCTCACTAATTGAATTAGTGGAGAGTTAGGACTTTTGGACTAGGATTGATATAGCTCATTTGACTTTCCTTTACTATTAGTTAGAGGATGATTTAGTGAGATTAATCCTTGCCAATTCTCATATTGTGGTTAGTGATTAGGATAGAGATCTTTGACCACCAACCCTTGCCAAGATCTTTTTAGCCATTAGTTTACTTTTTGCCATTTATCTTTCATGTTTCTTATCAAAACCCCAAAATAACTCACAACCAATAACAAGACACTTTATTGTAATTCCTAGGGAGAACGACCCGAGGTCCAATACTTCGGTTTATAAATTTTAGGGGTTTGTACTAGTGACAAACAACTTTTTGTATGAAAGGATTATTGTTTGGTTTAGAAACTATACTTGCAACGAGAATTTATTTGTGAAATTCTAACCCGTCAAAAATCCAATCATCATTATTTTACAAGACTTTTTCTTTAATGGTTCGGTTCTCTTAGAGCTAGAGATTGTAGCTAATGTTGTTGTTGCTATTTTGTTAGTCTTTTTTCTCTTTTAGGGTTATTGACCTTCTTCTTTCAGAAAAAAATATCCAAATAAAAAATACAAGAAATCAACCCATAAAACTCGATTTTGGTTAGATCAATAATTTTATTTGGCTCAACCCAAAAAATACTCCTTCCTTTAAAACTTATTGTACTTAATCATTTTAAGATAAACTACCGGAAGTTGCTAATTTAGTCGGTTATGAGAAAGACAAAAAGGACTCAACACCAATATATATCATTCAAAGAAGTAAGTCACACATGATCTATAGATGTTTTTTCAAAGAGAAATTTTCCACATACAAGCGTTTTTTTATACAAGCCTTTACAAGTGCACATTCTTCTTCTTCTTGCGCACGTTCTTCTTCCCCCTCCTCTTCTTCTTCTTTTTTTCTTTTGTTTCTTGCCTTCTCTTTCTCCTTCTTCAATCATTACTGCACGTTTTCACTACACCTTCTTCTTCTTCTTGCTGCACGTTCTTCTTCCTCTTCCTGTACTTCTTCTTTTCTTTTGTTTATTGCCTTCTCTTTCTCCTTCTTCAACCGTTATTGCACGTTCTTCTTCCTCTTCTTCTTCTTCTTCTTCTTCTTTTCTTTCTTTTATTGCCTTCTCTTTCTCCTTCTTCATTTACGTACTTTTCTCTCTGTTTTCTTTCTTCGTTATTCTCGATTTCCATTATTTTTTGACATCAAGCTCTGAAATAGTTTTTAAAGAAGAAGAAGCAGCAGAAGATGAGGAGGAGAAAGAGAAAGAGTTATGAATTATGCATAAGGTGTACTTCAACGAATTTTGGGTGTATTTCTTAAATCATTTGGGTGTAGTTTTTGTAATCCTTTGGGTGTATTTCTGTAATCCTTTAGGCATATTTCTATAATCATTTGGGTGAATTCCTGTAACCGTTTGGGTGTATTCTTTGGGTGTAGTTCTGTAATCGTTTGAGTGTATTTCTGTAATCATTTGGGTGTATTTCTGAAGTTTCCATTGTCTTCAAATTTGGCAAGAAACTCGTTTTCATGGAGGAGGAAGAAGAAGAGTCGTTTATAATGCATGGTGAGTAGCGCACTTTAGAAACAGGAAGTGGTTGAATAACGTGCGTTTATTTACTCTTGAATGTGGAAGTGTAATGCGTATTTTTTGTTGAGCTTGTGCCAACTTTTAAGACTTGTAAGCTAAAAAGACTTGTATGTGTAGCATGCCTCTTTTTCAAACTATTCTTTTCATACGATAAATCGTTTTTAAAATTAATTTATTGATGCATTAATTTAAGGGAAAAAGACAGATAGGTCTCGGACTTTTTAAATTTTTGACAAATACATCCCTAACAAAATTTAAATACAAAAAAGTTCCTGACTTTAACAAACAGAGGACAATTTAGTCCTTCCGTCTATTTGCCTCTCATATAGAACTGGTTGACATGGCTGAAACGGTGTCCAGGTGTCCGTTACGGTGCCACGCTGGAAGGGGAATAAAGTTCGAAAGACAAATAAGTCCTTGACGTCATTTTGCAAATAAAGTTCGAAGGACAAATAGGTCCTTGAAAATTTTTTTTCATTATGCTTCTATTATGTTTCTATTATGAAAATTTAGTTTATAAAATTATGCTTGTATTTTGAAATCTAGTTAACTTGTTGTATTCTGCAATTTAAATTATTTGTATTAAAATTGCAGAAATTGGGCTTGTTCTGTTTCTTTTTTTTTTCTTAAATTGCATTAGTTCAGTTTTAGTGCATTTGTGTATTATATTAAAATTTGTTAAATTGCATTAGTTTAGTTTTCATCATATCAGTGGCATTAGTTAGCATCAGTTCATTTATGCATCAAGTTAGCATTAGTTCATTTGTGTATCATTCATGTATTAAGTTAGCATTAGTGCATTTGTGTATTATATTAGAACTAGTATTTTTATCCATAATAACATTACGAGAATAATTTTTTTTTAAATTATAGTTCACTTTGTTCTAACCGTATAAATTATGCATGACACAAAAGATTTATAAAATCAAACTACTTTTACAAAAAATTCATAAGTTGACAAAAGTTTCTGACTAAGAAGACCAAGATATCCGCAGATAAAAAATTAAATAATAAGATTTTTAGTTATTATTTTTATATGAAAAAGTCTAATTTTTTATTAATAATTAATTTTCATATTCGTTATCTAAAATTTAAAATAATTTAATGTGTATGCTTTTACATTTAAAAATATTTTAATTGTAAAAAAATATCAAATGACATATTTTGATTTATCAAATTACTAATATAAAATATAATTATATATAGAGTAAAAATAGTAGAGAGAAATATAAAAATGGAGAGAGGTAGATGAGAGAATTTAGGAAAGGAGTTTATTAATTTTGAAAAAAAAAATTTCTCAATGACCTATTGTTCTTCGAACTTTATTTGTAAAATGACGTCAAGGACTTATTTGTCCTTCGAAATTTATTTCCCTTCCAGCGTGGCACCGTAACAGACACCTGGACACCGTTTCAGCCACGTCAGCCAGTTCTGTTTGGTGTATGAGAGGAAAATAGATTGAAGGACTAAATTGTCCTCCGTTTGTTAAAGTCAGGGACTTTTTGTATTTAAATTTTGCCAGGGATGTATTTGTCAAAAATTTAAAAAGTCAGGATGTAACACCCTACCATACAGAGTCTTATGCTTAAGTCATAATTCAGAGATGGCAAGGTATTACGACCTCTAAAATAAAAATTTAGTATGTATAGTAGTATGAATGATTGATTATAACTAGGAGCCTTTGTAGAAAAAAGGGTAAACAAAAATTGCAACTCGAAAGCGCAACACTCCGATCGATAACGTAACGAAGAAGGATAAACCAACACAAGATTATTTATATACAAAGGAGTGTCAAAAACAGGAATATCAAGACTCAAAATCCGGCTGCAAAAATAACCGGTCCGAGCATATAGCAATATATACATATAATAAAATAAGGAAACCCCAAAGGAAACCCAAAGGTACACGAATACAAAAAAACCTATTCTCCAAAATCTCCCATAAGAGGAGTCATCACAGTTTGTATTATTTAATGGAGATAAAAGCATCTAAGCAAAACATATAAACCAAAACAGAGTCCCAAGAACAAGGAATCTTCGCAAATCTAGAAGTCTCCAGCATGTCTCAGCGGGAAACCTCACGTCCTGCATCTGAAAATCACAAAATCCGCATGGGTGAGAACCAGAGGTCCCCAGCATGGTAACAGCTTCCACATATATAATACATAATAATAGAGGAAAGCCAAAGGCAATCCTAGAACTTCCTCCAGATAGTATCAAAGCTTATAAACAAGCTAAACCATAAAGGGCATCTGACTAAAGATCCTTCAGTCTAACTAATACTTTCCTTTCCAATTCCTTCAGACCTCCCAACCACCAGCAGGAGTATAATGTAGCAAACACAATTATATCAAACAAGAGATATACAAATAGGAACAGATAAGGCATTTAGACAATTAGCAAATAATATGTAGTCAAATAGGCAATCTCAAACAATTCATATAGTATGCATATGATGAATGCCTGTCCCTAATGGCTGATGATATCATCTGTCGGTTATAGAGCCAACCCGACAAGTCCTGGTAGCTAACCATTGGACTGTCCCTCTGTCGCGCATCCCCAACTCGAGTTATACTCATCATAAACTTGATCATAATCATGATCCATATCCATCACCCTCACTGGTGAATATTTACGGGGGCGAGCTCATCCAGGACTTTCACAGTGCCCGGCCACACTTACGACATAGGGTCAGAAGAGCTTCGAGTCTCAACCTGGAGCACGTGGTGGCTAGCCACTGCTTCCTTCCAGGGAAACTCTCATCTCCAACAGTGGAAGTGCAATATTCACAATTCATTCAACAGCATATATGCATTTATACATAGCCATAATAATGGCTCCGCCGTAACACGGCAATAATCTAGCCATCCGGCTCACGATTAAATCCATAACCAGTCATTCGGCTCACGGTTAAATTCATAACCAGCCATTCGGCTCACGGTTAAATTCATAACCAGCCATTCGGCTCATGGTTAAATCCATAACCAGCAATTTCATTAACAATTACGGCCTTTCGGTCCATGGCATAACAAGCACTTCCACCACCATCCTCCGCCTCTCACATAATCATGCTTGATCCTCATTGATCATTCATTTTTCCCTTGCTTCACTCGTAAGTTACCACATCTCCTAGCTCATTTTTCCCATTGCTAGGCATATCATAATGATTTAAGACATAAATGGTGAGCTTTGAAGTATGAGATTTGGCTTTTAAAACTCAAAAATCAACTTTGGGATGAAAACGGGGCCACGCGTACGCGCACTCCACGCGCACGCGTGGATGGCCACAAAACTCATCGACGCGTATGCGTCATGCACGCTAACGCGTGGATTGAAAATTAGCCAATCGACGCGCACGCGTCAACCACGCGTACGCGTGGGTGCTTGATGAGCGGATAATTTGTACGCTTTTTGGCATTGTTTTTAGTATGTTTCTAGTAGGATTTAGTTAGTTTTTAGTATATTTTTATTAATTTTTAGTTAAAATTCACTTTTCTGGACTTTACTATGAGTTTTTGTGTTTTTCTGTGATTTCAGGTATTTTCTGGCTGAAATTGAGGGACCTGAGCAAAAATCTGATTCAGAGACTGAAAAGGACTGCAGATGCTGTTGGATTCTGACCTCCCTGCACTCGAAGTGGATTTTCCGGAGCTACAGAAGCCCAATTGGCGCGCTCTCAACGGCGTTTGAAAGTAGACATCCTGGGCTTTCCAGAAATGTATAATAGTCCATAATTTGCCTGAGATTTGATGGCCCAAACCGGCGTTCCAAATTAGCTCAAGAATGCCCGGCGTTAAACGCCGGAACTGGCACAAGAATGGGAGTTAAACGCCCAAACTGGCACAAAAGCTGGCGTTTAACTCCAAGAGAAGCCTCTACACGAAAATGCTTCAATGCTCAGCCCAAGCACACACCAAGTGGGCCCGGAAGTGGATTTTTATATCATTTACTCATCTTTGTAAACCCTAGGCTACTAGCTCTTTATAAATAGGACCTTTTGCTATTGTATTTTCATCTTTGGATCTTTGGAATCTTTTGATCACTTCAGATCTCTAGATCATCTTTGGACGTCTAGTTCTTAGATTATTGGGAGGCTGGCCTCACGGCCATGCCTAGACCTTGTTCTTATGTATTTTCAACGGTGGAGTTTCTACACACCATAGATTAAGGTGTGGAGCTCTGCTGTACCTCGAGTATTAATGCAATTACTATTGTTCTTCTATTCAATTCAGCTTGTTCTTATTCCAAGATATTCATTCGCACTCAAGAACTTGATGAATGTGATGATTATGTGACGCTCATCATCATTCTCACTTATGAACGCGTGCCTGACAACCACTCCCGTTCTACAAGCAAACAAGGCTTGAATGTTTATCTCTTGGATTCTTTAATCGGAATCTTCGTGGTATAAGCTAGAATTGATGGCGGCATTCAAGAGAATCCGGAAGGTCTAAACCTTGTCTGTGGTATTCTGAGTAGGATTCAATGATTGAATGACTGTGACGAGCTTCAAACTCGCGATTGTGGGGCGTTAGTGACAGACGCAAAAGAATCACTGGATTCTATTCCGACATGATCGAGAACCGACAGCTGGATAGCCGTGCCGTGACAGGGTGCGTTGAACATTTCCACTGAGAGGACGGGACTGTAGCCATTGACAACGGTGATGCCCAACATACAGCTTGCCATGGAAAGGAGTAAGAAGGATTGGATGAAGACAGTAGGAAGGCAGAGAGACGGAAGGGACAAAGCATCTCCATTCGCTTATCTGAAGTTCTCACCAATGATTTACATAAGTATCTCTATCTTTATCTTTATGTTTTATTCATATATCATCCATAACCATTTGAGTCTGCCTGATTAAGATTTACAAGGTGACCATAGCTTGCTTCATACCAACAATCTCCGTGGGATCGACCCTTACTCGCGTAAGGTTTATTAGTTGGACGACCCAGTGCACTTGCTAGTTAGTTGTGCGAAGTTGTGTTTATGCCATGGTATTGAGCACCAAGTCTTTGGGGCCATTACTAGGGATTATTTGAGTTGTGAAAAGAAGTGATCACAATTTCGTGCACCAAGTTTTTGGCGCCGTTGCCGGGGATTGTTTCGAGTATGGACAACTGACGGTTCATCTTGTTGCTTAGATTAGGTATTTTTCAGAGTTCTTAAGAATGAATTCTAGTGTTTCAAGGTGATGATCTTATCATCACCAAAGCTGATTGATTCTCATCAATTTAGCTCTTGAATGCAATGTCTTGCTGAAGCTTGGCTATCCATGTCTAATTCCTTTAGACTGAAGCTTTAGACTAACATTGCATAATTCCTGGAATTCTCATCAAGAATTTTGATACCTTTATTTTCTTTTCCACTTAATTTTCGAAAAATCCAAAAAAATTACAAAATCATAAAAACCAAAAATATTTTATGTTTCTTGTTGAGTCTAGTGTCTCATTTTAAGTTTGGTGTCTTGCATGCATTGTTTATTTGATCTTGGTTCTATTTTCAAGTCAATAATACAGGAAACTGAAGATTCAGTACATGCAGCAGAGGAATTATACAGAAAAAGCTGGGCATTCAAAACGCCCAGTAAAGAAGGAAAAACTGGCGTTTAAACGCCAGCCAGGATACCTAGCTGGGCGTTTAACGCCCAAAAGGTAGCATTTTGGGCGTTAAACGCCAGAATGGATACCATTCTGGGCGTTTAACGCCAGGATGGCACAAGAGGGAAGATTCTGTTTTTAATGCAAATTTTTTCAAGTTTTCATAGTTTTTCAAAATCAAATCTTTTTCAAATCATATCTTTTCAATCAAATCTTTTTCAAAATCAATTTCTTTCCATTTTCAAAAATACTTGCTATCAATTAATGATTTGATTGAACATTTCAAGTATGTTGCCTTTTCTGTTGAAAAAGGTTTAATGTTTGAATCATATCTTTTCTTGTTAGGCAAGTCATTATTTTTTAAAATCAAATCTTTTTAAATTGTTTTTCAAATCATATCTTCTCAATCATATCTTTTTAAAACTATATCTTTTCAATCATATCTTATTAATCATATCTTTTTCAAAATAGTTTTCAATCATATCTTTTTAATTTCTAATTTCAAAATCTTTTTCAAAAATCACTTGATTTCTTTTCCACTCTTAGTTTTCGAAAATCAATTAGTAATTTTCAAAATGATTTTAAAATCTTTTACTTAATTTTCGAAAATTTCTTCCCCTCTTCTCACATCCTTCTATTTATGGACTAACACTATTCCTCAAGGAACAATTCGAGCTCCATCTCTTTTGATAAGTTCGAATTCTTCTACTTCTTCCTTCTATTTTTCTTTTCCTCTGACACCTCAAGGAATCTCTATACTATGACATAGAGGATTCCATATTTTCTTGTTCTCTTCTCTTTTATATGAGCAGGAGCAAAGACAAAAGCATTCTTGTTGAGGCTGACCCTGAACCTGAAAGGACCTTGAAGCGAAAGCTAAGAGAAGCTAAGGCACAACTCTCTGTAGAGGACCTAACAGAAATCTTCAAAGAAGAAGAACCCATGGCAGCCGAAAACAACAACAATGCCAACAATGCAAGGAAGGTGCTGGGTGTCTTTACTGCACCTACTCCTGACTTCTATGGGAGAAGCATCTCTATCCCTGCCATTGGAGCAAACAACTTTGAGCTTAAGCCTCAATTAGTTTCTCTGATGCAACAGAATTGCAAGTTCCATGGACTTCCATTGGAAGATCCTCATCAGTTTTTAGCTGAATTCTTGCAAATCTGTGACACTGTCAAGACTAATAGGGTTGACCCTGAGGTCTACAGACTTATGCTATTCCCTTTTGCTGTAAGAGACAGAGCTAGGATATGGTTGGACTCACAACCTAAAGAAAGCCTGAACTCTTGGGAAAAGCTAGTCAATGCCTTCTTGGCAAAGTTCTTTCCACCTCAAAAATTGAGTAAGCTTAGAGTGGAAGTCCAAACCTTCAGACAGAAGGAAGGAGAATCCCTCTATGAAGCTTGGGAAAGATACAAACAATTATTCAGAAAGTGTCCCTCTGACATGCTCTCTGAATGGAGCATCATAGGTATTTTCTATGATGGTTTCTCTGAACTATCCAAGATGTCATTGGATAGCTCTGTTGGAGGATCTCTTCATCTGAAGAAGACGCCTACAGAAGCTCAAGAGCTCATTGAAATGGTTGCAAATAACCAATTCATGTACACTTCTGAAATGAATCCTGTGAACAATGGGACGAATCAGAAGAAAGGAGTTCTTGAGATTGATACTCTGAATGCCATATTGGCTCAGAACAAGATATTGACTCAGCAAGTCAATTTGATTTCTCAAAGTTTGTCTGGAATGCAAGCTGTACCAGGCAGTACTAAGGATGCTTCATCTGAAGAAGAAGCTCATGATCCTGAGAACCCTTCAATGGAAGAGGTGAATTACATGGGAGAACCCTATGGAAACACCTATAATTCTTCATGGAGAAATCATCCAAATCTCTCATGGAAGGATCAACAGAGACCTCAACAAGGTTTCAACAACAATAATGGTGGAAGAAACAGGTTTAGCAATGGCAAGCCTTTTCCATCATCTTCTCAGCAACAGACAGAGAATTCTAAGCAGAACCACTCTGACTTAGCAACCATGGTCTCTGATCTAATCAAAACCACTCAAAGTTTCATGACTGAAACAAGGTCCTCCATTAGGAACTTAGAGGCACAAGTGGGACAGCTGAGCAAGAAAATTACTGAACTCCCTCCTAGTACTCTTCCAAGCAATACAGAAGAGAATCCAAAAGGAGAGTGCAAGGCCATTAACATGACCTACATGGCCAAACTTGGAGAGGAAGAAGAGGCAGTGAACACCACTGAGGAAGACCTCAATAGGCGTGCACTAACCTCCAATGAGTTCCCTAATGAGGAACCATGGGAATCTGAGGCTCACACTGAGACCATAGAGATTCCATTAGATTTACTTCTGCCATTCATGAGCTCTGATGAGTATTCTTCCTCTGAAGAGGATGAGTATGTCACTGAAGGGCAAGTTGCTAAATATCTTGGAGCAATCATAAAGCTAAATGACAAGTTATTTGGTAATGAGACTTGGGAGGATACACCCATTTTGCTCAACAAAGAACTGGATGACTTGTCTAGGCAGAAATTACCTCAAAAGAGACAAGATCCTGGGAAGTTTTCAATACCTTGCACCATAGGCACCATGACCTTCAAGAAGGCTCTGTGTGACCTAGGGTCAAGTGTGAACCTCATGCCTCTCTCCGTAATGGAGAAGCTAGGGATCTTTGAGGTACAAGCTACAAGAATCTCACTAGAGATGGCAGACAATTCAAGAAAACAAGCTCATGGATTTGTAGAGGATGTTTTGGTGAAGATTGAAGACCATTACATCCCTGCTGATTTCATAGTCCTAGAGACTGGGAAGTGCATGGATAAATCCATCATCCTTGGCAGACCCTTCCTAGCCACAGCAAAGGCTGTGATTGATGTTGATAGAGGTGAACTGATCATTCAAGTGAATGAAGAATCCTTTGTGTTTAAGGCTCAAGGATGTCCCTCTGTCACCATGGAGAGGAAGCATGAAGAGCTTTTCTCAAAACAGAGTCAAACAGAGCCCCCACAGTCAAACTCTAAGTTTGGTGTTGGGAGGCCACAACCAAATTCTAAGTTTGGTGTTGAACCCCCACATTCAAACTCTAAGTTTGGTGTTGGGAGGTTCCAACATTGCTCTGAGTATCTGTGTGGCTCCATGAGAGCCCTCTGTCAAGCTACTGACATTAAAGAAGCGCTTGTTGGGAGGCAACCCAATGTTATATTTTATCTATTTCCCTTTGTTATTTTATGTTTTCTGTAGGTTGATGATCATGAGAAGTCACAAAATTAATTGAAAAAGCAAAAACAGAATGAAAAATAGAAAGAAAAATAGCATACCCTGGAGGAGAACTTGCTGGCGTTTAAACGCCAGTGAAGCTAGCAAATGGGCGTTTAACGCCCAGTCTGGCACCATTCTGGGCATTTAACGCCAGAAAGGGGCACCAGACTGGTGTTAAACGCCAGTAAAGGGCAAGAAGTTGGCGTTAAACGCCAGAAATGGGCACCAGCCTGGCGTTTAACGCCAGAATTGGCACATAGAGCAATTTTGCTCGCCACTTGGTGCAGGGATGACTTTTCCTTGACACCTCAGGATCTGTGGACCCCACAGGATCCCCACCTACCCCACCACCCTCTCTCTTCTTCACCCATTCACCAATCACCTCAACACCTCTTCCCCAAAAAACCCTTCACCTATCAAATCCCATCTTTCTCTTCACTACTCACATCCATCCTTCATAAATCCCCACCTACCTCACCATTCAAATTCAAACCACTTTCCCTCCCACACCCACTCTCCCCCTTGGCCGAACCACAAAGCCACCTCTATCTCCTCCATTTCTTCTTCTTCTACTCTCTTCTTTCTTTTGCTCGAGGACGAGCAAACCTTTTAAGTTTGGTGTGGTAAAAGCATTGCTTTTTGTTTTTCCATAACCATTTATGGCATCCAAGGCCGGAGAAACCTCTAGAAAGAGGAAAGGGAAGGCAAAAGCTTCCACCTCCGAGTCATGGGAGATGGAGAGATTCATCTCAAGGGTGCATCAAGACCACTTCTATGAAGTTGTGGCCTTGAAGAAGGTGATCCCCGAGATCCCTTTCAAACTCAAAAAGGGTCAACTTTGATCAAAGGTTGGACCAAGCCCTCACAGTCATTTGTGAAGAGGGCGCCCAATGGAAGAGAGATTCAAGAGGGAAGCCGGTTCAATTGAGAAGGCATGACCTCAAGCCCGTAGCTAGGGGATGGTTGGAGTTTATCCAACGCTCAATCATTCCCACTAGCAACCGGTCTGAAGTTACTCTAGACCGGGCCATCATGATTCATAGCATCATGATTGGAGAAAAAGTAGAAGTTCATGAGGTTATAGCCCAAGAACTTTATAAGGTGGCGGACAAGTCCTCTACCTTGGCAAGGTTAGCCTTTCCTCATCTCATTTGTTACCTCTGTTATTCAGTTGGAGTTGACATAGAGGGAGACATCCCCATTGATGAGGACAAGCCCATCACTAAGAAAAGGATGGAGCAAACAAGAGATCCCACTCATCATGAAATCCCTGAGATACCTCAAGGGATGCACTTTCCTCCACAAAACTATTGGGAGCAAATCAACACCTCCCTAGGAGAATTGAGTTCCAACATGGGACAACTAAGGGTGGAGCACCAAGAACATTCCATCCTCCTCCATGAAATTAGAGAAGATCAAAGAATCATGAGAGAGGAGCAACAAAGACAAGGAAGAGACATTGAGGAGCTCAAGCACTCCATAAGATCTTCAAGAGGAAGAACAAGCCGCCATCACTAAGGTGGACCCGTTCTTTAATTTCCTTGTTCTTTATTTTTCTATTTTTCGAAAATCATGCTTATGTCTATCTATGTTTGTGTCTTGTGATCATTAGTGTCTTAGTGTCTATGCCTTAAAGTTATGAATGTCCTATGAATCCATCACCCTTCTTAAAAAAAATGTTCTTAATTGAAAAAGAGAAGAATTGCATGAATTTTAAATTTTATAACAGATTAATTATTTTGATGTGGTGGCAATACTTTTGTTTTCTGAATGTATGCTTAAACAGTGCATATGTCTTTTGAATTTGTTGTTCATGAATGGTTGGCTCTTGAAAGAATGATGAAAAAGGAGACATGTTACTGAGGATCTGAAAAATCATAAAAATGATTCTTGAAGCAAGAAAAAGCAGTGAATACAAAAAAAAAAAAGAGAAAAAAAGGAGAAAAACGAAAAAAAGAAAAAAAAAGAAAAAAATAAATAATAAATAAATAAAATAAAGTTGTGATCCAAGGCAATAAGAGTGTGCTTAAGAACCCTGGACACCTTTAATTGGGGACTCTAGCAAAGCTGAGTCACAATCTGAAAAGGTTCACCCAATTATGTGTTTGTGGCATGTATGTATCCGGTGGTAATACTGGAAGACAGAGTGCTTTGGGCAACGGCCAAGACTCATAAAGTAGCTGTGTTCAAGAATCATCACACTTAACTAGGAGAATCAATAACACTATCTGGATTCTGAGTTCCTAAAGAAGCCAATCATTCTGAATTTCAAAGGATAGAGTGAGATGCCAAAACTGTTCAGAGGCAAAAACCTAAAAGCCCCGCTCATCTAATTAACACTGATCTTCATAGATGTTTTTGAAGTTTATTGCATATTCTCCTCTTTTTATCTTATTTGATTTTTAGTTGCTTGGGGACAAGCAACAATTTAAGTTTGGTGTTGTGATGAGCGGATAATTTGTACGCTTTTTGGCATTGTTTTTAGTATATTTCTAGTAGGATATAGTTAGTTTTTAGTATATTTTTATTAGTTTTTAGTTAAAATTCACTTTTCTGGACTTTACTATGAGTTTGTGTGTTTTTCTGTGATTTCAGGTATTTTCTGGCTGAAATTGAGGGACCTGAGCAAAAATCTGATTCAGAGACTGAAAAGGACTGCAGATGCTGTTGGATTCTAACCTCCCTACACTCGAAGTGGATTTTCTAGAGCTATAGAAGCCCAATTGACGCGCTCTTAACGGCGTTGGAAAGTAGACATCCTGGGCTTTTCAGCAATGTATAATAGTCCATACTTTTCCCGAGATTTGATGGCCCAAACCGGCGTTCCAAATCAGCTCAAGAATGCCCGGCGTTAAACGCCGGAACTGGCACAAGAATGGGAGTTAAACGCCCAAACTGGCACAAAAGCTGGCGTTTAACTCCAAGAGAAGTCTCTACACGAAAATGCTTCAATGCTCAGCCCAAGCACACACCAAGTGGGCCCGGAATTGGATTTTTATGTCATTTACTCATCTTTGTAAACCCTAGGCTACTAGCTCTTTATAAATAGGACCTTTTGCTATTGTATTTTCATCTTTGGATCTTTGGAATCTTTTGATCACTTCAGATCTCTAGATCATCTTTGGACGTCTAGTTCTTAGATTATTGGGAGGCTGGCCTCACGGCCATGCCTAGACCTTGTTCTCATGTATTTTCAACGGTGGAGTTTCTACACACCATAGATTAAGGTGTGGAGCTCTGCTGTACCTCGAGTATTAATACAATTACTATTGTTCTTCTATTCAATTCAGCTTGTTCTTATTCCAAGATATTCATTCGCACTCAAGAACTTGATGAATGTGATGATTATGTGACGCTCATCATCATTCTCACTTATGAATGCGTGCCTGACAACCACTCCCGTTCTACAAGCAAACAAGGCTTGAATGTTTATCTCTTGGATTCTTTAATCGGAATCTTCGTGGTATAAGCTAGAATTGATGGCGGCATTCAAGAGAATCCGGAAGGTCTAAACCTTGTCTGTGGTATTCTGAGTAGGATTCAATGATTGAATGACTGTGACGAGCTTCAAACTCGCGATTGTGGGGCGTTAGTGACAGACGCAAAAGAATCACTTGATTCTATTCCGACATGATCGAGAACCGACAGCTGGATAGCCGTGCCGTGACAGGGTGCGTTGAACATTTCCACTGAGAGGACGGGACTGTAGCCATTGACAACGGTGATGCCCAACATACAGCTTGCCATGGAAAGGAGTAAGAAGGATTGGATGAAGACAGTAGGAAAGCAGAGAGACGGAAGGGACAAAACATCTCCATTCGCTTATCTGAAGTTCTCACCAATGATTTACATAAGTATCTCTATCTTTATCTTTATGTTTTATTCATATATCATCCATAACCATTTGAGTCTGCCTGACTAAGATTTACAAGGTGACCATAGCTTGCTTCATACCAACAATCTCCGTGGGATCGACCCTTACTCGCGTAAGGTTTATTACTTGGACGACCCAGTGCACTTGCTGGTTAGTTGTGCGAAGTTGTGTTTATGCCATGGTATTGAGCACCAAGTCTTTGGGGCCATTACTAGGGATTATTTGAGTTGTGAAAAGAAGTGATCACAATTTCGTGCACCAGTGCTCTCGTGCCCAAGGCACAAAACTGGCACAGTTCTGGCACGACTCTCTGGAAAATGGCTGGGCATTGGGTGCAGCACATTCGGCGCACCCGCGCACATCACGCGCACGCGTGGATGGCGCTTTCTGTAAGAACGGCGCGTACGCACCAAGTGCGCCTACGCGCGGGGGTCATTCTGCTAAAAATTTTCTAAGTTAAAAGCTGCAGAATTCACAAATTCAACCCCCAATCTTCCAACGGAGATAACTTTCTCATTTTAAATCATTTTTCACCCGTTCTTCGAACGGCATGGACATGCCGGATCCAATTTCATTTCTAAATAGATTTGACACAAAACGGGGATTCGTAGTCTAAGTTATGTCTCACCAAAGTATGCCCAAAAACCATGTTTTTTAGAAAAACCACAAAGTGCCATTTTCAAAACAAGCTATATTCAACTCTTTTCAAAATCAATCAAAACATGCCAATTTCATCCCTTTTCCTTGAAATCAATCAAAACATATCAAATTCAACATCAAGCCTCCTCAACTTACACATTGACACTTTACCACAATTCACCAAAATCACTATCCCATCATTTTATCCCACTTCACCCATGTGGCTCAAACTCAAACACATTGACATATCATATACTCTTCCTCATGCCAATTTTCAACAATACCAACTCTATTAAATCATCATTGTACACAATCAATATCATACTCACCATCAACATGGTTCCACCCACAATTTAACCATAATCAATCATCAAGCATATATCACAACATGCATATTTCTCATACATCATACCATCAAGGCATCAATAATCATCATCACATATATGACCACATCATATATCTCAATCATTCAACAATATCAACTATTCAATGCCTATCTTAGGGCCTCTAGCCTAAGTATTTCCTACCATATTACGTATTAGATACGAGAAACCGAAACCATACCTTAGCCGATTTCCCAAGTTCAACTGGAGCACTTCCAAACCACTTTTTCCTCAAGCTCTCAAGGCCTCAACACCTCCAAGAACAGATTTTTCACCACCAAACCCTTTTCAAGCTTTTCAACATCACCAATCAAGCTCCAATATTCACATATACATAACCTAAGCCACAACCATCATACCCATACACAACATCTCAATACCCAAACATCATAGAACAACAAATTACACTAGGGTTGAGAATCTTATCACACCCAAGGTCCAAGGAGACAAGATTAACCTTCTCCTTCAAGAGAGTTGGGTCCTATAACATCAAAGAGCCCAAAATCTCAACATTTTCGCTCATGAAACTCGAAAATAAGGCTGGAAATTCGAAGAGCAAAACGTGGCTTACCTCAAGATTAATTGTATGGGTTTTGTAGAGCTCTCCGCGGTGAATGCGTGGCCGCAAATGGTGCAGCAATCGGAGCTCTAGATCAAAAGTTATGGTGGTTTGAAGATCAACCAAGGGAGAGAATTTGAGAGAATGTTCTTCCCTTCCTCTCTACCATTTCAGCGTGTGTGTGTGTTTAATGAGGAGAGAGAATGCTGAAAACTAGGGTTTTGGTTTAGTTTAGTTGGGCCAAGTGCCCACTTTGGGTCCGGTTGGCCCGGTTTGGCCCGTTCGGTCCAATCTTGGTCCGAATTCTATAAAATTAGTACCAAAATTCTCGTCTCAATCTCCTCTATCACATTTAGCCATAAAAATCACATTTTAGGCTTTCTAGAATAAATTCTCATTTATGGGTTAATTAGCCGTTAATTAACCGGATTTTACATTCTACCCACCTAATTGGGAATTTTGCCCACAAAATTCAAATGTAATTACCTGAGAATAAGTGCGGATAATCCGTTCGCATTTCCGACTCAAGTTCCCAAGTGTGTTCCTCAACACCACCTCGACTCCAAGCCACTTTGACTAATGAAACCTCCTTTCCACGCAACCGTTTGATACTAGTATAATCAATTCTGACTGGAGCCACTGGAAGCGTCAAATCTTCCCTTAACTGAACCGACTCAGGTTTTAACACGTGGCTAACATCAGGAGTGTACTTCCGAAGTTGCGACACATGAAACACGTCGTGCAGGTTCGAAAGATGAGGTGGTAGAGCCATCCGATACGCCACCGGTCCAACCCTCTCCAGGATTTGAAATGGACCAATGTATCGAGGATTCAACTTCTTTGCTTTAATCGCCCTACCTACTCCCGTGGTCGGAGTAACCTTAAGGAAAACATGGTCTCCTTCCTCAAATTCTAAGGGATTTTGCCTCTGATCGGCGTGACTCTTTTGACGACTCTGCACCGTAAGCATCCTATCACGGATTTTCTTGACTTGTTCAGTGGTCTCAGCTATCATTTCCGGCCCCAACAAGCTTTTCTCTCCAGCTTCATACCAACATAGCGGAGATTGACATTTCCTCCCATACAAGGCCTCATACGGAGCCATTCCGATGCTCGCATGATAACTATTATTGTATGCAAACTCCACTAATGGCATATACCGATCCCAACTCGTCGGTTGGTCCAAAACACAAGCTCTCAACATATCCTCTAGTGTTTGAATCGTCCTCTCAGATTAACCATCTGTTTGAGGATGGTAAGTCCTGCTCAAGCTTAGTCGGGTTCCAAAAGCTTTCTGAAATGCACCCCAAAACCTTGAAGTGAAATGAGGATCTCTATCAGAGATTATAGTAGCAAGTACACCATGAAGTCTCACAATCTCCTTTATGTATAACCGTGCTAGCTCCTTCAGGGTGTAAGTCATACGAATGGGTAAAAAGTGAGCTGACTTCGTCAGTCGGTCCACAATCACCCAGATAGCATCAAAACCAGCCCTAGTCCTTGGCAATCCTGACACAAAGTCCATTGCAATACTTTCCCACTTCCATTGTGGAATCTCTAAAGGTTGCAACAACCCGGAAGGTCTTTGATGTTCAATCTTTACCTTTTGACAAGTTAAGCACTTCGAAACATATTCCGCCACATCATTCTTCATACCCGGCCACCAAAACATCGCCTTTAAATCATGGTACATCTTAGTACTTCCCGGGTGAATGGAGAATCCACTTTTGTGTGCCTCTTTTAAGATATCCTGCCTCAAAGTGCCAACATCCGGCATAATGATCCTACCCTTGAACCTCCATAACCCATCTTTTTCTTCCGACACTCTCCACTGTTTTCCTTACTCAATGGCCGGTAACACCTTCCATAACGCTTCATCATTTTGATGAGCCTTTAGGAGTTCGGACTTAAAATCACTTGAGATTTCTAATCGGCTCAAACACAAGGTTCCGGATACTTCTCGAGCACCAATTTTCAGACTCTCGAATCCCTTGAGTAACTTCTCCTCTTGAAGCATCATCCAAGCTGCATATAATGACTTCCGACTTAACGCATCCGCCACTACGTTTGCCTTTCCCGGATGGTAATTCAACTCAAAGTCGTAGTCCTTCAACAATTTCATCCACCTCCTCTGCCTCATATTAAGCTCTTTCTGATCAAATAGGTACTTCAAGCTCTTATGATCAGAGAAAACTTGGAACTTAACCCCATAGAGATAATGCCTCTACACCTTTAGCGCAAACACGACCGCAGCAAGCTCCAAGTCGTGCGCAGGATAATTAACTTCATGCGGTCTCAACTGCCGTGAGGCATACGCCACCACATTATGATGCTGCATCAGCACGCACCCTAGACCCTTCAATGAGGCATCACAGTACACCTCAAATGGCTCGTTCGGCTCAGGTAACACTAACACAGGTGCAGTGATAAACTTTTTCTTCAATGTCTGAAAGCTCTCCTCGCACTCAGGAGTCCAAACAAACGGAGTGTCTTTGCGGGTTAACTTTGTCATGGGCAAAGCTATCTGTGAAAAGCCCTTGATAAACCTTCGGTAATAGCCAGCTAAGCCCAGAAAACTCCTTATCTCCGTTACGGTGGTTGGTTGCTTCCAATCCATCACAGCCTCCACCTTAGTTGGATCTACGGCTATTCCCTTCTTACTCACCACGTGGCCCAAAAACTTCACCTCACTCTTCCAAAACTCACACTTAGACAGTTTTGCATAGAGTTTCTTCTCCTTTAGAATTTGCAACACGGTCCTCAAGTGTTCCGCATGCTCTTCCTCAGTCTTGGAATAAATCAGTATGTCATCAATGAAGACAACAACGAATTTATCCAGAAACGGATGGAAAACTCTATTCATGTAATCCATAAACACTGCAGGAGCATTCGTCAATCCAAAAGACATCACAGTGCACTCGTAATGACCATAACGAGTCCTGAAAGTGGTCTTAGGGATATCCTCACCCCTCACCCTTATCTGGTGATAACTGGATCGCAAATCGATCTTGGAGAAAACTACAGCTCCTTGCAACTGATCCATTAGATCATCAATTCTCGGCAATGGGTACTTATTCTTTATTGTGACCTTGTTCAGCTGCCTGTAATCCACACAGAGCCGCATACTCCCATCCTTCTTCTTTACTAGTAACACTGGAGCACCCCACGGAGAGACACTTGGTCGTATAAAATTCTTACCCAATAAATCCTCTAACTGAGACTTTAGCTCGTCCATCTCTAACGGTGACATCCTATAAGGAGTTCTTGAGATTGGTCCCGCCACGGGCACCAACTTAATAGCAAACTCAACCTCTCGGTTAGGTGGAAACTCATCAATATAATCGGGAAACACTTCCGGAAACTCACACACAACCAGAATCTGCTCCAACCTTTGATCATCACCCGAAACGCCCGCGGTTAACAACAGGATACCCTGACATTCGATTCCAGAACAGTTCACCATCATCGAATTCAAGTAATAATTATTCACCACTACCGGCCCTTCTGTATCTTCCGGCATAAAGTACACCGACTTTGTAGAACAATCAAGCAGGGCATGGTTCTTAGATAATGATGAGCGGATAATTTGTATGCTTTTTGGCATTGTTTTTAGTATGTTTTTGATATGATCTAGTTAGTTTTTAGTATATTTTTATTAGTTTTTAGTTAAAATTCACTTTTCTGGACTTGACTATGAGTTTGTGTGTTTTTCTGTGATTTCAGGTATTTTCTGGCTGAAATTGAGGGACCTGAGCAAAAATCTGATCCAGAGACTCAAAAGGACTGCAGATGCTGTTGGATTCTAACCTCCCTGCACTCGAAGCGGATTTTCTGGAGCTACAGAAGCCCAATTGGCGCGCTCTTAACGGCGTTGGAAAGTAGACATCCTGGGCTTTCCAGCAATATATAATAGTCCATACTTTGCCCAAGATTTGATGGCCCAAACCGGCGTTCAAAGTCACCCTCAGAATTCCCAGCGTTAAACGCCGGAACTGGCACCTAATTGGGAGTTAAACGCCCAAACTGGCATAAAAGCTGGAGTTAAACGCCAAGAAGAGTCTCTACACGAAAAATGCTTCATTGCTCAGCCCAAGCACACACCAAGTGGGCCCGGAAGTGGATTTTTATGTCATTTACCCATCTATGTACTAGTTTTCTATAAGTAGGACCTTTTACTATTGTATCTAGGAATCTTTAGACACATCTTAGTAGCTATCTTTGAGTTTTATGCTATCTTAGATCATTGGGAGGCTGGCCATTCGGCCATGCCTAGACCTTATGCTTATGTATTTTCAACGGTGGAGTTTCTACACACCATAGATTAAGGTGTGGAGCTCTGCTGTACCTCGAGTGTTAATGCAATTACTATTGTTCTTCCATTCAATTCCGCTTGTTCTTTATCCAAGATATCACTTGTTCTTCAACATGATGAAGGTGATGATTGACGCCCATCACCATTCTCACCCATGAACAAGGTGACTGACAACCATTCTTGTTCTACAAGCATCTGAGGCTTAGTGAATATCTCTTGGATTCTTCGGAATCTTCGTGGTATAGGCAGGACCTGATGGCGGCATTCAAGAGAATCCGGAAGGTCTAAACCTTGTCTGTGGTATTCTGAGTAGGATTCAATGATTGAATGACTGTGACGTGCTTCAAACCTGTAACCTACTGGGCGTTAGTGACAGACGCAAAAGAGTTATTCTATTCCGGTAGGGGAGGGAACCAAACCGGTGATTGGCAGCACTGTGACAGAGTGTGTGCATTAGCTTTCACTGCGCGGATGGGAGGTAGCTGCTGACAACAGTGAAACCTTACACGAGCTTGCCATGGAAAGGAGTGAGAAAGGATTGGATGAAGGCATTAGGAAAGCAGAGAGACGGAAGGGAAGGCATCTTCATACACTTGTCTGAAGCTCTTACACCAATGATATACATAAGTATCTCCATCCTTATCTTTTATGTTATTTTCGTTCATCACCATATACATCTGAGTTTGCCTGACTAAGATTTACAAGATGACCATAGCTTGCTTCAATACTAACAATCTCCGTGGGATCGACCCTTACTCACGTAAGGTTTATTACTTGGACGACCCAGTGCACTTGCTGGTTAGTTGTGCGAAGTTGTGTAATGCCATGGTATTGAGCCACCAAGTTCTTGGAGCCATTACCGGGGATTATTTGAGTTGTGAAAAAGTATTGTTCACAATTTCGCGCACCAAGTTTTTGGCGCCGTTGCCGGGGATTGTTCAAGTTTTGAGCAAGCTTTTGGTAACATCAGTGCCAAGATCCGGCAACAACATCAAGTTCTTGGTGTTATTGCCCGGGATTGTTTAGGCTGGACAACTGACGGTTCATCTTATTGCTTAGATTAGGTATTAATTTTTTTTCGAAATTCTTGAAGATGAATTCTAGAGTTTCATGATGATTTGTTGAAATCTGGCTGGCTGAGAAGCCATGTCTAATCTGATTGGACCGAGGTTTCAACTTATCACCACAAGAGCTTGTTGATTCTCATCAATTTTGCTCTTGGAGCAGTGATCTGCTAAGATTTGGCTGACCTCTGGCCATGTCTAGTGTTTTGGACCGAAGCTTTCTTTGAAAGCTTGGCTGGCTGTGAAGCCATGTCTAATTCCTGGACCGGAGTCTTAGACTAGCATTGCACTGATTCCTGGAATTCTCATTAAGAATTTTGATGCCTTTTCCTACTTAATTTTCGAAAAACACAAAAAAATTTACAAAACCAAAAAGACCAAAAATATTTGATGTTTCTTGCATAAGTTTAGTGTCTCATCCTAAGTTTGGTGTCAAATGCATGTTTTTGTTATAATTTTCGAATCCATGCATATATTTCTTTGTTTTGATCTTTGAATTCTATTGACTTGAAGTATTTTGTGTGTCTCATATGCATTCTCATATTGTTAGTGTCAGTAGTATACAAACTGCTAAGTTTGGTGTCTTGCATGCATTGTTATTTGATTCATTTTGCATTTTGATTATTAAAAATCCAAAAATATTTTTAATTTGTGTCTTTTCAAGTCAATGATACAAAGAATTGAAGATTCAGAACATACTGCAGAGGAATTATACAGAAAAAGCTGAGCATTCAAAAATGCCCAGTGAAGAAGGCAGACTGGCGTTTAAACGCCAGCCAGGGTACCTGGTTGGGCGTTTAACGCCCAAAAAGGGTGCATTTTGGGCGTTAAACGCCAGAATGTATACCATTCTGGGCGTTTAACGCCAGGATGGTGCTAGGGGGAAGATTTTGTTTTCAAATCAATTTTTTTCAAAGTTTTTCAAAATCAAATCTTTTTCAAATCATATCTTTTCAATCAAATGTTTTCAAAATTAATTTCTTTCCTTTTTCAAAGATACTTACTAACAATTAATGATTTGATTCAAAATTTCAAGATTGTTACCTTTTCTGTTGAGAAAGGTTTAATGTTTGAATCATATCTTTTCTTGTTAGGCAAGTCATTAATTTTTAAAATCATATCTTTTCAAATTGTTTTCAAATCATATCTTTTAAAATTGTTTTCACATCATATCTTCTCAATCACATCTTTTTAAAACCATAACTTTTCAATTAAATCTTTTTAACCACATCTTTTTCAAAATAGTTTTCAATCAAATCTTTTTAATTTCTAATTTCAAAATCTTTTTCAAAAATCACTTGATTTCTTTTTCACTTTTAATTTTCGAAAATTATCAATCAAATTTTCAAAATGTTTTCAAAATCTTTTAAATGAATTTTCGAAAATTCTCTTCCCTCCTTCCCACATCCTTCTATTTATGGAGTACCACTCCTTCTAAATGCACAATTCGAACCTTATCTAATTAAAGTTCGAATTCATCTTCTCCTTCTTCTTTCTATTTCTCTTTTCCTCTGACATTTCAAGGAATCTCTATACTGTGACATAGAGGACTCCACATTTTCTTGTTCTCTTCTCTATCATATGAGCAGGAGCAGAGACAAAGGCATTCTTGTTGAAGCTGACCCTGAACCCGAGAGAACCTTGAAGAGAAAGCTAAGAGAAGCCAAGGCACAACTCTCTTTAGAGGACCTGACCGAATTCTTCAAGGAAGAAGAACACATGGCAGCCGAAAACAACAACAATGCCAACAATGCAAGGAAGGTGCTGGGTGACTTCACTGCACCTACTCCTGATTTTTATGGGAGAAGCATCTCTATCCCTGCCATTGGAGCAAACAACTTTGAGCTTAAGCCTCAATTAGTTTCTCTAATGCAACAGAATTGCAAGTTCCATGGACTTCCAATGGAAGATCCTCATCAGTTCTTAACTGAATTCTTGCAAATCTGTGACACAGTCAAGACTAATGGGGTTAACCCTGAGGTCTATAGACTGATGCTATTCCCTTTTGCTGTAAGAGACAGAGCTAGAATATGGTTGGATTCTCAACCTAAAGAAAGCCTGGACTCTTGGGAAAAGCTAGTCAATGCCTTCTTGGCAAAGTTCTTTCCACCACAAAGATGGAGTAAGCTTAGAGTGGAAGTCCAAACCTTCAGACAGAAGGATGGAGAACCCCTCTATGAAGCTTGAGAAAGATACAAACAATTAATCAGAAGATGTCCTTCAGACATGCTTTCTGAATGGAGCATCATAGGTATTTTCTATGATGGTCTCTCTGAACTATCCAAGATGTCTTTGGATAGCTCTGCTGGAGGATCTCTTCATCTGAAGAAGACGCCTGCAGAAGCTCAAGAATTGATTGAAATGGTTGCAAATAACCAGTTCATGTACACTTCTGAAAGAAATCCTGTGAACAATGGGACTAGTCAGAAGAAAGGAGTTCTTGAGATTGACACTCTGAATGCCATATTGGCTCAGAACAAGATATTGACTCAACAAGTCAATTTGATTTCTCAAAGTCTGTCTAGAATGCAAAATGCACCAAGTAGTACTAAGGAAGCTTCATCTGAGGAAGAAGCCTATGATCCTGAGAACCCTTCAATGGAAGAGGTGAATTACCTAGGAGAACCCTATGGAAACACCTACAATTCTTCATGGAGAAATCACCCCAATTTCTCATGGAAGAATCAAGAGAGACCTCAACAAGGTTTCAATAACAATAATGGTGGAAGAAACAGGTTTAGCAATGGCAAGCCTTTTCCATCATCTTCTCAGCAACAGACAGAGAGTTCTAAGCAGAATACTTCTGACTTAGCAACAATGGTCTCTGATCTAATAAAGACCACTCAAAGTTTCATGAATGAAACAAGGTCCTCCATCAGAAATTTAGAAGGACAAGTGGGTCAGCTGAGCAAGAAAGTTACTGAACTCCCTCCTAGCACTCTCCCAAGTAATACAGAAGAAAATCCAAAAGGAGAGTGCAAAGCCATAGACATGGCCGAATATGGAGAGGAAAGAGAGGAGGAGGACGCCACTGAGGAAGACCTCAGTGGGCGTGCACCAATCTCCTCTGAGTTCCTCAATGAGGAACAATGGGAATCTGAGGCTCAAAATGAGACCATAGAGATTCCATTGGACTTACTTCTGCCATTCATGAGCTCTGATGAGTATTCTTCCTCTGAAGAGGATGAGTATGTCACTGAAGAGCAAGTTGCTAAACACCTTGGAGCAATAATGAAACTGAATGACAAGTTATTTGGAAATGAGACTTGGGAGGAAGAACCACCTTTGCTCACCAAAGAACTGGATGACTTGTCTAGGCAGAAACTGCCTCAAAAGAGGCAGGATCCTGGGAAGTTTTCTATACCTTGTACCATAGGCACCATGACCTTCAAGAAGGCCTTGTGTGACTTAGGGTCAAGTGTAAACCTCATGCCCCTCTCTGTAATGAAGAAATTAGGGATCCTTGAGGTGCAAGCTGCAAGAATCTCATTAGAGATGGCAGACAATTCAAGAAAACAAGCTCATGGACTTGTAGAGAATGTTTTGGTGAAGATTGAGAACCATTACATCCCTACTGACTTCATAGTCCTAGAGACTGGGAAGTGCATGGATGAATCCATCATCCTTGGCAGACCCTTCCTAGCCACAGCAAAGGCTGTGATTGATGTTGATAGAGGAGAGTTGATCATTCAAGTGAATGAAGAATCCTTGGTGTTTAAGGCCCAAGGACATCCCTCTATCATCATGGAGAGGAAGCATGAAGAGCTTCTCTCAAAACAGAGCCAAGCAGAGCCCCCACAGTCAAACTCTAAGTTTGGTGTTGGGAGGCCACAACCAAACTCTAAGTTTGGTGTTGAACCCCCACATTCAAACTCTAAGTTTGGTGTTGGGAGGTTCCAACACGGTTCTGAGCATTTCTGAGGCTCCATGAGAGTCCTCTGTCAAGCTAATGACATTAAAGAAGCGCTTGTTGGGAGGCAACCCAATGTTTTATGGTTAACTCTTTTCTTTTGTTATTTTATCTTTTTTGTAGGTTGATGATCATAAGAAGTCACAAAAACAATGAAAAAAGCAAAAACAGAATGAAAAACAGGAAGAAAAACAGCACACCCTGGAGAAGAAGAAGCTGGCGTTCAAACGCCAGTAATGCTAGCTGTTGGGCGTTTAACGCCCAGTCTGGCACCATTCTGGGCGTTTAACGCCAGAAAGGGGCACCAGACTGGCGTTAAACGCCAGTAAAGGGCAACAACCTGGCGTTAAACGCTAGGAATGGGCACCAGCCCGGCGTTTAACGCCAGAAATAGCTCAAAACGTGATTTTGAGCAACATTTGGTGCAGGGATGACTTTTCCTTGACACCACAGGATCTGTGGACCCCACAGGATCCCACCATCACTCTCTCTCTTCTTCCCCCATTCACCAATCACCTCAATACCTCTTCCCCAAAAACCCTTCACCTATCAAATCCCATCTTTCTCTTCACCACTCACATCCATCCTTCATAAATCCCCACCAACCTAAACACCCTTTCTTACCCTTCTTGGCCGAACACACCACCTTCCCCCTCTTCCTCATTTCTTCTTCTTCTACTCTCTTCTTTCTTCTTTTGCTCGAGGACGAGCAAACATTTTAAGTTTGGTGTGGTAAAAGCATTGCTTTTTGTTTTTCCATAACCATTTATGGCATCCAAAACCGGTTCAACTGAGAAGGCATGACCTCAAGCCCATCACTAAGAAAAAGATGGAGCAAACAAGAGACCCCTCTCATCATGAGATCCCTGACATACCTCAAGGGATGCACTTTCCTCCACAAGACTACTGGGAGCAAATTAACACCTCCCTAGGAAAATTAAGTTCTAACACGGGACAACTAAGGGTGGAGCACCAAGAACATGCCATCCTCCTCCATGAAATTGGAGAAGATCAAAGGATCATGAGAGAGGAGCAACAAAGACAAGGAAGAGACATTGAGGAGCTCAAGCACTCCATAGGATCTTCAAGAGAAAGAAAGAGCCGCCATCACTAAGGTGGACCCGTTCTTTAATCTCCTTGTTCTTTATTTTTCTGTTTTTCGAATTTTAGTGCTTTATGTTTATCCATGTTTGTGTCTTATGATCATTAGTGTCTTAGTGTCTATGCCTTAAAGCTATGAATATGAATCCATCACCTTTCTTAAAAGAAAACTGTTTTTATCACAAAAGAACAAGAAGTACAGGATTTCAAATTCATCTTTAAAACTAGCTTAATTAGTTTGATGTGGTGGCAACACTTTTGTTCTCTGAATGTATGCTTGAACAGTGCATATGTCTTTTGAATTTGTTGTTCATGAATGTTAAAGTTGTTGGCTCTTGAAAGAATGATGAAAAAGGAGACATGTTACTGAGGATCTGAAAAATCATAAAAATGATTCTTGAAGCAAGAAAAAGCAGTGAATACAAAAAAAAAAAGAAGGAGAAAAACGAAAAAAAAAAGGGGAGAAAAAGAAAAAGAAAGAAAAAGAAAGAAATAAAGTTGTGATCCAAGGCAATAAGAGTGTGCTTAAGAACCCTGGACACCTCTAATTGGGGACTCTAGCAAAGCTGAGTCACAATCTGAAAAGGTTCACCCAATTATGTGTCTGTGGCATGTATGTATCCGGTGGTAATACTGGAAAGACAGAGTGCTTTGGGCCACAGCCAAGACTCAATAAATAGCTATGTTCAAGAATCATCATACTTTACTAGGAGAATCATTAACACTATCTGGATTCTAAGTTCCTAAAGAAGCCAACCATTCTGAATTTCAAAGGATAGATTGAGATGCCAAAACTGTTCAGAGGCAAAAAGTTAAAAGCCCCGCTCATCTAATTAATACTGATCTTCACAGATGTTTTTGGAATTCATTGCATATTCTCTTCCTTTTATCTTATGTGATTTTCAGTTGCTTGGGGACAAGCAACAATTTAAGTTTGGTGTTGTGATGAGCGGATAATTTGTATGTTTTTTGGCATTGTTTTTAGTATGTTTTTGATATGATCTAGTTAGTTTTTAGTATATTTTTATTAGTTTTTAGTTAAAATTCACTTTTCTGGACTTGACTATGAGTTTGTGTGTTTTTCTGTGATTTCAGGTATTTTCTGGCTGAAATTGAGGGACCTGAGCAAAAATCTGATCCAGAGACTCAAAAGGACTGCAGATGCTGTTGGATTCTGACCTCCCTGCACTCGAAGCGGATTTTCTGGAGCTACAGAAGCCCAATTGGCGCGCTCTCAACGGCGTTGGAAAGTAGACATCCTGAGCTTTCCAGCAATATATAATAGTCCATACTTTGCCCAAGATTTGATGGCCCAAACCGGCGTTCAAAGTCACCCTCAGAATTCCCAGCGTTAAACGCCGGAACTGGCACCTAATTGGGAGTTAAACGCCCAAACTGGCATAAAAGCTGGAGTTAAACGCCAAGAAGAGTCTCTACACGAAAAATGCTTCATTGCTCAGCCCAAGCACACACCAAGTGGGCCCGGAAGTGGATTTTTATGTCATTTACCCATCTATGTACTAGTTTTCTATAAGTAGGACCTTTTACTATTGTATCTAGGAATCTTTAGACACATCTTAGTAGCTATCTTTGAGTTTTATGCTATCTTAGATCATTGGGAGGCTGGCCATTCGGCCATGCCTAGACCTTATGCTTATGTATTTTCAACGGTGGAGTTTCTACACACCATAGATTAAGGTGTGGAGCTCTGCTGTACCTCGAGTGTTAATGCAATTACTATTGTTCTTCCATTCAATTCCGCTTATTCTTTATCCAAGATATCACTTGTTCTTCAACATGATGAAGGTGATGATTGACGCCCATCACCATTCTCACCCATGAACAAGGTGACTGACAACCATTCTTGTTCTACAAGCATCTGAGGCTTAGTGAATATCTCTTGGATTCTTCGGAATCTTCGTGGTATAGGCAGGACCTGATGGCGGCATTCAAGAGAATCCGGAAGGTCTAAACCTTGTCTGTGGTATTCTGAGTAGGATTCAATGATTGAATGACTGTGACGTGCTTCAAACCTGTAACCTACTGGGCGTTAGTGACAGACGCAAAAGAGTTATTCTATTCCGGTAGGGGAGGGAACCAAACCGGTGATTGGCAGCACTGTGACAGAGTGTGTGCATTAGCTTTCACTGCGCGGATGGGAGGTAGCTGCTGACAACAGTGAAACCTTACACGAGCTTGCCATGGAAAGGAGTAAGAAAGGATTGGATGAAGGCATTAGGAAAGCAGAGAGACGGAAGGGAAGGCATCTTCATACACTTGTCTGAAGCTCTTACACCAATGATATACATAAGTATCTCCATCCTTATCTTTTATGTTATTTTCGTTCATCACCATATACATCTGAGTTTGCCTGACTAAGATTTACAAGATGACCATAGCTTGCTTCAATACTAACAATCTCCGTGGGATCGACCCTTACTCACGTAAGGTTTATTACTTGGACGACCCAGTGCACTTACTGGTTAGTTGTGCGAAGTTGTGTAATGCCATGGTATTGAGCCACCAAGTTCTTGGAGCCATTACCGGGGATTATTTGAGTTGTGAAAAAGTATTGTTCACAATTTCGCGCACCAGATAACCAGTCCAATCCCAAGATAAGATCAAGACCGATCATCGGTAAGTAGATTAAATTATGAACAAAATCACGCTGCTTGAATCTAAAGGAAACTTTCGGGCATCCTAGCCTAGTTACCATAGCTTCATGGGTAGCATTATACACTCTTAGATCATAACCTAAGGTTACGATCTTCAATCCTAACTCATGGGCTTTCTCGAATGCAATGAATGAATGTGATGCTCCCGAATCAAATAAAGCATTTAAAGTTCGACCAGCCATTTCACAGTTACCTCGAATGAGTGTCTCAGATCCCTCGGCACCTATAGCTGAGGTGGTGAACACCCGACCAGTCTATTGTGCTTTTTCAGCACCTTGTTTCTGCTTCTCCGGGCAGCTTGCGGCTTTCTGCCCCGCTTTTCCACAATTGTAGCACAAGCCCCATCCGGCCTTGCATGGTACTCTTGGATGGTGACTCCCACATCTAGTACAAGCTTGATCATTCTGAGGCTGCTTCCCAAACTTCTTCCCTTGGGAGTTGTTGTTGTTGGGCCTTCTGAAAGAGCTTCCCCTCTTGAAAGGCGGACCTCTAGGTGCAAAGCTCTTCCCTCGGTTCTGTGGGAATAATCTTTTGTGACTCCCTTTCTCAGTGGCTACCCTCTTCACACACTCTTCAGCAACACTACACTTGTTCACCAATTCAGAGAAGGTCCTAATCTCCATTGGTCCTACTGAACTGAAGATATCACTCCGGAGTCCTCCTTCATACTTAACACACTTCCATTCCTCATATTCCACCGGAGTCCCTTGGCACATACGAGAGAACCTGAACAGCTCCTCAAACTTGCCAGTATACTCAGATACGAACATAGTGCCCTGCTTCAGCTGTAACAATTCAAGCTCCTTGGCCGTCCTAGCAGAAGTCGGAAAGTACTTCTTATAGAACTCCTCTTGGAAGACATTCCAGGTGATATAGTCATCACCCTACTACAGAAGACGTCGGATACCTTGCCACCAATGTGACGCTTCACCGGTGAGCATATAGGTAGCAAACTCGACACGCTGTCTTTCAGGCACCACTTGTGCTTGCAGTGCTCGTTCTATGGCCTGAAACCATGTATCAGCCTCAGTCGGGCTAGTAGTTCCCTTGAACTTAGGCGGATTAACCTTAAAAAAGTTTGCCAGTGTCATCGGGCCCTGAACTCTACCTCCATCATTACCATGGTTGTTCATCTATTGACCAAGTGCCTTAGCAGTGGCTTGCATAGCAGCAGTCATGTTTTTCAACGCCGTCATAAAGTTCACCGGATCATTAGGGTTATTCTCCGGTGCACGAGCATTCGTACAACCTCTTCCACGGCCTCTACCGCGTCCACGAGGCGCCATCTGGTCCCTATACACACCAAACAATCGATATTAAGTTGATCAGTCTGAATATCGGAAGTCTAGTGCTTCAAAGTCCCAAATGCATGCTCATGAACGTTTATGCCAAATATATCAAGCAGATATACTAATAGCACATAACACACATACAGAGAATGCAAAGAAGCATAGTCAGTCCGTTCCCCAGGCTCTACAGGAACGAACTGCTCTGATACCAAAATGTAACACCCTACCATACAGAGTCTTATGCTTAAGTCATAATTCAGAGATGGCAAGGTATTACAACCTCTAAAATAAAAATTTAGTACGTATAGTAGTATGAATGATTGATTATAACTAGGAGCCTTTGTAGAAAAAGGGGTAAACAAAAATCGCAACTCGAAAGCGCAACACTCCGATCGATAACGTAACGAACAAGGATAAACCAACGTGAGATTATATATATACAAAGGAGTGTCAAAAATAGGAATATCAAGACTCAAAATCCGGCTGCGAAGATAACCGGTCCGAGCATATAGCAATATATACATATAATAAAATAAGGAAACCCCAAAGGAAACCCAAAGGGACACGAATACAAAAAACTTATTCTCCAAAATCTCCCATAAGAGGAGTCATCACAGTTTGCATTATTTAATGGAGATAAAAGTATCTAAGCAAAACATATAAACCAAAAAAGAGTCCCGAGAACAAGGAATCTTCGCAAATCTAGAAGTCTCCAGCATGCCTCAGCGGAAAACCTCACGTCCTGCATCTGAAAACCACAAAATCCGCATGGGTGAGAACCAGAGGTCCCCAGCATGGTAACATCTTCCACATATATAATACATAATAATAGAGGAAAGCCAAAGGCAATCCTAGAACTTCCTCCAGATAGTATCAAAGCTTATAAACAAGCTAAACCATAAAGGGCATCTGACTAAAGATCCTTCAGTCTAACTAATACTTTCCTTTCCAATTCCTTCAGACCTCCCAACCACCAGCAGGAGTATAATGTAGCAAACACAATTATATCAAACAAGAGATATACAAATAGGAACAGATAAGGCATTTAGACAATTAGCAAGTAATATGCAGTCAAATAGGCAATCTCAAAAAATTCATATAGTATGCATATGATGAATGCCTATCCCTAGTGGCTGATGATATCATCTGTCGGTTATAGAGCCAACCCGACAAGTCCTGGTAGCTAACCATTGGACTGTCCCTCTGTCACGCATCCCCAACTCGAGTTATACTCATCATAAACTTGATCATAATCATGATCTATATCCATCACCCTCACTGGTGAATATTTATGGGGGCGAGCTCATCCGGGGCTTTCACAGTGCCCGGCCACACTTACGACATAGGGTCAGAAGAGCTTCGAGTCTCAACCTGGAGCACGTGGTGGCTAGCCACTACTTCCTTCCAGGGAAACTCTCTTCTCCAACAGTGGAAGTGCAACATTCACAATTCATTCAACAGCATATATGCATTTATACATAGCCATAATCATGGCTCCGCCGTAACACGGCAATAATCTAGCCATCCGGCTCACGATTAAATCCATAACCAGCCATTCGGCTCACGGTTAAATCCATAACCAGCCATTTCATTAACAATTACGGCCTTTCGGCCCATGGCATAACAAGCACTTCCACCACCATCCTCCGCCTCTCACATAATCATGCTTGATCCTCATTGATCATTCATTTTTCCCTTGCTTCACTCGTAAGTTACCACATCCCCTAGCGCCTTTTTCCCATTGCTAGGCATATCATAATGATTTAAGACATAAATGGTGAGATCAGAGGCTTAGAAGTATGAGATTTGGCTTTTATAACTCAAAAATCAACTTTGGGATGAAAACGGGGCCACGCGTACGCGCACTCCACGCACACGTGTGGATGGCCACAAAACTCATCGACGTGTATGCGTTATACATGCTAACGCGTGGATTGAAAATTAGCCAATCGACGCGCACGCGTCAACCACGCGTACGCGTGGGTGCTCTCGTGCCCAAGCACAAAACTGGCACAGTTCTGGCACAACTCTCTGGAAAATAGCTGGGCATTGGGTGCAATACATTCGACGCGTCCGCGCATATCACGTGCACGTGTGGATGGCGCTTTCTGGAAGAACGGCGCGTGCGCCTACACGCGAGGGTCATTCTGCTAAAAATTTTCTAAGTTAAAAGCTGCAGAATTCACAGATTCAACTCCCAATCTTCCAACGGACATAACTTTCTCATTTTAAATCGTTTTTCACCCGTTCTTCGAACGGCATGGACATCCCGGATCCAATTTCATTTCTAAAGAAATTTGACACAAAACGGGGATCCGTAGTCCAAGTTATATCCCACCAAAATATGCCCAAAAACCATATTTTTCATAAAAACCACAAAGTACCATTTTCAAAACAAGCCATATTCAACTCTTTTCAAAATCAATCAAAACATGCCAATTTCATCCCTTTTCCTTGAAATCAATCAAAACATATCAAATTCAACATCAAGCCTCCTCAACTCACACATTGACACTTTACCAAAATTCACCAAAATCACTATCCCGTCATTTTAACCCACTTCACCCAAGTGGCTCAAACTCAAACACATTGACATATCATATACTCTTCCTCATGCCAATTTTGAACAACACCAATTCTATTAAGTCATCATTGTACACAATCAATATCATACTCACCATCAACATAGTTCCACCCACAATTCAACCATAATCAATCATCAAGCATATATCACAACATGCATATTTCTCATATATCATGCCATCAAGGCATCAATAATCATCATCACATATATGACCACATCATATATCTCAATCATTCAACAACATCAACCATTCAATGCCTATCTTAGGGCCTCTAGCCTAAGTATTTCCTACCACATTACGTATTAGATACGAGAAACCGAAACCATACCTTTGCCGATTTTCCAAGTTCAACCGGAGCACTTCCAAACCACTTTTTCCTCAAGCTCTCAAGGCCTCAACACCTCCAAGAACAGATTTTTCACCACCAAACCCTTTTCAAGCTTTTCAACATCACCAATCAAGCTCCAATATTCACATATACACAACCTAAGCCACAACCATCATACCCATACACAACATCTCAATACCCAAACATCATAGAACAACAAATTATACTAGGGTTGAGAACCTTACCACACCCAAGGTCCAAGGAGAGAAGATTAACCTTCTCTTTCAAGAGAGTTGGGTCCTATAACATCAAAGAGTCCAAAATATCAATATTTTTACTCATGAAACTCGAAAATAAGGCTGGAAATTCGAAGAGCAAAACGTGGCTTACCTCAAGATTAATTGTATGGATTTTGTAGAGCTCTCTGCGGTGAACGCGTGGCAGCAAACGGTGCGGCAATCGGAGCTCTAAATCAAAAGTTATGGTGGTTTGAAGATCAACCAAGGGAGAGAACTTGAGAGAGTGTTCTTCCCTTCCTCTCCACCATTTCAGCGTGTGTGTGTGTGTTTAATGAGGAGAGAGAATGCTGAAAACTAGGGTTTTGGTTTAGTTTAGTTGGGCCAAGGGCCCACTTTGGGTCCGGTTGGCCCGGTTTGGCCTGTTCGGTCCAATCTTGGTCCGAATTCTATAAAATTGGTACCAAAATTCTCGTCTCAATCTCCTCTATCACATTTAGCCATAAAAATCACATTTTGGACTTTCTAAAATAAATTTTCATTTATGAGTTAATTAGCCGTTAATTAACCGGGTTTTACACAGGAACCTATATGTCTTTAATTCATAATAAAACCAAAATGATTAAAAATTAATTCACCAAAATAAAACTAGTTTTAAATTTGATTTATATAAAAATAATGTGCTCAAACCAATTTCGTCAATGATTGATTAGAATGGTAGGTTATCCATTGTTCGGCTAAAGTCATTTGACGATCATCTTGTGATTTTTTGAGATTGGCTAGGGTTGTTCATTGATCGATTAGGGTTGTTTGAGGTTGTCTAACAATCTACTGATTTTTGGTCAATATGTCGCTTAAAATCATAGTTGTTAAAATCGGATCGAACTAACCGGTTCAATGAAAAAAATTGATAAATCAAACCTTACACTGGTCCATTCTAAGACTAGAACTGTTAAAGATAAAGAACTGATATGAACCGGTCAAATTTATAATGAATCAGCAAAAATCGGTCAAACCCACCTCTCTCCTCAAAAAAAGAGGCATGCATCAATAACCACCAAGTTGTCATGCTCCTTTTATATATATGAAAATTATAATACATAAAGATATCTTTCATCAAATAGTTTATTTTTATTTAATTTATTTTAGTTTTAGTTAAACTCACTCATTTTTAAATTAATTATATTTTTATTTAACAATAATTATAAACTCACTTATTTTTTTCTTTTCATAATTATATGATATCTAAAAGTATTATTTTTCAATAAATACTTGTAATATATAAATAGATAATAGGTATAAATTAATTAATAAATTATTAAAATTTAAAAATAATAATTTTAATAAAAAATAAAATAAAAATACTTATGATACAGTAAAAATAATAAAATATTTATTATTCCTATTTCATATTATTGTTTTAAAATGATTTAATTATTTTTAAAATATTAGTGAAGATATATATTTTAAATTTTTTATTATTTTTTATTTATGTGAGATCGGGTCAATGGTTCAAACCAATGACCCATCAATTGAACTAGTAATCTAATAACTTAGTAGTCTGATGGTTTAATCATTAGTTTGGTTTTTGACAATTATATCCAAAATAGAAAAATAAAAAATTATAATTTTTTTATTTTAGAAAAATTTATTTATTATAATAGTTTGATATAGTTTAAAGTTAATTTAGCCCAGTTTGGATAAACAGTTTAATTAAACTACTTTTAAAAAAATAATTTAAACAATAAATGACTATATATTAAAAGTAACTTATAAATAAGTTATTTTGTATTTGGATTTTTAATTCTAAAAATGCTTATTTTATAAAAATGTGATAAAAAAATAGTAATATTATAAGAGAGGTCATTTCTTTTAACTCTCTATAAGCTTCTAAATATCTTTTTAGAAAGTTGCAATTTAATTTTGAAAATTGCAGCAGAAATTAATACTACTACTTTTTATAAGTCAAAAGCTCAAAAAAATATTTTTAAAGCTTCTCAAAGGGCCCTAGTTTAAATAAATTCTCCTACTAAAAAAAATAAATTTGAATCCTCTAAATTTTGAATTTTTATTTTAGAGAATAAAGTGTAATTTCTCAATCTTTGATAATTTTTTTCTTATATTTATTCTTGATCTCACTTATAAAATAAATAATAAAAAATTATACTTTATTTTCTAAAATAAAATTTAAAATTTAAAGATTCAAATCCAAAAAAAATTAAGATAAAGTATTAGTTTTTTTGGTGGCGTAGTCATCCGTCTTACATTTCAAAATTCAAGAACTGAGTTTGAGGACAAGACTCTCCATCCCCTTAATTTTGATAATATTATTAACTTGGACAAATTTTCCGTTTTTTGGTAATGATCAAAATAAATTTGAAATATTAATTAGTTATTTATAAAAAAATTTTCACATACAATTATTTTTACGTAAAATTAATAATTAAAATTATTAAATAATAATTTAATTAAAAAATTATGTTATGTATATATTAAAATTAATCACTAAAATTAATTATTAGTATAAAATATATACTAAAATATAAATACATATTAAAAATAAATTAAATCACACTAATTTTTTAATATAAATTATAAAAAATATTTATTTTTTTAAAATCCATTTTTGAGCTTTATTTATCGAAATGCACTTTTTTAGTATTTGGACAAGTTCGTCGCACTCCCCAATAAACTCTATGAAAATTGGCAAATTTGCTCTACTCTGCAGCGAACTCTATAAATTTTATAGAGTTCGTCTTATTCCCGACGAACTCCATTTTAAATATATTAAATTTAGTTTGAAAAATTAACAATGGTAAGCATTATCATCGTCTCTAAAATATATAAGAGTATAAAAGAATAAGTCGTATTTTATTTTTGGAAAATAGTTATTTTTTAATTTATAATTAAAAAATCTTTGTTAAATATGGCTTATTATGGTGTACCTATGTATTTTTTAAGACGATGATAATAGTTGTCATCAATGACGGACCTAAAAGATTATAATAGTGGGAAAAAAATAATTATTTTTTGATAAAGAGAATTGTGGTTGTTTGATGTAAATTTTTATTTTTCTTATAAATTTTTTTGTCTCTCACATAATTTTGGTAAAAATTTAAAATTAGTTTATTCGAGTTATATTCTTTATAGATTCTTTAATTATTGAACTATAATTTTTTTATTGTATTATATAAAAAATAATCAATAAAATACGTATCATCATTTCCAACAAATACAAGATACAACTTATTTCGTTATACTCTTGTATATTCTTATGTAGTCTAGAGGATGATAATGCTTACCATTGTTAATTTTTCAATCTCAATTTAACATATTTGAAGTGGAGTTTGTCGAAAAGTAAGACGAACTTGCTAATTTTTACAGAATTCGCCAGAAAATGCAGCCAACTTGCCCAAATACCAAAAAAAAGTGCATTTCGTAAATAAAGCTTAGAAATGAGTTTTGAGAAAATAACTATTTTTTATAATTTATATTAGAAAAAAATCTTAAATTTACACATATATTTATACACAAATATATTAATAATTAATTTTAGTGGCTAATTTTAATATACAATAATATTTTTATTAATTTAATATATCAAATAATCAAATAATTTTTAATAAATAATTTTATATGAAGACAACGGTGGATGAATTTTTTCTTATTTATAAGTAACCCAATGCTTATAATGAGTCAAGTTCACGCTTCCATGTTAGTTCATTTATGTTATAGGAAGCATTTCAAGTGCACTGGGAGTACCGGTGCATTAGTTATTTTAACCGTTAATCTGAATTATAAAAAATATATATAATATATTAATTGAAATCAACGGTTAAAATAATTGGTGCACCGGTGTTCTTCGAAGTACTCGAAATGTTTCCTATGTTGTATAACTATTGATATGACCAGTAAACATCGGTTACGAGTTATAGCTCGGTAACGCCTAAGATCCAATCATAACCGACGATTTCATAATGGCCATAAACGACCATTAATCAATAACGTCGGATTTACAATTAATCCTCTTCCTGGGCGTTACGACCTAAGGAAAACGGCCGACCTCTTTCATTAATATAAAGCAGACGGGAAGAGCTAAGAGAGGTATGTCACTTCTTCCAAAAATAAAGATCTATTATCCACTTTACACTAACTTGAGCGTCGGAGTGCCTTTGCAGGTACCCACCCTCGCCGTTCATCCTCTGCCGACGTATATCTCAGTTCACTCAAGAAGTCCACCGACCTTACCAGAGGACGAGCTATACCTCGGGATAATCAGGCAAGAACATTTGGCGCCCACCGTGGGGCCTAATAGTCTTGATATATCATTCAAAAAGGTTCCAAAACATCCTTGAAATACGTTCATGGCTGATGTTCCTCCCCCTACCTCATCCGAGCTTTTACGGATGGTGACCGAGCTTCAACAAGCAAATTAACAAATGGCGGAGGAAAATCAAAGAATGCAAGATCAAATTGCACAATTGGTTAATGCTCGGTTAGAGCATAACAATGATCATCATAACCGAGACGAAAATCATGAGCGTCAATCAATGCCAACCCATATTTTCGAAACACCTCAGCAGGAGGAGGAAGAGGCTCAACCAGACGCGGAGGACGAGGAGCGCGACAACTCCGCTGGCCCATTTACGGCCGACATAATGAATTTTCAACTCCCCAGACAGTTCACCCTACCGGCGACTTTAACCCCATATGATGGCTTAGGAGACCCGAAGCAACATATTAAAAAATTCCGATCTATTATGATCGTTAACGGTGCATCCGACCCTATTCTATGTCGTTGTTTTCCATCATTTTTAGACGGTCCTGTACTTGACTGGTTTTGCTCTTTGCCTGCAGATTCAATATCGCGTTTCCAGGAATTGGCCAGGCAATTCGAGCATCACTTTGCAGCATCAGCAATATACCTGCATGATTCAGACTATCTGACGACCATCAAACAAGGGCCACAAGAAAGCCTGAAAGATTATATTACTCGCTTTACAAAGGTCGCCATGAGAATCCCCGATCTTCATCCTGAAGTCCATCTCCACGCCATTAAAAGCGGTCTTTGTCCCGGCAAGTTCCAAGAGACAATTGCTGTAACTAAACCAAAAACCCTGGCAGAATTTCGCAAAAAAGCCAAGGGACAGATAGATGTTGAAGAACTTCGCCAAGCCCGAAAGACAGAAAAATCAGCTATCATCAAGGATGATGATAAACCTCGGGATAGCAAGAAACCCTTTAAACCTGTCCCCCGCTACGACTCGTACACCAAGTTCAACGCAAAAAGGGATGACATCATCAAAGAAATACTCAATTCCAAATTAATCAAGCCTCCTCGTAAGGCTGGAGCTTACCCAGAGTCCAAAACTGTCGATAAATCTAAATATTTCACTTTTCATCAGAAGTACAGGCATACAACCGATGAATGTGTGATTGCTAAAGATCTCCTCGAGCGCCTCGCAAGACAGGGCCACCTTGATAAGTTTATTACAGGGCATATGCAAAAGAACGTAACCTCGGCCTCCGAACCATCAGCAGCAACCCCATCATCAAAAGAAAAAGATAAAGCACCAGCCCAACCTCGAGGAATTATCAATTGTATTTCAGGAGGATATGCTGGGGGCGAAAATACAAGCTCAGCTCGAAAAAGAACTTATAGGGCCATGTTGGCAGTAACGGACGCCCCTAAGGTTCCACAGCCGAATCAACACTTCCCAGAAATGACTTTTCGTTCAACCGACTTTAATCACACCGATGCTAATTATGACGACCCGGTGGTAATTTCTGTTCAGTTGGGAGATTTAATAGTCCGCAAAGTACTCCTCGATCCTGGGAGCAGTGCTGATGTATTATTTTTTACCACTTTTGAAAAGATGAAGTTAAGTAGCAATATCTTGCAACCATACCATGGTGACTTGGTCGGATTTTCGGGAGAGCGAGTTCCTGTTCTGGGTTCCGTGTGGTTACAAACCACACTCGGTGAGAAACCATTATTTAAGACACAAGACATTCAATATCTTGTTGTCGACTGCTTTAGTCCATATAATTGGTGGACGAAATTGTGACCCTCTTTGTATTTGCATGAGATTTATTTAATGGCTATTGGCTATGTGTGGACACAACTCCGTTCAACTTAACCAGCAAGTGTACTGGGTCATCCAAGTAATACCTTACGTGAGTAAGGGTCGATCCCACAGAGATTGTTGGTATGAAGCAAGCTATGGTCACCTTGTAAATCCCAGTTAAGTGGACTCATAAAGTCAAATGTGATTAGATTGGATAAATAAAGATAAATAAAATAAAAAGGGATAGAAATACTTATGTAAATTAATAGTGGGAATTTCAGATAGGCGTATGGGGATGCTGTGTTCCTCTTGTATTTCTACTTTCTTATTACATTCATCCAATTCTTCTTACTCCTTTCCATGGCAAGCTGTATGTAGGGCATCACCGTCGTCAATCGCTACTTTTTATCCTCTCGGGAAAATGGTCCTATGCGCTGTCACTGCATGGCTAATCGTCTGGAGGCATCACCCTTGTCGATGGCTACATCCCATCCTCTCAGTGAAAATGGTCCAAATGCTCTGTCACAGCACGACTAATCATCTATCAGTTCTCAATCAGGTTGGAATAGAATCCCTTGATTCTTTTGCATCTGTCACTAACGCCCAGCCTTCAGGAGTTTGAAGCTCGTCACGGTCATTCAATACCGGAATCCTACTCGGAATACCACAGATAAGGTTAGACTTTCCGGATTTCCGGAATCCTACTCGGAATACCACAGACAAGGTTAGACTTTCCGGATTCCCATGAATGCGGCCATCTATCTAGCTTATACCACGAAGATTCTGTTGGGGAATCTAAGAGATATGCGCCCGGCCTAAAGTAGAACGGAAGTGGTTGTCAATCACGCGCGTTCATAGGTGAGAATGATGATGAGTGTCACGGATCATCATATTCATCAAGTTTGAAGTGCAACGTATATCTTGGAATAAGAATAAAAGAGAATTGAATAGAAAGTAATGGTAATTGTATTGAAACTTGAGGTACAGCAGAGCTCCACACCCTTAATCTATGGTGTGCAGAAACTCCACCGTTGAAAATACATAAGTGAAAGGTTCAGGCATGGCCGAATGTCCAGCCCCCTAAAACGTGATCAATAGCCTCTTAAGACGAAGAATAAAACAAAACTGAGACCAAAGATGTCTAGTAAAATAGTAACTTATCCTATTTATACTAGACTAGCTACTAGGGTTTACATGAGTAAAAAATTGATGCATAAATCCACTTCCGGGGCCCACTTGGTGTATGTTTGGGCTGAGCTTGATCTATCCACGAGCTGAGGCTTCTCTTGGAGTTGAACGCCGAGTTATAGTGTGTTTCTGGCGTTCAACTCCGGGTTATGACGTGTTTCTGGCGTTTAACTCCAGACAACAGCATGTACTTGGCGTTGAGCGCCACTTTACATCGTCAATTCCCGAATAAAGTATGGACTATTATATATTGCTGGAAAGCTCTGGATGTCTACTTTCCAACGCCATTAAGAGCGCGCCATTTGGAGTTCTGTAGCTCCAGAAAATCCATTTCGAGTGCAGGGAGGTCAGAATCCAACAACATCAGCAGTCCTTTTGTCAGCCTCTTTCAGAGTTTTGCTCAAGTCCCTCAATTTCAGCCAGAAATTACCTGAAATCACAGAAAAACACACAAACTCATAGTAAAGTCCAGAAATGTGAATTGATGAGCGGATAATTTATACGCTTTTTGGCATTGTTTTTAGTATGTTTTTAGTATATTTTAGTTAGTTTTTATTATATTTTTATTAGTTTTTAGTTAAAATTCACTTTTCTGGACTTTACTATGAGTTTGTGTGTTTTTCTATGATTTCAAGTATTTTCTAGCTGAAATTGAGCGTCCTGAGCAAAAATCTGATTCAGAGGCTGAAAAGGACTGCAGATGCTGTTGGATTCTGACCTCCCTGCACTCGAAGTGGATTTTCTGGAGCTACATTAGCCCAATTGGCGCGCTTTCAACGGCGTTGGAAAGTAGACATCCTGGGCTTTCCAGCAATGTATAATAGTCCATACTTTTTTCGAGATTTGATGGCCCAAACAGGCGTTGCAAATCAGCTTCAGAATTCCAAGCGTTTAACGCTGGAACTGACATAAAAATTGGAGTTAAACGCCTAAACTGGCATAAAAGCTGGCGTTTAACTCCAGAAAAAGTCTCTACACATAAAAGCTTCAATGCTCAGCCCAAGCACACACCAAGTGGACCCCGGAAGTGGATTTTTACGTGATTTACTCATTTCTATATACCCAAGGTTACAAGTTCACTATTAATAGGATCTTTTGACATTGTATCTGTACCTCATGACACTTTACAATTGTATCTTCTACAGCATGAGTCTCTAAACCCCATGGTTGGGGGTGAGGAGCTCTGCTATGTCTTGATGGATTAATGCAATTACTACTGTTTTTTATTCAATCATGCTTGCTTCCATTCTAAGATATCACTTGTTCTTAAACCTGATGAATGTGATGATCCGTGACACTCATCATCATTCTCAACTATGAACGTGTGCTTGACAACCACCTCCGTTATACCTTAGATTGAGTAAATATCTCTTGGATTCTTTAATCGGAATCTTCGTGGTATAAACTAGAATTGATGGCGGCATTCAAGAGAATTCGGAAGGTCTAAACCTTGTCTGTGGTATTCTGAGTAGGATTCAAGGATTGAATGACTGTGACAAGCTTTAAACTCCTGAGGGCTGGACGTTAGTGACAGATGCAAAAGAATCGCTGGATTCTATTCCAACCCGATTGAGAACTGATGAGCGGATAATTTGTATGCTTTTTGGCATTGTTTTTAGTATGTTTTTAGTAGTTTTAGTTGAGTTCTTAGTATATTTTTATTAGTTTTTAGCTAAAATTCACTTTTCTGGACTTTACTATGAGTTTGTGTGCTTTTCTGTGATTTCAGGTATTTTCTGGCTGAAATTGAGGGCTCTGAGCAAAAATCTGATCCAGAGGCTCAAAAGGACTGCAGATGCTGTTGGATTCTGACCTCCCTGCACTCGAAGTGGATTTTCTGGAGCTACAGAAGCCCAATTGGCGCGCTCTCAACGGCGTTGGAAAGTAGACATCCTGGGCTTTCCAGAAATATATGATAGTCCATACTTTGCCCAAGATTTGATGGCCCAAACCGGTGTTCAAAGTCACCCTCAGAATTCCCAGCGTTAAACGCCCAAACTGGCACAAGAATGGGAGTTAAACGCCCAAACTGGCACCAAAACGGGAGTTAAACGCCAAGAAGAGTCTCTACACGAAAAATGCTTCATTGCTCAGCCCAAGCACACACCAAGTGGGCCCGGAAGTGGATTTTTATGTCATTTACTCATCTATGTACTAGTTTTCTATAAGTAGGACCTTTTACTATTGTATTTTTCATCTGGGGACATCTAGTTCTTAGATCATTTGGAGGCTGGTCATTCGGCCATGCCTAGACCTTGTTCTTATGTATTTTCAACGGTGGAGTTTCTACACACCATAGATTAAGGTGTGGAGCTCTGCTGTACCTCGAGTATTAATGCAATTACTATTGTTCTTCTATTCAATTCCGCTTGTTCTTTTACCAAGATATCACTTGTTCTTCAACTTGATGAAGGTGGTGATTGACACTCATCATCATTCTCACCTATGAACAAGGTGACTGACAACCATTCTTGTTCTACAAGCATCCGAGGCTTAGTGAATATCTCTTGGATTCTTCGGAATCTTCGTGGTATAGGCAGGACCTGATGGCGGCATTCAAGAGAATCCGGAAGGTCTAAACCTTGTCTGTGGTATTCTGAGTAGGATTCAATGATTGAATGACTGTGACGTGCTTCAAACCTGTAACCTACTGGGCGTTAGTGACAGACGCAAAAGAGTGATTCTATTCCGGTAGGGGAGGGAACCAAACCGGTGATTGGCAGCACTGTGACAGAGTGTGTGCATTAGCTTTCACTGCGCGGATGGGAGGTAGCTGCTGACAACAGTGAAACCCTACACGAGCTTGCCATGGAAAGGAGTAAGAAGGATTGGATGAAGACAGTAAGAAAGCAGAGAGACGGAAGGGAAGGCATCTTCATACGCTTATCTGAAGCTCTTACACCAATGATATACATAAGTATCCCTATCTTTATCTTTTATGTTATTTTCGTTCATCACCATTATACATTTGAGTCTGCCTGACTGAGATTTACAAGATGACCATAGCTTGCTTCATACCACCAATCTCCGTGGGATCGACCCTTACTCGCGTAAGGTATTACTTGGACGACCCAGTGCACTTGCTGGTTAGTTGTGCGAAGTTGTAGTGATCACAATTTCGTGCACCAAGTTTTTGGCGCCGTTGCCGGGGAATTAAATGTCCTAACTACGGTTTCGCATTTGTTCCCTGCAATCACAGTGCCAAGTTTTGATCCGGCAACAACACCAAGTTTTTGGCGCCGTTGCCGGGGATTGTTCTTGTGTATGGACAACTGACGGTTCATCTTGTTGCTTAGATTAGGTATTATTTTTCTTCAGAGTTCTTAAGAATGAATTCTAGTGTTTCAAGGTGATGTTCTTATCATCACCAAAGCTGATTGATCCTCATCAATTTAGCTCTTGAATGCAATGTCCTGCTGAAGCTTAGCCGGCCATGTCTAATTCCTTTAGACTAAAAGCTTTAGACTAACATTGCATGATTCTTGGAATTCTCATTAAGAACTTTGATACCTTTATTTTCTTTTCCACTTAATTTTCGAAAAAGCCAAAAAAAATTACAAAATCATAAAAACCAAAAATATTTTTTGTTTGAGTCTAGAGTCTCATCTTAAGTTTGGTGTCAATTGCATGTTTCTGTTTTTCTTGCATTTTTCGAATTTATGCATGTGTCTTAATTAATCTTCAAGTTGTTCTTGATGATTTCCTTGTTTTGATCTTTGAATTCTATTGACTTGAGTGTTTTGTTGTTTCTCATATGCATTCTCATTTTGTTAGTGTCAGTAGTGTACAAACTGCTAAGTTTGGTGTCTTGCATGCATTGTTATTTGATTTTAATTGCATTTTGATTATTCCTCATTATTAAAAATCCAAAAATATTTTTAATTTGTGTCTTTTCAAGTCAATAATACAGAGAATTGAAGATTCAGAACATACTGCAGAGGAATCACACAGAAAAAGCTGAGCATTCAAAAATGCCCAGTGAAGAAGACAGACTGGCGTTTAAACGCCAGCCAGGGTGCCTGGCTGGGCGTTTAACGCCCAAAAGGGTAGTAGTTTGGGCGTTAAACGCCAGAATGTGCACCATTCTGGGCGTTTAACGCCAGGATGGCAAAGGGGGAAGATTTTGTTTTCAAAATCAATTTTTTTTCAACTTTTCAAAGTTTTTCAAAATCAAATCTTTTTCAAATCATATCTTTTCAATCAAATGTTTTCAAAATCAATTTCTTTCCTTTTTTCAAAGATACTTACTAACAATTAATGATTTGATTGAACATTTTTTGCCTCTTCTGTTGAGGAAGGTTTTATGTTTGAATCATATCTTTTCTTGTTAGGCAAGTCATTAATTTTTAAAATCATATCTTTTCAAATTGTTTTCAAATCATATCTTTTAAAATTGTTTTCAAATCATATCTTTTTAAAATTATTTTCAAATCATATCTTTTCAATCATATCTTTTTAAAACCATAATTTTTCAATCACATCTTTTTCAAAATAAGTTTTCAATCAAATCTTTTTGATTTCTAATTTCAAAATCTTTTTCAAAAATCACTTGATTTCTTTTCCACTTTTATTTTCGAAAATCAATTAGTGTTTTTCAAAAATGTTTTCAAAATCTTTTACTTAATTTTCGAAAATTACTTCCCTTCTTCTCACATCCTTCTATTTTTGGACTAACTCTATTCCTTAATGCAAAATTCGAACTCCATCTTCTTTGATAAGTTCGAATTTTCTACTTCTGTCTTCCATTTTTCTTCCTCTGACACCTCAAGGAATCTCTATACTGTGACATGGAGGATTCCATATTTTCTTGTTCTCTTCTCTTTCATATGAGCAGGAACAAAGACAAAGGCATTCTTGTTGAAGCTGACCCTGAACCTGAGAGGACCTAACCGAATTCTTCAAAGAGGAAGAACCCATGGCAGCCGAAAACAACAACAATGCAAAGGTGCTGGGTGACTTTACTGCACCTACTCCCAACTTCTATGGGAGAAGCATCTCTATCCCTGCCATTGGAGCAAACAACTTTGAGCTTAAGCCTCAATTAGTTTCTCTAATGCAACAGAATTGCAAGTTCCATGGACTTCCATTGGAAGATCCTCATCAGTTTTTAGCTGAATTCTTGCAAATCTGTGACACAGTCAAGACTAATGGGGTTGACCCTGAGGTCTATAGACTGATGCTATTCCCTTTTGCTGTAAGAGACAGAGCTAGAATATGGTTGGACTCTCAACCTAAAGAAAGCCTGGACTCTTGGGAAAAGCTAGTCAATGCCTTCTTGGCAAAGTTCTTTCCACCACAAAGATGGAGTAAGCTTAGAGTGGAAGTCCAAACCTTCAGACAGAAGGATGGAGAATCCCTCTATGAAGCTTGGGAAAGATACAAACAATTAATCAGAAAATGTCCCTCTGACATGCTTTCTGAATGGAGCATCATAGGTATTTTCTATGATGGTCTCTCTGAACTACCCAAGATGTCTTTGGATAGCTCTGCTGGAGGATCTCTTCATCTGAAGAAGACGCCTACTGAGGCTCAAGAACTGATTGAAATGGTTGCAAATAACCAATTCATGTACACTTCTGAAAGGAATCCTGTGAACAATGGGACTAGTCAGAAGAAAGGAGTTCTTGAAATTGACACTCTGAATGCCATTTTGGCTCAGAACAAGATATTGACTCAACAAGTCAATTTGATTTCTCAAAGTCTGTCTGGAATGCAAAATGCACCAAACAGTACTAAGGATGCTTCATCTGAGGAAGAAGCTTATGATCCTGAGAACCCTTCCATGGAAGAGGTGAATTACCTAGGAGAACCCTATGGAAACACCTATAATTCTTCATGGAGAAATCACCCAAATCTCTCATGGAAGAATCAAGAGAGACCTCAACAAGGTTTCAATAACAATAATGGTGGAAGAAACAGGTTTAGCAATGGCAAGCCTTTTCCATCATCTTCTCAGCAATAGACAGAGAGTTCTAAGCAGAATACTTCTGATTTAGCAACAATGGTCTCTGATCTAATAAAGACCACTCAAAGTTTCATGAATGAAACAAGGTCCTCCATCAGAAATTTGGAAGGACAAGTGGGTCAGCTGAGCAAGAAAGTTACTGAACTCCCTCCTAGCACTCTCCCAAGTAATACAGAAGAAAATCCAAAAGGAGAGTGCAAAGCCAAAGACATGGCCGAATATGGAGAGGAAGGAGAGGAGGAGGACGCCACTGAGGAAGACCTCAGTGGGCGTGTACCAATCTCCTCTGAGTTCCTCAATGAGGAACAATGGGAATCTGAGGCTCAAAATGAGACCATAGAGATTCCATTGGACTTACTTCTGCCATTCATGAGCTCTGATGAGTATTCTTCCTCTGAAGAGGATGAGTATGTCACTGAAGAGCAAGTTGCTAAATACCTTGAAGCAATCATGAAGCTAAATGACAAGTTATTTGGAAATGAGACTTGGGAGGATGAACCACCTTTGCTCACCAAAGAACTGGATGACTTGTCTAGGCAGAAACTGCCTCAAAAGAGGCAGGATCCTGGGAAGTTTTCTATACCTTGTACCATAGGCACCATGACCTTCAAGAAGGCCTTGTGTGACTTAGGGTCAAGTGTAAACCTCATGCCCCTCTCTGTAATGGAGAAATTAGGGATCTTTGAGGTGCAAGCTGCAAGAATCTCATTAGAGATGGCAGACAATTCAAGAAAACAAGCTCATGGACTTGTAGAGAATGTTTTGGTGAAGATTGAAGACCATTACATCCCTACTGATTTCATAGTCCTAGAGACTGGGAAGTGCATGGATGAATCCATCATCCTTGGCAGACCCTTCCTAGCCACAGCAAAGGCTGTGATTGATGTTGATGGAGGTGAACTGATCATTCAAGTGAATGAAAAATCCTTAGTGTTTAAGGCTCAAGGATACCCCTCTATCACCATGGAGAGGAAGCATGAAGAGCTTCTCTCAAAACAGAGCCAAGCAGAGCCCCCACAGTCAAACTCTAAGTTTGGTGTTGGGAGGCCACAACCAAACTCTAAGTTTGGTGTTGAACCCCCACATTCAAACTCTAAGTTTGGTGTTGGGAGGTTCCAACACGGTTCTGAGTATTTCTGAGGCTCCATGAGAGTCCTCTGTCAAGCTAATGACATTAAAGAAGCGCTTGTTGGGAGGCAACCCAATGTTTTATAGCTAACTATTTTCTTTTGTTATTTTATCTTTTTTGTAGGTTGATGATCATAAGAAGTCACAAAATCCATTGAAAAAGCAAAAACAGAATGAAAAACAGGAAGAAAAACAGCACACCCTGGAGGAAGAACTCACTGGCGTTTAAACGCCAGTGAGGCTAGCAGTTGGGCGTTTAACGCCCAGTCTGGCACCATTCTGGGCGTTTAACGCCAGAAAGGGGCACCAGACTGGCGTTAAACGCCAGAAAAGGCTAGAACCTGGCGTTAAACGCCAGAAATGGGCACCAGCCCGGCGTTTAACGCCAGAAATGGCTCAAAACGTGGATTTTGATGCCATTTGGTGCAGGGATGACTTTTCCTTGACACCTTAGGATCTGTGGACCCCACAGGATCCCCACCAACCCCACCACTCTCTCTTCTTCTTCACCCATTCACCAATCACCTCTACCACTCTCCTTTTCCTCCATCTCTTCTTCTTCTTCTTTCTTCCTTTGCTCGAGGACGAGCAGACCTTTTAAGTTTGGTGTGGTAAAAGCATTGCTTTTTGTTTTTCCATAACCATTTATGGCATCCAAAGCCGGTTCAACTGAGAAAGCATGACCTCAAGCCCATCACTAAGAAGAAGATGGAGCAAACAAGAGACCCCTCTCATCATGAGATCCCTGAGATACCTCAAGGGATGCACTTTCCTCCACAAGACTATTGGGAGCAACTGAACACCTCCCTAGGAGAATTGAGTTCCAACATGGGACAACTAAGGGTGGAGCACCAAGAACATGCCATCCTCCTCCATGAAATTGGAGAAGATCAAAGGATCATGAGAGAGGAGCAACAAAGACAAGGAAGAGACATTGAGGAGCTCAAGCACTCCATAGGATCTTCAAGAGAAAGAAAGAGCCGCCATCACTAAGGTGGACCCGTTCTTTAATCTCCTTGTTCTTTATTCTTCTGTTTTTCGAATTTTAGTGCTTTATGTTTATCCATGTTTGTGTCTTATGATCATTAATGTCTTAGTGTCTATGCCTTAAAGCTATGAATATGAATCCATCACCTTTCTTAAATGAAAACTGTTTTTATCACAAAAGAACAAGAAGTACAGGATTTCAAATTCATCTTTAAAACTAGCTTAATTAGTTTGATGTGGTGGCAATGCTTTTGTTTTCTGAATGTATGCTTGAACAGTGCATATGTCTTTTGAATTTGTGGTTCATGAATGTTAAAATTGTTGGCTCTTGAAAGAATGATGAAAAAGGAGACATGTTACTGAGGATCTGAAAAATCATAAAAATGATTCTTGAAGCAAGAAAAAGCAGTGAATACAAAAAAAAAAAAAGGAGAAGCAGAAAAACGAAAAAAAAAGGGAGAAAAAGAAAAAGAAAGAAATAAAGTTGTGATCCAAGGCAATAAGAGTGTGCTTAAGAACCCTGGACACCTCTAATTGGGGACTTTAGCAAAGCTGAGTCACAATCTGAAAAGGTTCACCCAATTATGTGTCTGTGGCATGTATGTATCCGGTGGTAATACTGGAAGACAGAGTGCTTTGGGCCACGGCCAAGACTCAATAAGTAGCTGTGTTCAAGAATCATCATACTTAACTAAGAGAATCAATCACACTATCTGGATTCTGAGTTCCTAAAGAAGCCAATCATTCTGAATTTCAAAGGATAAAGTGAGATGCCAAAACTGTTTGGAGGCAAAGAGCTACTAGTCCCGCTCATCTAATTTGGAGCTATGTTTCATTGATAATTTGGAGTCTATAGTATATTCTCTTCTTTTTATCCTATTTGATTTTCAGTTGCTTGGGGACAAGCAACAATTTAAGTTTGGTGTTGTGATGAGCGGATAATTTGTATGCTTTTTGGCATTATTTTTAGTATGTTTTTAGTAGTTTTAGTTGAGTTCTTAGTATATTTTTATTAGTTTTTAGCTAAAATTCACTTTTCTGGACTTTACTATGAGTTTGTGTGCTTTTCTGTGATTTCAGGTATTTTCTGGCTGAAATTGAGGGCTCTGAGCAAAAATCTGATCCAGAGGCTCAAAAGGACTGCAGATGCTGTTGGATTCTGACCTCCCTGCACTCGAAGTGGATTTTCTGGAGCTACAGAAGCCCAATTGGCGCGCTCTCAACGGCGTTGGAAAGTAGACATCCTGGGCTTTCCAGCAATATATGATAGTCCATACTTTGCCCAAGATTTGATGGCCCAAACCGGTGTTCAAAGTCACCCTCAGAATTCCCAGCGTTAAACGCCCAAACTGGCACAAGAATGGGAGTTAAACGCCCAAACTGGCACCAAAACGGGAGTTAAACGCCAAGAAGAGTCTCTACACGAAAAATGCTTCATTGCTCAGCCCAAGCACACACCAAGTGGGCCCGGAAGTGGATTTTTATGTCATTTACTCATCTATGTACTAGTTTTCTATAAGTAGGACCTTTTACTATTGTATTTTTCATCTGGGGACATCTAGTTCTTAGATCATTTGGAGGCTGGCCATTCGGCCATGCCTAGACCTTGTTCTTATGTATTTTCAACGGTGGAGTTTCTACACACCATAGATTAAGGTGTGGAGCTCTGCTGTACCTCGAGTATTAATGCAATTACTATTGTTCTTCTATTCAATTCCGCTTGTTCTTTTACCAAGATATCACTTGTTCTTCAACTTGATGAAGGTGGTGATTGACACTCATCATCATTCTCACCTATGAACAAGGTGACTTACAACCATTCTTGTTCTACAAGCATCCGAGGCTTAGTGAATATCTCTTGGATTCTTCGGAATCTTCGTGGTATAGGCAGGACCTGATGGCGGCATTCAAGAGAATCCGGAAGGTCTAAACCTTGTCTGTGGTATTCTGAGTAGGATTCAATGATTGAATGACTGTGACGTGCTTCAAACCTGTAACCTACTGGGCGTTAGTGACAGACGCAAAAGAGTGATTCTATTCCGGTAGGGGAGGGAACCAAACCGGTGATTGGCAGCACTGTGACAGAGTGTGTGCATTAGCTTTCACTGCGCGGATGGGAGGTAGCTGCTGACAACAGTGAAACCCTACACGAGCTTGCCATGGAAAGGAGTAAGAAGGATTGGATGAAGACAGTAAGAAAGCAGAGAGACGGAAGGGAAGGCATCTTCATACGCTTATCTGAAGCTCTTACACCAATGATATACATAAGTATCCCTATCTTTATCTTTTATGTTATTTTCGTTCATCACCATTATACATTTGAGTCTGCCTGACTGAGATTTACAAGATGACCATAGCTTGCTTCATACCACCAATCTCCGTGGGATCGACCCTTACTCGCGTAAGGTATTACTTGGACGACCCAGTGCACTTGCTGGTTAGTTGTGCGAAGTTGTAGTGATCACAATTTCGTGCACCAAGAACCGACAGATGATTAGCTATGCTGTGACAGAGCACGTTGAACATTTTCACTGAGAGGATGGGAGGTAGCCATTGACAACGGTGAAACCCTACATACAGCTTGCCATGGAAGGAGCCTTGCGTGTTTGAAGAAGAAGACAGTAGAAAAGCAGAGGTTCAGAAGACAGAGCATCTCCAAAACCTCAACCTGTTCCCCATTACTGCAAAACAAGTACATATTTCATGTTCTTTTGCTTTTTACAATCAACCCTGATAATTATTGATATCCTGACTAAGAGTTACAAGATAACCATAGCTTGCTTCAAGCCGACAATCTCCGTGGGATCGACCCTTACTCACGTAAGGTATTACTTGGACGACCCAGTGCACTTGCTGGTTAGTTGTGCGGGATTGCAAAAGTGTGATTGCAATTTCGTGCACCAAATTTTTGGCGCCGTTGCCGGGGATTGTTCGAGTTTGGACAATTGACGGTTTATCTTGTTGCTTAGATTAGAACTGTTTTATTTTGTTGGTTTAGAGTCTTTTATTTGATTTTAGTTTCATATTTTAAGTTTGGTGTCTTCCTTGTGTTTTCCTTTAAGTTTTCGAAAATTTGTGTTTGATTTTCTAAAAATTTTAAGTTTGGTGTCTTTTGTGCTTTTATTCACTTAAAAATTTTTCAAAAATTTGTTCTTGGTGTTCATCTTGACCTTCAAAGTTTTCTTGGTGTTCATGTTGACATTCAAATTTTTCTTGTTTGTTCTCTTTGTTTTGATCTAAAATTTTTAAGTTTAGTGTCTTTTTGTTGTTTTTCTCTTTCCTCATTAAAATTTAAAAATAAAAAAAATATCCTTTCCTTATTTTACTCATAATTTTCGAAATTTTGCATTAATTTAGTCAAAGATTTTCAAAATCATATCTTTTTTTTAGTCAAGTCAAAATTCTAATCTCAAAAATTGATCTTTTCAAATCTTTTTCAAAAATCAAATCTTTTTAATTGCAATCATATTTTCAATTATATCTTTTTAATTAACTAATTGATTTAGTTTTCAATTTGCTTTGATCTTATTTTCTTTTAGTTTTCGAAATTTTATTTATTTTCCATTTATTTTATTTTATTTTTTTCCTTTCGGTCATTTTTAATAAAAATAAATAAATAAATAATATCCGCATCATCTCCCTTTCTCCATCATGGATCTAAGTGGAATTGAGCAGTCCAGAAGGACTCTGGGGTCATATGCCAACCCCATTACAGCTGCATATGGGAGTAGCATCTGTATACTTCCCATTAAAGCAAGCAGCTTTGAGCTAAATCCTCAACTCATTATCATGGTGCAGCAAAATTGCCAGTATTCCGGTCTTCCACAGGAAGAACCTATTGAGTTTCTGGCACAATTCTTACAAATTGCTGACACAGTACGTGATAAAGAGGTGGATCAGGATGTCTACAGATTATTACTGTTTCCATTTGCTGTAAAAGATCAAGCTAAGAGGTGGTTGAATAACCAACCCACAGCAAGCATAAAAACATGGAGACAGTTATCAGACAAATTCTTGAATCAATTCTACCCTCCAAAAAGGATGACACAGCTAAGGCTGGACATCCAAGGCTTTAAACAAGAGGATAATGAATCCCTTTATAATTCCTGGGAGAGGTACAGAGGTATGCTAAGAAAATGCCCCTCTGAAATATTTTCAGAGTGGGTACAGTTAGACATCTTCTACTATGGGCTTACAGAAAAAGCTCAGACGTCTCTAGACCACTCAGCTGGTGGATCTATACATATGAGGAAGACGATTGAAGAGGCTCAAGAGATCATAGATATTGTTGCTAGAAATCAACATTTGTACTCTAGCAGTGAGTCCTCTATAAAAGAAGAAGCTATGGCAGTAACTACTGATCCTAACCCTCAAGAACAGATGGTTAAGCTTAATCAGCAATTACTCCTTATGACAAAACAATTAGCAGAATTTAAAGAGATGCTCCAAGACACTAAAAATGCTAACAAGAATACGGAAGCACAATTGAATCAGACAAGACAGCAACTATCTAAACAGATAACAGAAGAATGCCAAGCTGTTAAATTAAGGAGTGGAAAGACATTGAATGTATCAACTCAAAGCAGCAGAAAGCTAAGAAAGGAACAACCGACAGAGGATGACCAACCAACTACCCAAAATCCCTTTGAGGACAGTAAGAGCCCAGAGAGGAATGATTCTGGCGTTCAAACGCCAGAAAAGGGTAAGAAAGTGGCGTTAAACGCCCAATGGGTAGCCACTTCTGGCGTTCAAACGCCAGAAAAGGGTTGCAATCTGGCGTTAAACGCCCAAAAAGCACCCAATCCTGGCGTTCAAACGCCACAAAGGGGTCAGACACTTGCAAGTGCTGATAACAACCCCCTTAAGCAGGCTCCTCCAACCACTTCTGTAGGAAATAAACCTGCAGCAACTAAGGTTAAAGAATATAAAGCCAAGATGCCTTATCCTCAGAAACTCCGCCAAGCGGAACAGGATAAAAAATTTGCCCGCTTTGCAGACTATCTAAGGACTCTTGAAATAAAGATTCCGTTTGCAGAGGCACTTGAGCAAATACCTTCTTATGCGAAGTTTATAAAAGAGATCTTAAGTCATAAGAAGGATTGGAGAGAAACTGAAAAAGTTTTTCTCACTGAAGAATGCAGTGTAGTCATATTAAAGAGTTTACCAGAGAAGCTTAAAGATCCTGGAAGCTTTATGATACCATGCACATTAGAGGGTACTTGTACCAAGAAAGCTCTATGTGATCTTGGGGCAAGTATCAACCTAATACCTGCATCCACTATCAGAAAGCTTGGCTTGACTGAAGAAGTCAAACCAACAAGGATATGTCTCCAACTTGCTGATGGCTCCATTAAATACCCATCAGGCATAATTGAGGACATGATTGTCAAGGTTGGGCCATTTGCCTTTCCCACTGACTTTGTAGTGCTGGAAATGGAGGAGCACAAGAGTGCAACTCTCATTCTAGGAAGACCTTTCCTAGCAACTGGACGGACCCTCATTGACGTCCAAAAAGGGGAATTAACCCTGAGAGTCAATGATGATGAGTTCAAGTTGAATGTTGTCAAAGCTATGCAGCATCCAGACACGTCAAATGACTGCATGAGCACTGATATTATTGACTCTTTGGTGGAGGAGGTCAATATGACTGAAAGTCTTGAATCAGAGCTAGATGACATCTTTAAAGATGTTCAGCCTGATCTGGAGGAACTAAAGGAAATAAAAGAAATTCTAAAAATTTCTCAGGAAGAAGATAAGCCTCCTAAACCAGAGCTCAAGCCACTACCACCATCCCTGAAATATGCATTTCTGGGAGAAGGTGACACTTTTCCAGTGATCATAAGCTCTGCTCTAAATCCACAGGAAGAGGAAGCACTAATTCAAGTGCTAAGGACACACAAGACAGCTCTTGGGTGGTCCATAAGTGATCTTAAGGGCATTAGCCCAGCAAGATGCATGCACAAGATCCTATTGGAGGATGATGCTAAGCCAGTGGTTCAACCACAAAGGCGGCTAAATCCAGCCATGAAGGAGGTGGTGCAGAAAGAGGTCACTAAGTTACTAGAGGCTGGGATTATTTATCCTATTTCTGATAGCCCCTGGGTGAGCCCTGTCCACGTTGTCCCTAAGAAGGGAGGCATGACAGTGGTTCATAATGAAAAGAATGAACTAGTTCCTACAAGAACAGTTACAGGGTGGCGCATGTGTATTGACTACAGAAGGCTCAATACAGTCACTAGAAAGGATCATTTTCCTTTACCATTCATAGACCAGATGCTAGAAAGACTAGCAGGTCATGAATACTACTGCTTTTTGGACGGCTACTCAGGTTACAACCAAATTATAGTAGATCCTCAAGACCAAGAGAAAACAGCATTTACATGTCCTTCTGGAGTATTTGCCTACAGAAGGATGCCTTTTGGTCTGTGCAATGCACCTGCAACCTTTCAGAGGTGCATGCTCTCTATCTTCTCAGATATGGTAGAGAAATTTTTGGAAGTCTTCATGGATGACTTTTTAGTATTTGGAGACTCATTCAGCTCCTGCCTTAACCATCTAGCACTTGTTCTGAAAAGATGCCAAGAGACCAACCTAGTTTTAAACTGGGAAAAATGTCACTTTATGGTGACTGAAGGAATTGTCCTTGGGCATAAAATTTCAAACAAAGGAATAGAGGTGGATCAAGCTAAAGTTGAAGTAATTGAAAAATTACCACCACCTACCAATGTTAAGGCAATCAGAAGCTTTCTAGGGCATGTAGGATTCTACAGAAGGTTTATAAAAGATTTTTCAAAAATTGCCAAACCTCTGAGTAATCTGCTAGCTGCTGACACTCCATTTATTTTTGATAATGAGTGTCTGCAGGCGTTTGAAACTCTGAAAGCTAAGCTGGTCACAGCACCAGTCATCTCTGCACCAGACTGGACATTACCATTTGAACTAATGTGTGATGCCAGTGACCATGCCATTGGTGCAGTACTGGGACAAAGGCATGGTAAGCTTCTGCACGTCATTTATTATGGCAGCCGTATTCTAAATGATGCACAGAAGAACTACACAACAACAGAAAAGGAGTTACTTGCAGTGGTTTATGCCATTGACAAGTTCAGATCTTATTTAGTAGGATCAAAAGTGATTGTGTACACTGACCATGCTGCTCTTAAATATCTACTCACAAAGCAGGATTCAAAACCCAGACTCATAAGATGGGTGTTGCTTCTGCAAGAGTTTGATATAGAAATAAGAGACCGAAAAGGGACAGAGAATCAAGTAGATGATCACCTGTCCCGGATAGAACTAGTAGCAGGAGCATCCCTCCCTCCTACTGAGATCTCTGAAACCTTTCCGGATGAGCAATTATTTGCTATTCAGGAAGGTCCGTGGCTTGCAAACAGTGCAGACTATAAGACTCAAGGTTCTCCTTCTGTAACCATGGAAAGGAAGCATGAAGAGCTTCTCTCAAAACAGAGTCAAACAGAGCCCCCACAGTTAAACTCTAAGTTTGGTGTTGGGAGGCCACAACCAACTTCTAAGTTTGGAGTTGAACCCCTACATTCAAACTCTAAGTTTGGTGTTGGGAGGTTCCAACATGGCTCTGAGTATCTGTGAGGCTCCATGAGAGTCCACTGTCAAGCTACTGACATTAAAGAAGCGCTTGTTGGGAGGCAACCCAATGTTATATTTATTATTTTCCCTTGTTATTTTATGTTTTCTATAGGTTGATGATCATGGAAAGTCACAAAATCAATTGAAAAAGCAGAAACAGAATAAAAAATAGAAAGGAAAACAGCACACCCTGGGGGAAAACTTGCTGGCGTTTAAACGCCAGTAAGGGCAGCAAATGGGCGTTTAACGCCTAGTCTGGCACCATTCTGGGCGTTTAACGCCAGAAAGGGGCACCAGACTGGCGTTAAACGCCAGGAATGGGCACCAAGCTGGCGTTAAACGCCAGAAATGGGCATCAGCCCGGCGTTTAACGCCAGGATTGGCAGAAGGAGCATTTTTGCTCGCCACTTGGTGCAGGGATGAATTATCCTTGACAACTCAGGATCTGTGGACCCCACAGGATCCCCACCTACCCCACCACTCTCTCTCTTCATTCTTCTTTTGCTCGAGGACGAGCAAACCTTCTAAGTTTGGTGTGGTAAAAGCGTTGCTTTTTGTTTCTCCATAACCATTTATGGCACCTAAGGCCGGAGAAACCTCTAGAAAGAGGAAAGGGAAGGCAAAAGCTTCCACCTCCGAGCCATGGGAGATGGAGAGATTCGTCTCAAGGGATACACTTTCCTCCACAAAACTATTGGGAGCAAATTAACACCTCCCTAGGAGAATTGAGTTCCAACATGGGACAACTAAGGGTGAAGCACCAAGAACATTCCATCCTCCTCCATGAAATTAAAGAAGATCATAGAATCATGAGAGATGAGCAACAAAGGCAAGGAAGAGACATTGAGGAGCTCAAGCACTCCATAAGATCTTCAAGAGGAAGAACAAGCCGCCATCACTAAGGTGGACCCGTTCTTTAATCTCCTTGTTCTTTATTTTCTATTTTTCGAAATTTTATGCTTATGTTTATCTATGTTTGTGTCTTATTACATGATCATTAGTATCTTAGTGTCTATGCCTTAAAGCTATGAATGTCCTATGAATCCATCACCTTTCTTAAATGAAAAATATTTTATTACAAAAGAACAAGAAGTATAGGATTTCGAATTTATCTCTGAAACTAGTTGAATTAGTTTGATGTGGTGACAATACTTTTTGTTTTCTGAATGAATGCTTGAACAATGCATATGTTTTTTGAATTTGTTGTTTAAAGAATGTTAAATTTTTTGGCTCTTGAAAGAATGATGGAAAAGGAGAAATGTTATTGAGGATCTAAAAAAATCATCAAATTGATTCTTGAAACAAGAAAAAGCAAAAAAAAAACAAAAAAAAAACAAAAAAAAAAGAAGAGAAGAAGAAAAAGCAAGCAGAAAAAGCCAATAGCCCTTTAAACCAAAAGGCAAGGGTAGAAATAAAAAGTGATCCAAGACAAAAAGAGTGTGCTTAAGAACCCTGGATACCTCTAATTGGGGACTCTAGCAAAGCTGAGTCACAATCTAAAAAGGTTCACCCAGTTATGTGTCTGTGGCATGTATGTATCCGTGGTAATATTGGAAGACAGAGTGCTTTGGGCCACAGCCAAGACTCATAAAGTAGCTATGTTCAAGAATCATCATACTTCACTAGGAGAATCAATAACACTATCTGAGTTCTGAGTTCCTATAGATGCCAATCATTCTAAACTTCAAAGGATAAAGTGAGATGCCAAAACTGTTCAGAAGCAAAAACCTAATAGTCCCGCTCATCTAATTGGAGCTAAGTTTCTTTGATATTTTGGAGTCTATAGTATGTTCTCTTCTTTTTATTCTATTTTGATTTTCAGTTGCTTGGGGACAAGCAACAATTTAAGTTTGGTGTTGTGATGAGCGGATAATTTATACGCTTTTTGGCATTGTTTTTAGTATGTTTTTAGTATATTTTAGTTAGTTTTTATTATATTTTTATTAGTTTTTAGTTAAAATTCACTTTTCTGGACTTTACTATGAGTTTGTGTGTTTTTCTGTGATTTCAGGTATTTTCTAGCTGAAATTGAGGGTCCTGAGCAAAAATCTGATTCAGAGGCTGAAAAGGACTGCAGATGCTGTTGGATTCTGACCTCCCTGCACTCGAAGTAGATTTTCTGAAGCTACAGAAGCCCAATTGGCGCGCTCTCAACGGCGTTGGAAAGTAGACATCCTGGGCTTTCCAGCAATGTATAATAGTTCATACTTTGCCCGAGATTTGATGGCCCAAACCGGCGTTGCAAATCAGCTTCAGAATTCCCAGCGTTTAACGCTAGAACTGGCATAAAAATTGGAGTTAAATGCCCAAACTGGCATAAAAGCTGGCGTTTAACTCCAAAAAAAGTCTCTACACATAAAAGCTTCAATGCTCGGCCCAAGCACACACCAAGTGGACCCCAGAAGTGGATTTTTACGTGATTTACTCATTTCTGTATACCCAAGGTTACTAGTTCACTATTAATAGGATCTTTTGGACATTGTATCTGTACCTCATGACACTTTACACGTTTTTCATTGTATCTTCTACAGCATGAGTCTCTAAACCCCATGGTTGGGGGTGAGGAGCTCTGCTGTGTCTTGATGGATTAATGCAATTACTACTGTTTTTCATTCAATCATGCTTGCTTCCATTCTAAGATATCACTTGTTCTTAAACCTGATGAATGTGATTATCCGTGACACTCATCATCATTCTCAACTATGAACGTGTGCCTGACAACCACCTCTGTTATACCTTAGATTGAGTAGATATCTCTTGGATTCTTTAATCGGAATCTTCGTGGTATAAGCTAGAATTGATGGCGGCATTCAAGAGAATCCGGAAGGTCTAAACCTTGTCTGTGGTATTCTGAGTAGGATTAAAGGATTGAATGACTGTGACGAGCTTTAAACTCCTGAGGGCTGGGCGTTAGTGACAGACGCAAAAGAATCGCTGGATTCTATTCCAACCCGATTGAGAACCGACAGATGATTAGCCGTGCTGTGACAGAGCACGTTGAACATTTTCACTGAGAGGATGGGAGGTAGCCATTGACAACGGTGAAACCCTACATACAGCTTGCCATGGAAGGAGCCTTGCGTGTTTGAAGAAGAAGACAGTAGGAAAGCAGAGGTTCAGAAGACAGAGCATCTCCAAAACCTCAACCTGTTCCCCATTACTGCAAAACAAGTACTTATTTCATGTTCTTTTTCTTTTTACAATCAACCCTGATAATTATTGATATCCTGACTAAGAGTTACAAGATAACCATAGCTTGCTTCAAGCCGACAATCTCCGTGGGATCGACCCTTACTCACGTAAGGTATTACTTGGAAGACCCAGTGCACTTGCTGGTTAGTTGTGCGGGATTGCAAAAGTGTGATTGCAATTTCGTGCACCATGAATTTAACATAAAAACTAATGAAAACATCCCTAAAAGTAGCTTGAACTTGCTAAAAACTACCTAAAAATAATGCCAAAAAGCGCATAAATTATCCGCTCATCACAACACCAAACTTAAATTGTTGCTTGTCCCCAAGCAACTGAAAATCAAATAGGATAAAAAAAGAAGAGAATATACTATAAATTCCAAAATATCATTGAATATTAATTCTAATTAGATGAGCGGGACTTGTAGCTTTTTGCTTCTGAATAGTTTTGGCATCTCACTTTTTCTTTTGAAGTTTAGAATGATTGGCTTCTCTAGGAACTTAGAATTTCGGATAGTGTTATTGACTTTCCTAGTTAAGTATGTTGATTCTTGAACACAGCTACTTATGAGTCTTGGCCGTGGCCCTAAGCACTTTGTTTTCCAGTATTACCACCGGATACATAAATGCCACAGACACATAACTGGGTGAACCTTTTCAGATTGTGACTCAGCTTTGCTAGAGTCCCCAATTAGTGGTGTCCAGAGCTCTTAAGCACACTCTTTTGCTTTGGATCACGACTTTAACCACTCAGTCTCAAGTTTTTCACTTGGACCTGCATGACACAAGCACATGGTTAGGGACAGCTTGGTTTAGCCGCTTAGGCCTGGATTTTATTTCCTTGGCCCTCCTATCCATTGATGCTCAAAGCCTTGGATCCTTTTTACCCTTGCCTTTTGGTTTTAAGGGCTATTGGCTTTTTCTGCTTGCTTTTTCTTTTTCTTTCTATTATTTTTTTTCGCCATTTCTCTCTTTTTTTTCGCAAGCTTTCTTTTTCACTGCTTTTTCTTGCTTCAAGAATCAATTTCATGATTTTTCAGATCATCAATAACATTTCTCTTTGTTCATCATTCTTTCAAGAGCCAACAATTTTAACATTCATAAACAACAAGATAAAAAATATGCACTGTTCAAGCATTCATTCAGAAAATAAAAAGTATTGTCACCACATCAATATAATTAAACTAAATTCAAGGATAATTTCGAAATTCATGTACTTCTTGTTCTTTTGAATTAAAAACATTTTTAATTTAAGAGAGGTGAAGGATTCATAGAATTTATTCATAGCTTTAAGACATAGTTACTAAACACTAAATGATCATGAAGTAGAGACACAAAACATAAATAAACATAACATAGAAACCGAAAAATAGAAAGAAATAAGAACAAGGAATGAATCCACCTTAGTGGCGTCTTCTTCTTGAAGGACCAACAATGTCCTTAAGCTCTTCTATGTCCCTTCCTTGCCTTTGTTGCTCCTCCCTCATTGCTCTTTGATCTTCTCTTATTTCATGGAGAATGATAGAGTGCTCATGATGTTCCACCCTTAATTGTTCCACATTGTGGCTCAAATCTTCTAAGGAAGTGTTGAGTTGTTCCCAATAGTTGTTGGGAGGAAAGTGCATCCCTTGAGGCATCTCAGGGATTTCTTGATGATGAGCTTCCTCATGCATCTCTTGAGAACTGTGGAGGGTCTCTCTTGCTTGCTCCATCCTCTTCTTGGTGATGGGCTTATCCTCTTCAATGGAGATGTCTCCTTCTATGATAACTCCAGCTGAGTAACATAGATGGCAAATAAGGTGAGGAAAAGCTAGCCTTGCCATGGTGGAGGGCTTTTCGGCTATTTTGTAGAATTCATTGGAGATGACTTCTTGAACTTCTACTTCCTCTCCAATCATGATGGCCCGATCCACAGTAACTTCAGATCGGTTGCTAGTGGGAATGATGGAGCGTTGAATGAATTCCAACCATCCTCTAGCCACAGGCTTGAGGTCCAGTCTTCTTAGTTGGACTGGCTTGCCTTTGGAATCTCTTTTCCATTGAGCTCCTTCCACACATATGTTCATAAGGACTTAGTCCAACCTTTGATTAAAGTTGACCCTTCTAGTGTAGGAGCGTACATCTTCTTGCATCATGGGCAAGTGGAACGCCAATCTCACATTCTCCGGACTAAAATCTAAGTATTTCCCCCGAACCATTGTGAGATAATTCTTTGGACTCGGGTTCATACTTTGATCATGGTTCCTAGTGATCCATGCATTGGCATAGAATTCTTGAACCATTAAGATTCCGACTTGTTGCATGGGATTGGTTAGGACTTCCCAACCTCTCCTTCGGATCTCATGTCGGATCTCCGGATACTCATTTTTCTTGAGCTTGAAAGGGACCTCAGGGATCACCTTCTTCTTTGCCACAACATCATAAAAGTGGTCTTGATGGCTTTTGGAGATGAATCTTTCCATCTCCCATGACTCGGAGGTGGAAGCTTTTGTCTTCCCTTTTCCTTTTCTAGAGGATTCTCCGGCCTTAGGTGCCATTGATGGTAATGGAAAAACAAAAAAGCTTATGCTTTTACCACACCAAACTTAAAATATTGCTCGCCCTCGAGCAAGAGAAGAAAGAAGAGAAGAAGAAGAAGAAGAAAATATGGAGGAGAAGGAGGAGTGTAGGTTTCGGCCAAGGTATAGAAGAAGGGGTTGTGTTGTGTGAAAATGAAGTGGAATGGAGGGGTTTATATAGGAAAATGGGAGAGGGTAGGTTTGGCCATTTTAGGGTGGGTTTGGGTGGGAAAGTGTTTTTGAATTTTGAAGGTAGGTGGGGTGTATGGGGAAGAGTGGATGGATGTGATTGGTGAAGAGGTGATGGGGAAGAGAGATTCAAGTGATTGGTGAAGGGTTTTGGGAAAAAGTGTTTTATTGGGAGGAGAGATTCAGAGATTGAAGTTGTTGGGAAGTGTGACATGGGGAAGAGTGTTATAGGATTAGGAGGTAAGGTGGGAATATGTTAGGTGGGGATCCTGTGGGGTCCACAGATCCTGAGGTGATCCTGTGGGGTCCACAGATCCTGAGGTGTCAAGGAATTCCATCCCTGCACCAAATAGGCATCTAAAATGCCTTTGCATACCATTCCGGCGTTTAAACGCCGAGTTGATGCACGTTCTGGGCATTCAACGCCCATGTAAAGCATGTTCTGGGCGTTCAACACCCATATGTAGCATGTTTCTGGCGTTGAACGCCAGTTCCATGCTTGTTACTGGCGTTCAGCGCCAGCTTTTCTCAAGGCACATTCCTGGTGTTCAAATGCTAGAATATTGCTTGTTTCTAGCGTTCAGCGCCAGATTCATGCTCTGTTCTGGCGTTGAACGCCAGCCAGATGCTCCTTACTGGCGTTGAACGCCAGTCTGTCCTTCCTCCAGTGTGTGATTTTTCTTCTGCTATTTTTTTTATTCTGTTTTTAATTTTTATATTTTTTTGTGACTCCACATGATCATGTACCTAATAAAACATAAAATAAAAATAAAAATAAAATAAAATAAAATAAAAATTAGATAAATAAAATTGGGTTGCCTCCCAACAAGCGCTTCTTTAATGTCAGTAGCTTGACATTGGGCTCTCATGGAGCCACAAGGTGATCAGGTCAATGTTGTATAGTCCCAACACCAAACTTAGAGTTTGGATATGGGGTCTTAACACCAAACTTAGAGTTTGGTTGTGGCCTCCCAACACCAAACTTAGAGTTTGACTGTGGGGGCTCTTCTTGACTCTGAACTGAGAGAAGCTCTTCATGCTTACTCTCTTTTGTCACAGAGGGATGGCCATGTGCCTTAAACACAAGGTAGTCCTCATTCAATTGAAGGACTAATTCACCTCTGTTGACGTCTATCACAGCTCCTGCTGTAGCTAGGAAAGGTCTTCCAAGGATGATGCATTCATCCTCATCCTTCCTAGTGTCTAAGATTATGAAATCAGCAGGGATGTAAAGGCCTTCAACCTTTACTAACACGTCCTCTACTATTCCATAAGCTTGTCTCAATGACTTGTCTGCCAATTGTAGTGAGAACAAGGCAGGTTGTACCTCAATGATCCCCAGCTTCTCCATTACAGAGAGGGGCATAAGATTTATCCCTGACCCTAGATCACATAGAGCTTTTTCAAAGGTCATGGTGCCTATGGTACAAGGTATTAAGAACTTGCCAGGATCTTGTCTCTTTTGAGGTAAAATTTGCTGAATCCAGGTATCTAGTTCGCTAATGAGCAAGGGAGGTTCACTTTCCCAAGTCTCATTACCAAACAACTTGGCATTCAGCTTCATGATAGCTCCTAAATATTGAGCAACTTGCTCTCCAGTCACATCTTCATCCTCTTCAGAGGAAGAATAGTCTTCAGAGCTCATGAATGGCAGAAGGAGATTTAATGGAATCTCTATGGTCCCTATATGAGCCTCAGATTCCTTTGGATCCTTACTAGGAAACTCCTTCTTGCTTGAGAGATGTCCCAGGAGGTCTTCCTCACTAGGATTTTCGTCCTCCTCCTCCCTTGTGCATTCGGCCATATTGATTACATCAATGGCCTTGCACTCTCCTTTTGGATTCTCTTTTGTATTGCTTGGGAGAATACTGGGAGGAGTTTCAATGACTTTCTTACTCAGCTGGCCCACTTGTGCTTCCAGATTTCTGATGGAGGATCTTGTTTCACTCATGAAACTGAAAGTGGCCTTTGACAGATCAGAGACTAGATTGGCTAAATTAGAAGTGTTTTGTTCAGAATTCTCTGTCTGTTGCTGAGAAGATGATGGAAAAGGCTTGCTATTGCTTAGTCTATTGCGTCCACCATTGTTAAAGCCTTGTTGAGGCTTTTGTTGATCCTTCCATGAGAAATTTGGATGATTTCTCCATGATGAATTATAGGTGTTTCCATAAGGTTCACCCATGTAATTGACATCTGCCATTGCAGGGTTCTCAGGATCATAAGCTTCTTCAGAAGCTGCCTCTTTAGTACTGTTGGATGCATTTTGCCATTCATTCAGACTTTGAGATATCATGTTGACTTGCTGAGTCAATACTTTGTTCTGAGCCAATATGGCATTCAAAGCATCAATCTCAAGAACTCCCTTCCTCTGAGGTGTCCCATTATTCATGGAATTCCTCTCAGAAGTGTACATGAACTGGTTATTTGCAACCATGTCAATGAGTTCTTGAGCCTCTTCAGGCGTTTTCTTTAGGTGAATAGATCCACCTGCAGAATGGTCCAATGACATTTTCGAAAACTCAGATAGACCATAATAGAATATATCTAATATGGTCCATTCTGAAAACATGTCAGATGGACACCTTTTGGTCAACTGCTTGTATCTTTCCCAAGCTTCATAGAGGGATTCACCATCTTTTTGTTTGAAGGTCTGAACATCCACTCTAAGCTTGCTCAGCTTTTGAGGAGGAAAGAATTTAACCAAGAAGGCTGTGACCAGCTTATCCCAAGAGTCCAGGCTATCCTTAGGTTGTGAATCCAACCATATTCTAGCTCTGTCTCTTACAGCAAAAGGGAAAAGCATGAGTCTGTAGACTTCAGGATCAACTCCATTCGTCTTAACAGTCTCACAAATCTGCAAGAACTCAGTTAAAAACTGGTAAAGATCTTCGGATGGAAGTCCATAAAACTTGCATTTCTGTTGCATTAAAGCAACTAGTTGAGGCTTAAGCTCAAAATTATTGGCTCCAATGCCAGGAATGGAGATGCTTCTTCCATCAAATTTGGACGTTGGCTTTGTGAAGTCACCAAGCATTCTCCTTGCATTATTATTATTTTCGGCTGCCATCTCCTTCTCTTGCTCTAATATTTCTGAAAGGTTACCTTTAGATTGTTGTAACTTAGCTTCTCTTAGTTTCTTCAAAGTCCTTTCAGGTTCAGGATCAGCTTCAACAAGAGTGCTTTTGTCCTTGTTCCTGCTCATATGAAAGAGAAGAAAACAAGAAAAGAAAGAGGAATCCTCTATGTCACAGTATAGAGATTCCTTTATGTTAGTAGAAAAAGAAGGGGAGAAGGGTGAAGAAGAGTGGGTTCAGATATTTAGATGAAGAGAGGTGAAGAGAAGTGTTAGTAAATAAATAATTAAATAGAATAAGAAAAGAGAGGGAGAATTCGAAAATAAATTTTTTTGAAAAGGGGTTAGTATTTTCGAAAATTAGAGATAAAATAAGATTAAAATTAAAATTTAAAGCAAAAGAATTTTTGAAAAAGAGATGAGATATTTTTGAAAATTAGAGAAGGAAAAGTAGTTAGGTGGTTTTGAAAAAGATAAGAAACAAACAAAAAGTCAAATAGTTAGTTGAAAAAGATATTAAAATCAAATTTGAAAAGATTAGAAGATAAGAAGTTAGATAAGATATTTTGAAATCAAATTTTGAAAAAGATAAAATTTTTGAAAAAGATAAGATAAAAGATAAAAAGATTTAATTCAAAAATTTGAAATTACTTACCTTACTAACAAGAAACTACAAAATGAGATTCTAAAACTTAAAGATTGAACCTTTCTTAACAAGAAAGTAACAAACTTCAAATTTTTGAATCAATCACATTAATTATTAGTGAATTTTCGAAAATATGATATAAAGATAAGAAAAAGATTTTGAAAATATTTTGAAAAAGATTTTGAAAAGATAAGATTTTTAAAATTGAAAATTTGACTTGACTTGTAAGAAACAACTAATTTTGAAAATTTTTGACTAAGTCAACTCAAATTTTCGAAAATTTGGAGAGAAATAAGGAAAAGATATATTTTTTATTTTTGAATTTTTAATTATGAGAGAGAAAAACACAAACATGACCCAAAACATAAAAATTTTAGATCAAAACACATGATGCATGCAAGAATACTATGAATGTCAAGATGAACATCAAGAACACTTTAATGCATGGACTCTAACAAACAAAAAATGCATATGAAAAACAACAAACAACACAAAACAAGAAATCATCAAGATCAAACAAGAAGACTTGTCAAGAACAACTTGAAGATCATGAAGAACACCATGAATATATGAATTTTTGAAAAATGCAAGAACAACTTTTTTTTAAAGCATGCAATTGACACCAAACTTAAAAATTGACTCAAGACTCAAACAAGAAACACAAAATATTTTTGGTTTTTATGATTTTATGAATTTTTTTAGATATTAATTTTTTTCGAAAATAAAGTTTGGAAAAAAGAAAAAGAAAAGAAAAGTTTTGAAAAAGATTTTTGAAAAGAAAATTACCTTATCTGAGCAACAAGATGAACCGTCAGTTGTCTATACTCAAACAATCCCCAGCAACGGCGCCAAAAACTTGGTGGGCGAAATTGTGACCCTCTTTGTATTTGCATGAGATTTATTTAATGGCTATTGGCTATGTGTGGACACAACTCCGTTCAACTTAACCAGCAAGTGTACTGGGTCATCCAAGTAATACCTTACGTGAGTAAGGGTCGATCCCACAGAGATTGTTGGTATGAAGCAAGCTATGGTCACCTTGTAAATCCCAGTTAAGTGGACTCATAAAGTCAAATGTGATTAGATTGGATAAATAAAGATAAATAAAATAAAAAGGGATAGAAATACTTATGTAAATCAATAGTGGGAATTTCAGATAGGCGTATGGGGATGCTGTGCTCCTCTTGTATTTCTACTTTCTTATTACATTCATCCAATCCTTCTTACTCCTTTCCATGGCAAGCTGTATGTAAGGCATCACCGTCGTCAATGGCTACTTTTCATCCTCTCGGGAAAATGGTCCTATGCGCTGTCACTGCATGGCTAATCGTCTGGAGGCATCACCCTTGTCGATGGTTACATCCCATCCTCTCAGTGAAAATGGTCCAAATGCTCTGTCAAAGCACGGCTAATCATCTGTCGGTTCTCAATCAGGTTGGAATAGAATCCCTTGATTCTTTTGCGTCTGTCACTAACGCCCAGCCTTCAGGAGTTTGAAGCTCGTCACGGTCATTCAATACCGGAATCCTACTCGGAATACCACAGACAAGGTTAGACTTTCCGAATTCCCGGAATCCTACTCGGAATACCACAGACAAGGTTAGACTTTCCAGATTCCCATGAATGCCGCCATCTATCTAGCTTATACCACGAAGATTCTGTTGGGGAATCTAAGAGATATGCGCCCGGCCTAAAGTAGAACGGAAGTGGTTGTCAGTCACGCGCGTTCATAGGTGAGAATGATGATGAGTGTCACGGATCATCACATTCATCAAGTTTGAAGTGCAACATATATCTTGGAATAAGAATAAAAGAGAATTGAATAGAAAGTAATGGTAATTGTATTGAAACTTGAGGTACAGCAGAGCTCCACACCCTTAATCTATGGTGTGCAGAAACTCCACCGTTGAAAATACATAAGTGAAAGGTTCAGGCTTGGCCGAATGGCCAGCCCCCTAAAACGTGATCAATAGCCTCTTAAGATGAAGAATAAAACAAAACTGAGACCAAAGATGTCTAATAAAATAGTAACTTATCCTATTTATACTAGACTAGCTACTAGGGTTTACATGAGTAAGTAATTGATGCATAAATCCACTTCCGGGGCCCACTTGGTGTATGTTTGGGCTGAGCTTGATCTATCCACGAGCTGAGGCTTCTCTTGGAGTTGAACGCCGAGTTATAGCGTGTTTCTGGCGTTCAACTCCGGGTTATGACGTGTTTCTGGCGTTTAACTCTAGACAGCAGCATGTACTTGGCGTTGAGCGCCACTTTACGTCGTCAATTCCCATATAAAGTATGGACTATTATATATTGCTGGAAATCTCTGGATGTGTACTTTCCAACGCCGTTGAGAGCGCGCCATTTGAAGTTCTGTAGCTCCAGAAAATCCATTTCGAGTGCAGGGAGGTCAGAATCCAACAGCATCAGCAGTCCTTTTGTCTGCCTCTTTCAGAGTTTTGCTCAAGTCCCTCAATTTCAGCCAGAAATTACCTGAAATCACAGAAAAATATACAAACTCATAGTAAAGTCCAGAAATGTGAATTTAACATAAAAACTAATGAAAAATCCCTAAAAGTAGCTTGAACTTACTAAAAACTACCTAAAAATAATGCCAAAAAGCGTATAAATTATCCGCTCATCAATAATCTTATCTTAGGTAGACCATTTTTAAATAGATTTGCAGCAGTTGTATCTACAGTTCACCTTTGTGTTAAGTTTCTTGTACAGGATAATGAAGTGGCGACCATATACGGCGACCTCCAGGAAGCTCGGCAATGCTATAACATAAGCTTGAAGCCCATCAAAAGGAGTAACATGGCGCAGGTCAACTCCATACAACCTGACCAGCCAAGATTGGCAGAAATAGATCCAAGAGCCGACTTTGAAGATCGGCCCATGCCAAATGAGGACTTAATGAAGGTCCCCCTATCCGATGATCCCATGAAATTCACTTTTGTAGGGACGACGATAAGTAAGGAGGAAAAAGATTCCCTTATACGGTTTTTGCGTGAGAATGCCGATTTATTTGCCTGGACCCTTGCCGATATGCCCGGAATAGATCCATCTGTCATTACGCACAAATTGGCAATTAATCCTGAAGCTCGGCCAATCTCACAAAAGAAAAGAAACCTCGGCGCCGAGAAACGCCTTGCATCTCTTGAGGAGGTCAAAAAGCTCATTACGGCTAACTTCATTCGAGAAATCAGATTCACAACATGGCTCGCCAATGTGGTTATGGTAAAAAAGAGCAACGGTAAGTGGCGCATGTGCGTCGATTTCATTGACTTAAATAAGGCATGTCCTAAAGATGCTTATCCCTTACCTTGCATTGACACTTTAGTTGACAACTCTTGCGGTTATGGTTCATTAAGTTTTATGGACACATACTCTGGCTATAACCAGATCCTCATGCATCCATCTGACCAAGAGAAAACTGCCTTCATAACTGAATATGGTAATTATTGCTATAATGTTATGCCCTTTGGTTTAAAGAATGCAGGAGCAACATACCAAAGACTAATGAATAAGGTCTTCGAGAACCAAATAGGTCGGAATATCGAAGTTTATGTGGACGACATGGTCACTAAAACCATGGTCGGCAACTCTCATGTCAAAGACCTAACGGAGATTTTTGGGCAAATCCGACGATATAATATGAGATTGAATCCTGAAAAGTGTGCTTTCGGAGTATGCGGAGTAAAATTCCTCGGATTCATCCTCACTAGCCGAGGAATAGAAGCAAATCCGGAAAAATGTCAGGCGATACTAGATATGAAAAGTCCAAAGTCAGTAAAAGAAGTTTAACGCTAACAGGGCGGCTAACGGCTTTATCAAGATTTCTACCTTGTTTGGCATTAAAGTCTTTTAATTTTTTCCAATGTTTAAAAAGGAAAACAAAACATTTTGAATGGACTGAAAACTGTGAAACTGCATTTCAAAATCTAAAACAATTCCTTTCAAAACCACCTGTTTTACAAAAGCCAAAGATTAATGAGCCATTATATATATACTTGTCTATTACTGATATGGCAATTAGCTCTGTCCTTGTAACAGAAACACAGATAGGTCAACAGCCGATCTATTTTTTAAGCAGGTCACTCCAAGGCGCCGAGCTTCGCTACCTAAGGTTAGAAAAACTCGCACTGGCCTTGGTCTTCTCATCGAGACGACTCCGACCATACTTCCAGGGACGCACTATCATCGTCAGAACCAAACAACCTCTTCGGCAAATCCTCTCAAAGCCAGAATTAGCAGGCAGACTTAGCAAATGGGCCATTGAGCTTTCAGAGTTTGACATTCAATACCAACCAAGAGGATCTGTCAAGTCCCAATACTTAGCCGATTTTGTGGCAGAGCTCACCCAGCCAGGTCTGGAAGAAGAATTCTCAGAATGGATCTTGTTTGTGGATGGAGCTTCAAACCCCCAAGGGTCGGGGGCAGGAATACTATTGGAGAGTCCGGAGGGTATCATCCTCGAACATTCTCTCCACTTCTCCTTTAAAGCAAGTAATAACCAGGCTGAATACGAAGCCCTAGTCGCTGGGCTCAGGTTAGCTGTTGATTTACACATTACCAGCTTAAAAGTCTATTGTGATTCTTTGTTAATGGTCCAACAAGTAAATAAAGTTTTTCAAACTAAAGACCAAGTTTTATTGAAATATTTAGAAATTGTTCAGCAATTACTAAATAATTTTAAAAAAATAGAAATTTGCCACATTGCCAGAGACCAAAACAATAGGGCTAACATTCTATCAAAATTAGCTACTACACAATCACACACAGCAACACTACTACAATCGACTTTAGATAAGCCGAGCATATATATCATTAGCACTTTAAACGCTTTAAATGAGAAAAGTTGGCAACTACCTTACATACAATACCTAAAGGACGGCTCTGTTCCAGAAGAAATCTCAAATGAGAAGGGATTCCGACGACAAGCCTCTTTCTTCACATTAATGAATAATGTTCTATATAGGCAGGGATATTCCCGACCACTTTTGAAATGTTTGGACAGGAATGAGGCCGATCTTGTACTAGCCGAGGCTCATGAAGGAATATGTGGGATACACTCGGGGGCAAGGAGCCTAGCACAAAAAATACTTCGAGCCGGTTTCTATTGGCCGAGCCTCTGGGAGGATAGCAGAAAAAAGGTCAGAACTTGCGCTCAATGTCAAAAGCACGCACCGACCATTAACATTCCAGCTGAGCATCTTCACCAGTCTATCATAAGTTGGTCATTTAATCAGTGGGGGATCGATATCCTCGGCCCGTTCCCCACTGCTCCAAGACAGATGAAATATTTGGTAGTTGCTATTGATTATTTCAGCAAGTGGATTGAAGCACAACCCTTGGCAAGAATCACATCTTCCCAGATGATATCCTTTGTTTGGAAATATATCATATGCCGATTTGGAATTCCTCGACATATTGTCACAGACAATGGTCGGCAATTTACCGATCATAATTTTAAAAATTTTTTGCAGAACCTAAAGATAAACCAGCACTTCTCATCTGTGGAGCACCCACAATCCAATGGCTTAGCCGAAGCCGCTAATAAGGTCCTCCTGCACGCTTTAAGGAAAAAGCTCGACGACGCCAAGGGACTTTGGGCTGAGCTAGTTCCAGAAGTATTGTAGTCATACAACACTACAGTACACACATCCACTAAAGAAACCCCGTTCCGCTTGGTATATGGGTCTGAGGCAATGATTCCTCTAGAAATGTCGCAACAATCTTTACGAACGCAAGCAGAGAATCATGATCAAGCTCGCCAAGCAGAACTCAACTTAATAGAGGAAGTCAGGAATACAGCAGCCATTCGCCACCGAGCTTTACAACAGCAGCTTGGCCGAAGACATGCTAAACGAGTTCAGCCAAGATCCTTCAACATTGGAGATCTTGTGCTGAGAAAAACTGAAGAAGCTCGCCGACCACCTTCCCATGAAAAGCTTGCAGCAACATGGGATGGACCTTACCGCATACTTGAAGTCCTCGGCAGAGGAGCTTACAGACTAGAATATTTGGATGGTACTAAGCTCCCGAGTACATGGAATATCAACTCTTTAAAGCAATATTACAGTTAAGACAAAAAGCAGAATGTTAGTACTCTTTTTCCTTACTTGAGATTTTTCCCTAAAGGGTTTTGCTCAAGAAGGTTTTAACGACGCTAGCTTACCAGAATTAAATTGTTAAGGTACTGCTGTGAATAAAATTCAATTATATTTACAACAATTGTTAGCATGTTATTTATCCTTACCTTAAATTTGCAAAAAACAAAAACATCATGAGGAAATTTGTCATCACATTACAAATCGCTCCTCTTAACAGACAAACCAGATAATATGCAGAGCAATACTCAAAATACAGTTCAAAAACCCCCTTCACGGGTATCAGACAGAGTAATTAGGGTCATACAAAACCTAATTACACAGAGTTCTTAAACAGAATAACACAGTCATGGGCCATGATTCCCAAAATAAAAACAGAAAACAAACTAGTTCACTAAATTATCACCACCTTCTTCGATCACCTCTTCATCATCTACAAGCTGCCCATCCCGAACCACCTTACTCGGATCCAGCAGTGAAAAGTCACTGTCAGGATTAAGAAACTTCACCTGGGTCACAGCCCGTTCGAAGCCTTCAGCAAAGGCGTCAAGAATGTCACCCTCTCTGCTCGCCTCAAACTCCTTCCTTTGAATGGTTAGATCAATAACTCGTTTCTTTATATCTTCAAGCTCAGTTTCTTTCTTTTTCAATAGCTCGGAAGCCTTTTCACGACTTTCTTTCTCAACCTTCAGTTCCTCTTCCAAATCAGAAACATTTTTCTTTAGTTCAGTTAGGACAGCTTCTTTCGAAGTCAGTTGTTCCTTCAAAACAGCGCACTGATCAATCTCAGTAGCAATTTTCTTGTGCTTTTTCTCTTGACTTCGGCCAATACAGGCCAAACGAAAACCCAACACCTGAAAATTACAAATTTAGCAGTGTAAAGCCTACAATACAAATATTTGATTAAGACAGGTCATCAAGATAAGCTATCCTGAAGAAATTGATCAACTCCTACATCCCCAGCCTCTTCAACCCGCGTTATGTCTGAAAAACTTTGGACAACCTCGTCTGCAACAACATTGAAGGGAAACCCCCGATCCCAAATAGATGAACCATCTCCGTCATTTTCAAAAGCGTGGAGCTTATCCTGTTTTGCACTAAAACTGGACAGGTCTTCAAGTTGAATAACACCTTCTTTGCCCTGTTCCCCAGCGGTAACAGCACCATCAGTTTTCCTTTTCTTAAATACAATCCCTTTCTTCCGGGGAGGGAGCTGGTCAACTTCACCCCAAACATCCATTTTTTCAGCATTTGAAGACGAACCTTCAAAATTCTTGGATTTCAATCGCGCCCTAAGGGTAGAAGCCGACACTCCCGAAAATCTTCCGGCTGTCACACAAACAAAAAGTAATCATCAGTAAAGCAATTATTCAATCCAAAAACCAACTCAACACAGTCTATAATCTCACCAAAATAATCCATCACAGCCGACCTATTATCCTCCCAAGGGAGCAACTCGGACACAGACACCAGTCCCCCCTTATCTACCATTTCGATCAAAAAAGATATAATACATTCATTTCGGCTAGTTATCAATTCAGGACCCAAGATATGTTGGGGTTGACAACACCAATACAAGGGAAATTTCTCCCCAAGGTGTTCATCTAGATAAAAGGGGAAATCCTCATCCACTGACTTAACTTTTAAAAACATTTCCTTGAAATCTTTGAAGGAAGATTTATATAATTTGAAAACTGCAAAACCAGGTGTGTTGTTTAAGTTTACCCATAATCCCTTTCATACCCCTTTGGCTTGGAATAATGAAAAGAAAAGCTCCAGCTCCGGATTAATTTCCAGAAATTCCATCAAAACCTGAAAACACTTAATAAACGCCCAACCATTGGGATGAACCTGTGACGGAGCACAATTCATTTTTTTCAAAACGTCACACTCAAACTGACTAAATGGGAGTCGGATTCTCAGTTCTTCTAAGACACAACTATACATAAAGAAGTTTTCGAAGTCCTTTTTTCTGTGAAAGACGCGATCAGAACGATTGCATGGCAATAATTCCAAATGAAAACCAGGCTTCACTACCCTAGCCATATTAACTTGATTGACACTATCCTTATCAGAAAATAAAGAAGCCCTTATTTTTACATCATCATCAACCCAGTCGTACGACTCGTCGCCTTCGACCTTGGGCAGTAATCTTACTTTCTTCTCACTCATTGTTTTTGATAATTTCAGAGGAATAGAAGAAAAGATATGATAAGCAGGAATAGATATCTTACTAACCTCTAGTACTCATAGTGTTTAAAAGATTCTGGATAAAACCCTCCAATTTGGCAAAGGAAGAAAAATGCTAACCGTTTGGTTGCTCAACTTCTTCAATCTATGATAAGCATCAATACCATTAAATGAAACACACTACCAACGGTTAAAATCAAATCTTGGAACTTGCACCTATCTAGAAAAAGTAATAATTAAAATTTTACACATATCGATACTTGGGTAATAATTACAGTAGCCAGTCTTTTCAGTTACTTTAAAAGAGATATGCTGATCTGAGGGCACAGTATACCGAGCTATAACTCGCCTATGATAAAGCTCAACCTATCTCTTTAAAAACAGGTCAAGCTTGGGGGCTGTGATATGACCAGTAAACATCGGTTACGAGTTATAGCTCAGTAACGCCTGAGATCCAATCATAACCGACGATTTCATAATGGCCATAAACGACCATTAATCAATAACGTTGGATTTACAATTAATCCTCTTCCTGGGCGTTACGACCTAAGGAAAATGGCCGACCTCTTCCATTAATATAAAGCAGACGGGAAGAGCTAAGAGAGGTATGTCACTTCTTCCAAAAATAAAGATCTATTATCCACTTTACACTAACTTGAGCGTCGGAGTGCCTTTGCAGGTACTTACCCTCGCCGTTCATCCTCTGCCGACGTATATCTCAATTCACTCAAGAAGTCCACCGACCTTACCAGAGGACGAGCTATACCTCGGGATAATCAGGCAAGAACAACTATATACAACGAATATTTTAAACATATACTTTAGCGGATGCACAGACTCGTAACATCTTTTTCTTTGTTGATTACTTTTTTGTCTTCCGAAATTTTCCACATCCTTTGAAGTTTGAACATTATGCTAGATCCGATAATGCAGTATGCAGCGTAGTTACGAGTAATATGTTCAAAATTGACGTATGGCCTTGTTCACACATGCTGCATATTGGGCCCTCCACAGAGAGCCTTTCAGATTTGAGAAATGCAAAAATAATAGTAGTAATTGTAATCATACTCGGTATTGGATTCTCACCCATTTTTGTTTTTAGATAAATAATTACTACAATTATTGAAGCATCTTATTCTTATCTATTGGCATTTTAGTGCTCCTGCACTAAATTATTATTTTTATTGCAGCTTGTGTGTGTTTAATTAAGTATTTAACACATATACAAATAGACAACCAAAACTATACATGTTAATAAAAATAAGAGATGATTATTCAAAGTTCATACCGCCATCACTGTTTACAATATAATAACCAATAACCCATGATTTTCCGGTATGTTTGTCCTTCAAACTTTCTTGATTAAGCCAAGACTCTATTTCTTTTTAATTAAATATAATTTATTTTTCTCTCTCTTTCTTGAAACTGAATATTGTTTCTGTCTCAGAGAGTCAGAGTCCTCAGCTATGACCCAAACGTTTTATGTGGTGCTATAAATAGCATTGAATAATAATAATAATATATTTTTATTATATCTTATGGATTTTGATATCCAATCTCTTAAAAGATATATATTAAGCATATTATAAAAGAAATATTTTAATATTATTTATTATTTTTATACATTAAAAATATAAAATAAATTATTTTTATATAACATTAAAATATTTTTTTATAATATGCTTAATTTATGTCCTTATAACACACGATAACAAAATTCATATCTTATTAATGTGTTTTAGAGATATATTTAAAAAATATCATAAAATATTATATTTTTTAAAATTGTTAAAAATTATTTTTTGATATTTTTAATACATTAAATATTTCAAAATTTAAAAATAATTTTATTATTATATTATTAAAGTGTATTCTAAAAATAAGACAATTTACATAAATAAAACTTTTAGAGATCAAATTTATATGAATACAATTTTCTGAAACAAATTATATAAGTGTCCTAAAAATAATTTTGTGTAAACCGTGGTAACCTACCACTATTTACGATTCTTATGTAATCTACTACACCCTACCACGGATTATAAACAAACCCAATTCACCCTGAACTGTAACACCCAGCAGCGGTTTATAAAGACCACGATAAAGCTAGAAACCGTTAGACCCTAACATGGTTTATGAAGAAATAATAAAGCTAAAATCGTTGAACCCTATCACAGTTTATGTATTGTAGCGTTATAAAACCGCAATAACCAATGACGGATTCTTCATTCGAGTGATTAAGGAAATCTTGAATTGAGAGGAGGTTGAGAGAGAATCTTAGGAGACCATATCCTAGTGGAAGCATGGCCGAAGAAAATCATTTGTACCGGTTGAACGACATTGCTCACGTTGCTGGAAGTATCATTGAAGAGGTTAGTTACTTTTTTTTCAACTATAAGAGTTGTCATTGTAGTAAGAGATTAGTTGTAGTCTTTTAAATATATAAGTCTTTTTATATTTTTTTCACCTATTATTTTTTTCGTTTTTGTATATTTAAATGATTAAATAGATAACACGCATTTGTGCTTTTGAAATCTGATTAGCACATTTTTATAAATAATTTATGGTTTAGCCTTTTATGTTTTAGAATTTTATTAGCATGTAGTTATTTTTTTCATATGATGCAGCTAAATAGGTGTATTTACAAATTTAGAAGGCAACTGAATATGCCTTTGTATGACCAAATCATATCTTATTTGAAAATTGGTTTGTATCACTTCTCTAGACTGAACACTCATTGGTTTTGGGTGGATGAGCATATGGTGAGCACATTCATTGAGAGGTGGCGTCCTGAGACGCACACCTTCCACATGCCATTCGGAGAGTGCACCATCACGCTACAGGACGTGTCATATCAGTTGGGGTTGCCTGTTGATAGAGATGTTGCTAGTGGGTGCCTCACTGACTTCGAACAGTTCATAGAGGATGGGAAGCCAGCGTGGGAGTGGTTTTAGGAGTTATTTAGCGAGTTACCACCGCCGAATAAAGTCAAGCATATGACAGTCCACTTTACATGGTTCCATGAGAGGTTTAGGGTACTTCCAGCCGATGCGAGTGAAGATACCATGCATATATACACTTGTACTTAATTATGATCTACTATCCACTCACATTTTCGGTGAAAAAATGGGAATCGGGTTTACCTTCGGTTGTTGCCGTATGTGGCGAAACTTAATGAGTTGGGCAATTATAGCTAGGATTCAGCTGCATTGGCATTTTTATATAGATCCATGTGTCGGGTGGCCAACAGAAATATCACTAACTTGGCTAGTCCATTTCAGCTTCTACAGTCTTGGATATTCTGGCGGTTTTCCACGTTAAGACCGCATGTTTTTGAGACATTTGCATATTAAATGTTTATTTTAAGTTATTATCCTTTATTATGCTCTTCTAACAACAAAAATTACAGGTGGGTGACTTATTTACCGACCTTGGATGCCAAGGAGCAAAGACTTATTTAGATTCGTCTTGCTTTGGATAGATTGTGTGATCGAGAAGTAAGTTATTTATATGTGGTTAATTGTATCATAAGCAGTTGACTGACTTCTCTGTATGTCGTGTTCTAACCTTATATTCTCTTTTCCTTTTCAGTTTGTATAGGAGTTTTACTTTGGTGCTGAAGTAGTTGTCGTGGTTCATCCAGAGATACTTGCCAAGGAGCACTCTAGGTTATAACGGGTGGTCACGAGCTTGATATATTTTGCTGTGATTGAGTGACATCAAGTTGATAGAGTGGTACCATAGCTCAGCGTTGTACAGCATCTACCTAAGCCAGCTCTAGACATAAACTGACTACATGCAAAGGATGGTAGGGTGGAGATTGGTGGTTCCTACTTTATTATCAGACATGGCATCTGTATTGGAATAAGAGAGTCGATTCTGTCCTTACGATAGAGAGAGTTATTGATCCAGGTCCATCCGCAAAATACTTAGACAGGTGGCACCGAGTGGCGCACAAGACTCTGTCTCTGGATGTGCTAAGTGACAAGTTATTGGTAAGAGTCGTTTCTGCCACAGTATACTCAGAATGATGCCTGTCAAACAACATGAGGGTGAAGCATCCCAAATCTCTCAAGTTGTGCTCTATTGCTTTCACAAGAGCCTGGCAGAATTAATGCCCAGTACCCAATTATGTTTCTGCTGTTTGTCTTCGAATAACAAACAACTCTGCAAGCCTTTCGTATGTGGACTTTACCAACGAAGTTACTGGAAGATTTCTTGTTCCCATTAGAATAGAATTAACACACTTAGATATGTTAGTAGTCCTAATGCTGAGTCCACTTATCGTATTCCATTTTATTTGTCCAATCACACATAGCCAAATTTTTAGTCTTCATAATATCACATCAATAGTCAAATTCTACCTTGGTTATCACGTATGTAGCATTCAAAAGTAGCCTTTTTACATCCTAATTCTTGAAACTCAGAGAGAAGTTTCCTGCAATATGACAAATGCAGAATGCTTGATAAGCACGAGGAGGTAGCCAACCACTATCAGGGACCTCCAGAGCAGCATTGTTGCCATTGTGCCTATCAAAGATCACAAGAAGACCACGACTCAACATTTTTTCTTTTCACAAGTACAAATGTAATGGACAAGATATTCGAGTTTTAGTCTTGCGCGATAGCCAGAAGCAAAGTGCCCCATACTTGGCATACAAGTGAGTACCATCAATGCTCACCATTGACTTGCAATGTCTAAAGGCCTCAATACAAAGAGAAAATATCCAGAAAATATGTTGAAAGTACATTGTAGATTCATCAATCTGATCACCAACTCTTTCCAGAGAAGTTTCAACACTACAATGATTTCGACCATGGTGGACTGCACACCAAGCTTTCAACGTGGCAACTCACCGTATGATTCTTCTTAATCTCTATAGATTTATGTTATTGCCTTTTGCTTTGCCACCCAAACCTTCCTGTAAGTAGGTCTAAAATTATACGTTGCTTTTGTAGCTTGTTGCAACACCTTTATTGTAACTGGAGCATCGGATTTAACCAACAGAAAGATCATCGCACAAATGACTTGATAATCAAGCTGCCAGTGATCGCTTAAAATCAATGTAGCCAATCAAGTGTGAGGTCTATTATACGTTCTAACCTCCTATGTATCCTTTCGTTATCGAAGTGTAATGCGGATCAACCAAGTGCAACCTTTACCAAACTCCTTGCATTTTCTATGGTACTTAAAATGATTTGACTTTAATATCTTGTACTTAACTCCATGATGGATGCTATAACTCTTTACACTCAACACTGCTTCCTCTTTATTTTAGAAAGATTGCCCAATCTGAAATTCTATAGGAGCGATTCTATCATGCAATCTCTGACCCCCGAAAGGTAGCATCTACATCCGGTTGTTGCTCCATAGCTTCCAAGTTCAAGGTTGAGAAATGTGAAAGATGTTGCTGTATGCCGAAACTTGATGGACCATGCTATGTTCGTTGGTTGATCCTTGTATCCTCATCACTGTCCCCAACTATGTCTATAGGCTCCTCGTTTGAATCATCCTCTCGCATTGCATTTTCAACTCGATCTGATTCACCGTCACCTACAAAATCAGAAATCATGGGAGGAGAACTAGCCATTCCAACTGCAAAAGATGGAGATTCAACCAACCGACAAGCCGGTGAAACCACAGGCATCGAACTAGAAGCATCCCCAACCCAGTCGATTAAGGATTCAGAGCTGATGCCCTAGAAATGTCAACACCATTGATGAGCGGATAATTTATACGCTTTTTGGCATTGTTTTTAGGAAGTTTTTAGTATGATTTAGTTAGTTTTTAGTATATAATTATTAGTTTTTATGCTAAAATTACATTTCTAGACTTTACTATGAGTTTGTATGTTTTTCTGTGATTTCAGGTATTTTCTGGCTGAAATTGAGGGACCTGAGCAAAAATCTGATTCAGAGGCTGAAAAAGGACTACAGATGCTGTTGGATTCTGACCTCCCTGCACTCGAAGTAAATTTTCTGGAGCTGCAGAATCCCAATTGGCGCGCTCTCAATTGCGTTGGAAAATAGACATCTTGGGCTTTTCATCAATGTATAATAGTCCATATTTTAACCGAGATTTGATGGCCCAAATTGCGTCAAAACGCCGGTGAGAGACCCTTTTCTGGCGTTAAACACAAGACCTGGCATAAAAGCTGGAGTTAAATGCCCAAACTGGCACCAGAGTTGGCGTTTAACTCCAAGAAAAGCCTATGCACGTGAAAGCTTCAATGCTCAGCCCAAGCACACACCAAGTTGGCTCCGGAAGTGGATTTCTGCACTATCTACCTTAGTTACTCATTTTCTGTAAACCCTAGCTACTAGTTTTAGTATAAATATTACTTTCTCTCATTGTATTAGATGTCTTGGTTATTCTGGTTCTCCCTCTGGGGTCGAAACCAATGAACACCATTATCACTTATGTATTTTCAACCCGTGGAGTTTCTACACCTCGTAGATTAAGGTGTGGAGCTCTGCTGTTCCTCATGAATTAATGCAATTACTACTGTTTTCTATTCAATTCAAGCTTATTCTTGTTCTAAGATATTCATTTGCACTTCAACATGATGAATGTGATGATCAAGTGACACTCATCACCATTCTTACTTATGAACGCATGCCTGACAACCTCTTCCGTTCTACCTGAAAACAAGCTTGAATGTATATCTCTTGGCCTCCTGGTCCACGATGCATCGTTGCCTCTCCTGACAACAGAGCCTTCCATTCTGTGAGATCAGAGTCTTCGTGATATAAGCTAGAATCAATTGGCAGCATTCTAGAGATCCAGAAAGTCTAAACCTTATCTGTGGTATTCCGAGTAGGATCTGAGATGGGATGACTGTGACGAGCTTCAAACTTGTGAGTGCTGGACGCAGTGACAGTGCGCAAAAGGATCATTGGATCTTATTCCGACACGATCGAGAACCGACAGATGATTAGCCCTACGTAACCCGTAGCCGGACCATTTTCACTGAGATGACGGACGGTAGCCATTGACAACGGTGATCCCCCAACATACAGCTTGCCATGGAAAGGGGTACGCATGACTGGATAAAAGCAGTAGGAAAACAGGGATTCAAAAGGAACAAAGCATCTCCATATGCTAATCTGAAATTCCTACCAATGAATTACATAAGTATCTCTATCCTATTTTATGTTTTATCTATCTTTTAATTATCAGATCCCCATAACCATTTCAATCTGCCTGACTGAGATTTACAAGATGACCATAGCTTGCTTCAAGCCGACAATCTCCGTGGGATCGACCCTTACTCACGTAAGGTATTACTTGGACGACCCAGTGCACTTGCTGGTTAGCTGCGCGGAGTTGTGAGAAAAGTGTGAACTCACGATTTCGCGTACCAACCATCCTCTAACTTTGCATATAACTCGTGTGTTCTCACTTTTGAAAAATTTTTCTGACAATAAAATAGAACCTGCAGATCTTCATCAGACCCTATCACAAACGTATCATACTTCACATCAGTTGACACAACTATAATAGAGATCTTATAAAATAACTTTTTCACCCATTTGGTCCCATACACGCCAAGCTTCTACAAAATACTAATTTTTAGATCTGACAATATATTCGATGATCGAATAAAAATACTCAGGAGTTTCTTATCAGTAAACATCACACACACACACACTCTCTCTCTCTCTCTCTCTCTCTCTCTCTCTCTCTTGCTCTTATAAATTATTCCTTAGCAATGCACTAGAGCTAAGAAACTATTCTCACTAGACATTATGAATTTGACACTCTACTTCACAATTACCTTCAACTGGTATATATAATGCCTCTACCTGTTCATAATCCGCTATAGATTACAGTGCTGATTGTCATTTCGAAATCCTCCATAGTTCACTACAGGGTGCAACGATTTTGGACACACATTTAAAACGTAAATTGCAGTAGGGACTAGCAGTTTCTAGCTTTATGACGGTCTTCATAAATCGCGGCTGAATGTCGTGGTTTAGGATGAATTGGGTTCGCTTGTAATCCGCAATAGGTTATAGTAGATTACATGAGAATCATAAACCATAGTAGGTTGTCGCAGTTTACATAGAGTTATAATTAAGATATCTGTATCATATTAAATCTCAATAATTTTATTCATATAAATTACCCCTAAAAATACAATATAGCTAAATCTTTTTTAGTTTTTACTATTGTTCCTCTCAGTTGGAATTTTTATGTTACTGAAGTTAATAAATGCATAGTAACTTTTATTCTTCTAGTTTGGTAAGAAAATTGTTTACATCTAGTTTACAATAATTATTTTACCTTTTTATTTATCCATTCATAATCATTTGCACATTGACATAAATCAAAACTAAATACATATTGATCTATGAATGTATAATAAAAAAAATGACACACGTTGTCAATTGGAGGTAGGAGGATGATTAAGAGAGTACTATGTCAAAAAATTGTCACTACTCACTATATTGTTCCTTTATACTCACTGATTTAAATTAAATATTTAAAAATGCATAAGAATTAAAAAAAATATAGAGACATTATTGGCTCATCCCATGTTCCAATATGCTTTTCAAAATCATGAAAATATCAGTAACTTTGGTTTTCCCCACCTTATTTATTAATCAACATTCTCTAGTGTCGGTTGGTACACAACTTTAACACCTATGATCACCACTACGTACGTTTAACATGGAACACAAAACTGGCTTTACCACTGCCACACCACACATGACTCTTATCTTATCCCACAGCCTTAAACAAATATAAAAGAGATCCATTCTTTGTTCACTTCTCAAATTTTGGATCTACCTGTATCTTCACTTTGCCATAAAGTTATACCATCTAAATCAAATATAAATAAGTAACCTTGCATTATTTCATTTCATGCATATTCCTCCTTAAGCATATTAGTTTTATCATGGAGTTTCAATGTCTCTTTCACAACATGGTTGAGTGTTAGCCTACTTTTTATATACATAATAAGTTGCTTTTATAATAAGTTCAATTAAATTCTCCCACTTCATATTTTTACATTTTCTTTATAAATTAGAGAATATAAAGATTACATCTTTGTGTTGATGATCATATGGGGGTGCTTTATTCTGCAGGAGAATTTTTAAGTCCCAGAAATTACATCGTCTTCAAGCTCAAAGCTAACAACGTAATTTGGTACTACTTGTCGTCACAGGAAATTGTAAAACCCGGGAAAAAGACAAAGTGAGTTACAAAAAGGGTAACAGAAAGTTTGCGTATTTTAAGAAAAAACGAAAAAGAAAAGCTCAGCATTAATATCTTGTTATGATTCATAAAGGAAGAGTTATAAGAGAAAGCTGGCGCGTGGTGGTTTTGTTGGATGTATTGAAGGGCATGTTCATCAAAAAGCATTCATTGATATGCAGCTATGCACATGCCTCTGTCTCCGCCTCTTCACATTTAAAGGTATAGTCCATTTTATGCAGCATAGGATCATAAGTATGGTCCATTCTTTCATTTTCCTCCGACTTTTATAACCTTATCATCATTCATTTAACTCATTTTTCATGCAGAGACTTCTAGTGCCTTCTTAGGTAGAAGAATTTTCATCCTTAATTTATGTTAATAAGACATTAAGATGGCTTTGTTTTCATCCTCTTGTTTGGCATCTGATATAGGCTTTAACTGGGAACAGCGGGAACACACCCTATAGATGATTTAACCGGTAGGTAGTTGGGTGGCAACGTTGAAAATCTTGTTTTTGTTATTCACATATCATATCATATAAATAATATAAATTAAAATATATCCTTGAAAGGTAAAAGCAGAGAAGAATGAAAGGGAAACCAGAAGTGATAACTGATCCTTGAAATTGGCCTTATTTTGAGTGGGGCACTATAGTGAGTTTGTAACTGTCGCTGAATCACGTGATTTTGCCTTTTTGTCAACATCATTGGGACCTTTGCCTAATTGTATTCTCCTCATTTTTTTCTTCCTTCAAAGTGTGACTTTATTAAAATCTTCTTATATTATATGATTGTATGATTAATTTTCTATAGTTCTATACAAACTACCGGCCTTAAATATAAACTAGTCCTTGAAGTTAGCTTCTGTGGTTTTCTCCTCTACATCATTGTCCTAATTCCTTTTTAGTCCTTACACTGATTTCATTCGCCGGTTGCTTTCATTTTAAGGAAAAATTATTCGAATTAGACCTCCCAACAAACTTTGAAGGGTTTCTTTTTGTTTTCCTTCGGTTCCATCATTCAGAAAAAGAAATGAGTTGAAGGTAAATAAAAAAAAAAAAAAAAAAGTAGATGATTTTATAAGGCGGCATTGAAGTGGTATTTGAATGAATGGATCAGATGCACTTTTTTTCTGATTGAGTGGTTCACTGCTTCTTGTTCATGATTATCTGATTCTCAACTTACTATGGATTCTTTCTCCACTTTACCTACCACTTTTAATATATATCTTTCTCTTTTCTTTTTCCCTTTCCTGCAACACTCCTTTTTCAACACGGATATATAGTATAAGTATATGACCTTCAAATTCCATGAAAAAGCTGTCCCCTTAGGAATACTGCTTCTTGGTCTGTGTTATATATATTTATAATTTATATTTATAATAATATAATAATATAGTGCTCACTTCTCTAGAATATTTGACAAAGATATGGATGTCATGTGAGTTTATCTACTTATCTAAAAGAGTGTGAATGTGTTTTCTTTTATTTTCTTTATTTTTTTTTTTCTATCACCTGTATTTGGGAGAGTGAAAGTTGAGAGAGGATGGGTGGTTGAAAATGGTGTTCTGAAGAATCCTTGGTCATGTTTCACAGGCTGCTATTTCCTTTGGTTTATGCACCATAGAGGCTTCTGATCCACCGTGCAGATCTGCAGTTAAGAGGGTGCTGAAGTTGGTAACTTTGTGAAGAACATTAAGGAGTGGTTAAGGCAAAATGGATCTTGAATTTGGAAACTGTTGGGGAAACTCAAGGGTTAGTACATTAACTTGAAAATCTTTGTTTTTCTGCATAAGTTGGTGATTAATGAAGTGAATGTGAATTGCAATTTTCAGAAGGATTCTTGGAAGACCATTCTGCTCTTAGCATACCAAAGCCTTGGTGTAGTTTATGGGGACTTGAGTATTTCTCCTTTGTATGTTTACACAAGCACATTTGCAGAAGATATTGAGCACTCAGAAACCAATGAAGAGATTTTTGGTACCCTTTCTTTTGTGTTCTGGACTCTCACATTGGTGCCACTATTCAAATACGTTTTTGTTGTTCTTAGAGCTGATGACAATGGAGAGGGTAAGTGTGTTTGGTAACAGAATGAAGGAAGATAATTTGTTATGTTTTGTTACAGCTTGATGATTTTTTCTGTTTTTCTTTATTTCTTTTGTTGCTATGCAGGTGGTACATTTGCTCTATATTCATTGATTTGTAGGCATGCTAAGGTTAGTCTTCTTCCGAATCGACAACACTCGGATGAAGCGCTTTCAACGTATAAGATGGAGGAGCCTCCTGCTAAGATGAACTCTATGGTGAAGCTGCTACTAGAGAATTATAAGGCCTTGCATACAGCTCTGCTAATTGTGGTTCTTCTTGGAACTTGTATGGTTATTGGTGATGGACTTCTTACCCCTGCCATTTCAGGTAAAGATTTCTTCATCACACTTCAATATTTTACAAATTATTCTTAACAATATGTTGATTAGCCACCCTTTTTGTGTGTAGTTTTCTCAGCAGTATCTGGTCTTGAAGTATCTATGTCCAAGAAACATCACCAGTGTAAGTCTCTATATATATGTCAATTCGATTTGATATGTCTTTATGTATGAATAATATAAAAGAGTGTGTTCGATTGATTTGCATATGCAGATGCTGTGATTCCAATTACTTGCTTCATACTAGTGTGTTTGTTTGCGCTTCAACACTACGGCACACATCGAGTTGGATTCCTTTTTGCCCCAATTGTACTGGCATGGCTGCTATGCATCAGCACACTTGGTTTATACAACATATTCAAATGGAATCCACATATATACAAAGCGCTTTCGCCGTATTACATGTTCAAGTTCTTGAAGAAGACCAGGATAAGTGGATGGATGTCTTTAGGTGGAATATTACTTTGCATAACAGGATCTGAAGCAATGTTTGCTGATCTTGGCCACTTCTCATATATGGCCATTCAGGTTAGTCTTGATTCTAGAATCAATTCACTCACTCACTCACTCAGATGTTTCTTGATTTTATTAACAGCTTTTATTATGTGCAGATTGCATTCACATTTCTGGTATATCCTGCACTTATATTGGCTTATATGGGTCAAGCTGCTTACTTGTCCAACCATCATCATCTCCAGATCAGTTTCTATGCCTCAGTTCCAGGTATTCAATTTTCCTTACATTACATGAAAATATATATACAAGAAAGTCTTGGAAACCAACATTGTGCAACTTACATTGTAGCCAACATTTAACATAAAAAAAAAAAAAAATCCGAGATTCTTAGAAACAAGAACATCCGAAACTCAATTAGAAGAAACATCTGAAATCCAAATTCAACAAAAACGCATCTTTGTTGGGCTTTATACTGGACTTATTTTATAGTATTGCTTCCCTAGCATTACTCTCTCTATGTATATATATGGTTACAGAAAACATTGATTGATTATGGCTTATTTTTCGGTGCAGAAAGCGTGAGGTGGCCGGTGATTATCCTAGCAATTCTAGCTTCTGTTGTGGGAAGCCAGGCGATCATAAGCGGGACGTTTTCTATAATAAACCAGAGCCAATCTCTGGGTTGCTTCCCGAGAGTTAAGGTTGTTCATACTTCAGACAAGATCCATGGTCAGGTCTACATCCCTGAGATCAATTGGATACTCATGATCCTCTGTATTGCTGTCACCATTGGATTTAGGGACACAAAACACATGGGAAATGCATCAGGCAAGTCACAAATTCATGCATCATCATTGTTAATTAATTATTGCTAATAAGACGGACATGTTTAATGTTGCAGGATTAGCAGTGATGACAGTTATGCTTGTAACAACATGCCTTACTTCCTTAGTGATTATACTTTGCTGGCACAAACCACCAATTATAGCACTTTGTTTCCTGTTGTTTTTTGGATCCATTGAGCTGCTGTATTTCTCAGCTTCACTGATGAAGTTTTGTGAAGGAGCATGGTTCCCTATTCTCCTTGCCCTGTTCCTAATGATCATAATGTTCCTATGGCACTATGCAAGCATAAAGAAATATGAATATGATCTCCACAACAAGGTATCACTAGATTGGCTTCTAGCCTTAGGTCCAAGCCTTGGAATTGCTCGAGTCCCTGGAATAGGCCTTGTTTTCACTGACCTTACAACTGGCATACCGGCTAACTTCTCGCGATTCGTCACGAACCTCCCGGCTTACCACCGCATACTTGTGTTTGTGTGTGAAATCAGTGCCAGTTCCTCATGTCCCTGTGGCCGAGAGGTACCTCGTCGGCCGCGTAGGACCTCCTGAACATAGGTCCTACAGGTGCATAGTCCGGTATGGATACCGTGATGTCCATCAAGACATTGATTCCTTTGAATCAGAGCTCGTAGAGAAGCTATCTGATTTCATTCAATATGATTGGTACCGTGCCCGGGCCAGCAACGTGAGCAATAATGAAGACGACGGTTCATGTTCCAATGAATCTTCCGGGCACAGGCTAACTGTCATAGGAACCATGGGACTCTGCGAGGACAGCCTGCAGCTGGCGAGTGTGAGTGATGTGGTTGAGATTGATGCACCTTTGGGAACGAGAGAAAGAAGGGTACGGTTTGCCATTGATGGCGACAATGAGCATGACAATGACAGTGAGTGTGTCACAGTTCATCATCAAATGCAACAAGAGCTTGAAGATCTCTATGCTGGTCAAGAATCTGGGATAGCCTTCATTCTTGGACACTCTCATGTTAGAGCAAAGCCTGGATCCTCAGTCTTCAAGAAGCTTGCTTTGAATTATGGATACAATTTCCTTAGAAGGAATTGTAGAGGCCCTGATGTGGCTCTTAAGGTTCCACCTGTTTCTCTTTTGGAGGTTGGCATGGTTTACGTTCTGTAGAATCTCCACATTATTATCTACATCAACTCTTCTTTTACTATTAAACCCTAGTATATACATATATGATATATAATTATAATTACGAAATTATTAGCTTAGTATCATGGAAATCAGCAAAGGAAATCGTGGTGGGACAAATTTTGGGGACGTGTATATATATATATATGAAAGGGAAAGGGAATAGTTGCATTAATAAATGATTATTAAATTACGCCTGCTACTTCATTCACATGGACCATACACCAGAGTGATATCATATGGTGTATTCCAATAAAAAAAAAAAAATACCATGCACTTGATGCCGTCATGTGACATGTCAATGCGACGCTACCCTTTTCAAGAGATATTCTTAGGAGTACAATTAGAAATCAATTAACTATTTATATGGCTAATATTAATCATTTTTAAAATTTATTTTTAATTCATATTAACATCTAAATAAACATTTGAAATTACATAGTAAAAGAGTTTTAAATATTTGTGATATGAATAATTTAAATATTAATTAAAAATTATTAATTTATATTTTTATTCAATTTAATTTAATATATTTTAATTTTTGTTTATTTAACTATTAGATTAGACTTTATATTAGTGGATTTAAGACTATAATAATTTAAGAGATATTTATAATTTTTTATTAGATTAAAATAATAAAGATTTTAAGTCTATTAACATAAAGCTCAATTTAATAACTAAATAAACAAAAATTAAAATATATTAAATTAAATTGAATATTTTAAAAATATAAAATAATAACTTTTAAATAATACTTGAACTCTTTATATTACAAACATTTGAGGTATGTATCAAAAATATTATTTAAAAAAATATTCAAAATCAATTATTATCTTTTTAAAATTTATGAGAGAAACAAGTAATATGTATTTAAAAGGGTTAAGTATTATTTTGGTTCCTATAGTTTAACCCAAAAATCGATTTCATCTTCAAAGTTTTTTTATTCAAATTTGTTCCTAAGGTTCAATTTGATTTTAAAATCGTCATTTTATTAATTTTTAGACAAAAATACTCTTTAATTCTACACCAAAAGTATAATTTTATTGTGTATGAATAATTCTGAGATGACACAAAATATGATAAAAAAAAGAGTAAAGTTCTTCTTATAGGTGCTTGAATAAAAGAATGAAATCCAAAAAGAACACTTTAAGGAGTTAAATTTTTCTTTAAGAGGGAACTAAATTGGTAGAAGTAGATAGGTTGGATTTAAAGTGTAAAGAATGCCATCTGGTTAGAAATAAACTAAACTAGATATCCGTTCACTATCCAGACACTTCTTTGACATGAGTATCCGAAATAGTATCAGAATTGTTGTCTTAACTTGTGGAGATCAAATTCTTTCCTATACTATTTTTAGTTAAAAAAACTTAAAACAATAGAAACACCCAAAAACATCTTCTGCTAATTATCACATTTAATAACTAGCTTTAGAATAAGATGAGTAGACTGTATATAGTATTTTAACCATTAGGCAATGTACTCTTTCTCCAAAATAGCATGAGACTATAAAAAGGAATTCAACTCACTTCTCTCAAGTAAAAAACTGTTTTAAAATTTTGGAGATTCTCTCTTTTTTGCTCTCCTGTAGTTCTTCTCATTGTTCTTCATTTTTTTTCGTTGAATTCAAACAAGATAATGTATAAAATTAGCATTCGGATATTCTACTAGAACACCCGACAAGAAGTTTTACCCAAATTTTGTCCATTTTAAAAGAGTTCATTCATCCTCTTATGACATTTGTGAAGGTCTTAACGCTTGTTCTCCACTACCATTTCACATCTTTAGTTCTTGTGTTGCTTATTTGTCAATAATAAAAATATTTTTTTCACAAATTTATCTATCCTTAATCTCTCCCTTTAATCTTTCTCTACTTAATTTATTTTCACAAAACTTCACCTAAATTACCCTTCTTCCATTACCTTATCACCCCTCGCCCATATTTTTCACCTAATCAAAACACACACTATTCTCTCACACAAGCACATACCTAAAAAAAAGATAAATTAGGGGAAAGAGAAACAAAGAAGGAAAAGAGAAAATGAAAGGGGACACAAGGGTAGTCGACCAGCCAAAGTGCTATCGTCGCCTTCGTTATTGAAGAAAGAAGCGAGGAGAATGGTAGAGAAAAAGAAGGGGCATAGAAAAATGAAGAATCGAAAGAATAAAGAATAAAGAAAAAAGAAAAGGAGGAGGGTGCAACAGCGGTGGAGGCTGCTGCTGGCGCAGTCGAGTCCGCCAGTGAAGAAGAGCAATAAGAGAGAAAGGGAAGACCAAACCGAAGGAGAGGCAGGTGAACGCGAGTAGAAGAGAAAAGTAGCGGTGTTTATGGGTCAGGTAAAACCGGGTTTGATGTGACCTAGACCCGACCCGAAATATATACCGGGTCTATTTGTTAGACCCGAACCCGACCCTAGACCTGATGAAACCTAAACACTTTTGGGCCATGATTATACCGGATAAAAATCGGATGAAAACTGAACCGTTAACATTACATTACCTTAATATTTTTTTGTAAGCTAGTATTTAAAAATATCCAAATTTTCAAGAACCATTATTTGACATGGTAAAATTCACTTAGAAAAATATAACAAGAACCAACCCTTCTCTAAAATTAAAGCATAACCACAATCAATACTAATATATATTGTCTAATAACACCAAATATTTAAATCAATACAAATAACATAATATTATACATTTATTATGCATTAGTCTAAAGTCTTATGCATTTTAAACATAAAACATTAACTTATAGTCTTATAATGACTAATAATACAAAATATTAAGGTTTACAATACTTAAATTACACATAAGAATAGCTAACTAATAATACAATATTAATTCTGTATGATGACCAGGTCACCGGGCTGGGTTCGGGTGACTCGAGATATGACCCGGATCTGACCCGAAATAATGACCGGATCTATTTTTTAGACTCTTACCCGACCGTAGACCCGGTAAAATCACACTAAATTAGTCCCATAAAATGTTCGGGACCGGGTCGAGTCTTCGGATCGGACCGGACCATACACTTCCCTAGAGAAAAGAAGTTGTTTTTTCATATATCGCTGCCACTGTATTGACCTATCTCTACATTGCTGTTATTGTGGTTGCAATGCCTTTGTTTGCTGAAGAATGCATCGAAACTTCCGTACTTGTTGGCAACACTGTTCCTCCATCTCTTAATCTATTCTGATTTCATTTTAATTTTGTAACCAATAATATTTTTGGCTTGCTTCTATTTTGCTTTGTTTCACTGTGAGGGATGTTTGATTAGGTGTGAAAAATTGATGTCCTGATTGAAATTGTTGATAGTCGATGATGTTTGAATCTGTTAGGTAGAGTGTTTTTGATTAGTTGATGATGTTTAGATTTGAGATTGTATAAGATTTGAGCATACAAAAATAGTATATCTATAAAAAAAGTGAGAGAAAGTATTTTGTCCAAAATTTAGAAAAATGACGATTTTAAAATCAAATTGAACTTTAGGAACGAATTTAAATAAAAGAAATCTTAAAAATGAATTTGATTTTTGAGTTAAACCATAAGAACCAAAATCATACTCAATCCTATTTAAAATTAAAGTTAGATTTAATAAATATGAATAAAGTAAAAATAAATAAAATAATTATTTAAAACTAAATAATTAAAATTAATTAAAAATTAACGGCTATACATTTTAAATTTTTAATTATGCTCTTTTAATTTATTTATTTATTACATTAAAAGAATATTAAAAAATTATTAAAATTTATTATTTTTTATTATTATTTGATTATTAATTCAAATTTTTTAATTTAATTTTTTAAATTTAATAATTTAATATTATATTTTATTTCCTATTTTTAAATATTAATAATTAAATAATAACTAAAAATAATAAATTTTAATAGTCTATTTAGAACCTAACCTACCATAGAAAGCAATAATTCGTATTCGCGTGGCAAGGGATGCCGTGATGTTATTGTTGTGATAAGCACCGATGTGGATGTCCATTTCTTATGAAACTCTATTTACTAAAGATGACTCTATTAAATGTAGTTTGAAAATGTTTCATTATAAATAGCTGAATGAAAACACACTATACATCAATAAACAATTCTCTCTCTCTTTATGTTGCAATACTCCTTTCTCTCTCTTTATATTTCTTTATTTATATTTGTTACCTCTTCTTTATTTATTTATTTAGTTATTTTACAACACGTTATCAGCACGAGACTCTGATCAAATTTTAGGAAGACTCCAGGTAACAAATTTTTATTATGTCGAAACTCTTTCATCTTTAATATAATACTCTTGATATATTTGGAAATAATTATTTATCATGGATATAGATGTTAAAATCTATTTTGATTCAATGGATCTTGAAGATACTATTGAGGCTGAAAATAATTCATCCCAGAAGGATAAAAGTCAAGGCCATGATTTTCCTTCATCGTCATCTTGATGAATGATTGAAAAATGAATATCCCACATTAAAAAATCTTGCAGATCTGTCGAAAGACTTTGAAGAAAGGTACAATCATGTGATACTTCCTCAAACCCGATATGTTAGAGAAAACTTTCTTGACCTTCCATATCTCGAATGTGCTCCTGCAGCAGCAGTATCGAAAAAAAAAATTTAAAAATATTCTGAGTTAATTTCTTACTTTTTTGTTGCTGAACGCAACAATGAGTTACTTTTAAGGAATCATGAAGCGCGTCCAGTTGGCGTCGCCCCATTTCCTGAAATAAATGCGGCAATTAACCCCAGAAGAGGTAAATGGTAAGATTTTGATAACAAGAAAAATTATGGAAGGAAAAAAATTATGTTCACAAAAAGATCTCACCAGAAGTGGGATAAAGAAAGAAATAATGGGCAAAGTATATCAATTGAGGATAAATACTTCCGTTGTGATGGAAAAGACCATTGGTCACGTACCTGTCGTACCCCAAGGCACCTAGTTGATCTTTATCAAGCATCCTTGAAAAGGGATGACAAAGAAAAGGAAACAAGTAGGACAAGTAGGACTAAAGCAATTAAACCAAATCATGCCAGAAGCGTGGCAGGGCAAAAAATGTTCCAATTTGAATCGATGTCCCAGTAGGACAAATAGCCACTAAACCAAATACACGCCAGAAGCGTGCCAGGTCTGTCGGTTTCAAAGATAAAAATTTTCGAAAGAGAAAAGAGGTAAATACGATTCCTGTTGAAAAAGACATAGTAGAGACACCTGCAGTTGTCCAAAATTCTGATATAATGTTAACGCCAGAAGACGTTCAGGTACCTGAAAATTGTAAAAATGACGAGATCTCGATAAATTATGTCTTTACAGGAGAGAAATAGAACCGAAATAAGACAATTGTCAATGAAATATTTGCATATAATGTGGTATTAAATATCATGCATGAAAGTAAGGATCTTGAGCCAAGATCAGTCGAAGAATGTCGACAAAGGAATGATTGGCCAAATGGAAAGAAGCCATGAAGGCTGAATTAGACTCACTTGCAAAACGTGAAGTCTTTGGACCTGTAGTCCGTACACCTAAAGATGTAAAACCTGTTGGATACCAATGGGTATTTGTGAGAAAACGAAATGAGAAAAATGAAGTTGTGCGCTATAAAGCCCGACTTGTGGCACAAGATTTTTCACAAAGGCCCGGTATAGATTATGAAGAAATGTATTCACCTGTAGTGGATGCGATAACATTGTGTTATTTGGTCAGTTTATCTGCATATCATAAAGTGCATATGCATTTAATGGATGTAGTAACAGCCTATTTATACGGCTCATTAGATTGGGATATCTATATGAAAGTCCCTGAAGGACTAAAGATATCTAAACCATCCAATGAATATTCGCAAGGGTTATACTCAGTCAAATTGCAAAGATCTTTATATGGTCTAAAGCAATCTGGACGAATGTGGTATAATCGTCTTACTGAGTATCTGGCCAAAAACGGATTCAAGAATAATGATATCTGTCCATGTGTTTTCATAAAGAAAACCGCATCTGGATTCATTATAATTGCTGTGTATGTTGATGATTTAAATATCATTGGGACTCCTGAAGAGATTCCAACAATTATAAAAATTCTGAAAGAAGAGTTTGAGATGAAAGATCTTGGAAGGACTAAATTTTGTCTCGACCTGCAGATCGAGCATACAAAAAATGGGATCTTTATTTATCAAGCGACATACACAGAGAAGATCCTGAAAAGATTTTATATGGATAAATCACATCCTTTGAGTACCCCAATGATCGTAAGATCTTTAGATGTGGAAAATGATCAATTTGTCCTAAGGAAGAAAATGAAGATATCCTTGGTCCTGAAGTACCATATCTTAGTGCCATTGGAGCGCTAATGTATCTTGCTAATAATACGCGACCTGACATATCATTCGCGGTGAATTTACTAGCAAGATATAGTTCCTCTCCAACCAGAAAACATTGGAGTGGAATCAAACAGATCTTTCGATATCTTCATGGAACGGTTGATATAGGGTTGTTTTATCCCTATGGATCCAAGTCACAACTAGTTGGCTATGCAGATGCCGGATACTTGTCTGATCCACATAAAGGGAGATCTCAAACAGGATACCTGTTTACATATGGTGGTACAGCTATATCATGGAGGTCCACGAAACAGACGATAGCAGCAACCTCCTCTAATCATGCTGAAATACTAGCAATTCATGAAGCTAGTCGCAAGTGTTTTTGGCTGAGGAGTCTGATTCAATATATTATGTTATCATGTGGACTGACTGATCATAAGATGGCTCCAACTGTCCTGTTTGAAGATAATACAGCATGTATTGCTCAACTTAAAGGCAGATATATCAAAGGTGATAGAACAAAGCATATTTCTCCCAAATTCTTCTTCACTGATGATCTTCAAAATCAAAGGACAATTGACGTCCAACAGATCCGCTCAAGTGACAATCTAGCAGATTTATTCACAAAGTCACTCCCAAAATCCTCCTTTGAAAGATTGGTACATGAGATTGGGATGCACCGATTTCGAGACATTAAATGATGTCAGCAAGAGGGGGAGACTGTACTCTTTTTTCCTTGGTCAAGTTTTTTTTCCATTGGGTTTTTCTTGACAAGGTTTTTAATGAGGCAGTCCCCATCACCAAAGGATATTGTACTCTTTTTTCTTCACTAAGGTTTTTTTCCACTGGGTTTTTCTTTAGTAAGGTTTTAACGAGGCAATAATCCTAAATGGTCATCCAAGGAGGAGTGTTGTGATAAGTACTGATGTGGATGCCCATTTCCTATGAAACTCTATTTACTAAGAATAACTCTATTAAATGTAGTTTGAAAATGTTTCATTATAAAGAGAGGCTTAAGCCTCTAAATGAAAACACACTACACATCAATAAACAATTCTCTCTCTTTATGTTGCAATACTCTTTTCTCTCTCTTTATATTTTTTTATTTATATTTGTTACCTCTTATTTATTTATTTATTTAGTTATTTTACAACCGTTATAAACTTAATATATGTTATTTTAATTTTTATGTTTGTATACAAAACGTTTATGTACAGTGAATTACTTTTCTTAATTAATTCATATATATTAGGTGATTGCTTTGTATTTATATTCATTTGTATGTCTTGTATCCTTCTCAGTTCTCATGCTATTTTTTCCTCCTCCACACCTAAATGTAAAGCTTTTAATTTTATTGAAATTGGCAAGAGAGAGAGAGAGAGAGAGAGTTTACATTTAATTTTATTGAAATTGGCAAGAGAGAGAGAGAGAGAGAGAGAGAGAGAGAGATTAAAAATAAATAAAAAACTATTTTTAAATAAACTAAAAGAGAGATACCATATTACATGTTATTTTTATGCAAGATATTTTTGTTAATAATGACATGTGACAAGTGACAAAGTAGAAGAGCAAAGAGGTCCTCACATTTTTAAGAGTACCCTACGGTGCCACATAGTGTAACATTAAACCACCAAGTTTTGTGAACCAAAGAAAACACTGCTGTGGACAACAAATTTGACAACACAGAAGAGCCACACTCTTAAATTTGACAACACAGCAGAGCCACACTCTTATAATATATTTAGAGCATAGTCTCACAGTTATTCATTAGGACCGTGCACACTGCAAATTAAATTAATTAAAGTGTCTATAAGCCAATAAGCAGAACTAGTTAGATAGAACGAAGAGAAGCTAAAATGGGACTTGGAACTCTTCCATTGACCCCACCTCACACCAGCTTCTCTTCGAATTCAAGATTTGTATATGATTGCAGTAGCAACAGGAGGATCATTAATACTAGAAACATTAATAAGTTCAGAGTTTCAGCGAAACAAGAGAAGGAAGAAGCAAAGAAGAGCAAGCAATCGTTGTTCAGCAGTGTCACAGAAGCTCTTGATTTCTCTCAAGTGAGGTCCGCAGAGGATGCTCAGCTTCTAGAAGATGCCAGGCAGGCCACAAGGTCCGGAGAAAGAATGAGCAGGGAACAGGTATGTTGTATATACGCTATCTTAATTAATCGGTTTACATAAATTATAACAAAATTTTGTTTCGTTTTGTTTTGTTCTGTTTCTCGTGGTCACACTGATTGAATTGAATTTGAAATTTTCATGCAGTATGGAGCTCTTAGAAGGAAAATTGGTGGGACATACAAGGATTTCTTCAAATCCTATGTTGAAGGTATACTATGATTATTCTAATAATTCTCCTTTGAAATATGTTTGAGTTTCAAGGATCAAATTAGATTTTTGTTAGTTGCCCCTTTTTTTTTTTAAAAAAAGGTAAAATTTCAATACAAGATATTATGTATATACGTGCATATTTTAATATTAAAAGAATTGCATAAAGAGAAGTTTCTCTATTTATATATGTATGTATACATTTTATCTATTGATAAATTTCAGTTTTTGATAGAAATGATTCGTGAACCTCTTATTTTTTTTTTTGGGCAGTGGACGGTGCATATGTGGAAGAGGGTTGGGTAGACAAAAGTTGCAAGGTGTGCAAGAAGGACACAAAAGGGGAGGCAAGGCAAATAGACAAGTTTGGAAGATATGTTCATGTCGCATGCCTAGAGAAGTCCAAGTCAGGAAACTTCTTCACCAGATTGTTCTCACCCTGAAGGCTTATTTATTCACTTGTATCTCGATTGGCAACTGAAACTATAGAAATCTCTCCAGCCCACACAATTTTATATATAACATACGAAGTTGTTAAGCACCGAGTAATCACATGATTCGTAGTTTAAACTTTATAGTCTCTAATTAACCATTGGAATGCCCTGCCATTCTTGCAATTTTGAAGTTGATGCGTCCGTTATAATATGGTGTCAGCCGCCCTATAAATCAACAATACAACAGACCTTATAACACGTGACTATCTTCACTGCATAAAATAAAGGAAGAATTGGCCTGAATTTTATGCTGATTCATCAGAAAATCAGGAGAAAGAATAACTGTATAATGTCACGCTGAGAGAAGAATCTTTTTATATAAGAAACAACCCAAGAGAGAAAGAAGTACGTTATTCATTTCCAATATACAATATACTCATTTCGCACTCTTATTTATTTAAGCATTAGAGTGTCTTTGCAGGTACTTATCATCAGTTCTCTTGGAATCGAAGTATATCTCATCCATCTCAGGCGAATACGAGTTTAATCTTAAACAAGACGAGATATCTCATGAAGCTCACTACACCAGAACATTTGACGTTCACTATGGAGCCAAAACTTGTGTTTATCCTCTTTTGCTGACTTTAATCGATGGTGGAAGAGTAGAATTCACCTCCTCCTCTTTTCACTTAGGCTAAACTATTAGCTATAAATGTAAAATTACAAACCGAAGTCTAAAGAGTGACGAGCTATTGAACCAAAACCAAAACGGCTAGAGGGATGAAGATGATCAAAAGAATGATGAAACAGTAACAACCGTGATGATCATATCTCTGAGGCTAATACCATGGTGGAAGTCACTCTAACAAAAATGACAAAGAGGACAAACACTTTTTCAAAGGAAATTATAAACTTTCAGATGCTAAAAAATTTCACCTTGCGACGACTTTAAAGTCCTATGACGGACTCGGTATCCCCATATCCACGTTACAAAATTTCAATCCATGATGTTATTGGATGGTACATCTGATTCAATACTTTGTTATTTGTTTCCTACTTTTCTGGACGGTGCTGCCTTAATATGGTTTTTCTCTTTGCTTATAGGTTCAATATCAAATTTTGATGAGTTTGCTGACTTATTTGTCAACGTCACATCATCTAAGATATGTTTTCACAGCTCTGACTATCTCAGCATCATTAAGCAACGATAATACGAAAGTCTCAAAGATTACATGACAAAATTTGCTAAGGTGGCTATGGAGATTCCAAACCTCAACCCGAATGTTCACTTGCACGCTTTAAAGAGTGGCCTTCGTCCAAGAAAATTCCAGGAGACTATCACACTTGCGAAACCAAAGACATTGGCCGAGTTTAAAAAAAAAGCAGTAGGCCAAATGTAAATAAAAGAGCTCCACCAAGTTTGACAGATGAAACCAAAACCAAAATAATAGAGACGATCGAAAGTCGTTTAAACTCAACCTAAAGTTTGACACATACACTCCATTCAATACCAAAAAAGAGAATATTATGAAGGATATCTGATGAATGCTAAGAACTGGTTTAAAAAATTTCAAGTTCAAAAGCTCAAGTTCGTTGTAGATAAAGTCCTAAACTGGAACACTATCAAAGTTTAGTAAAAATATCACAAAATTTAAATTAAAAACCAGGAATTTAGGCCCAGGTCATTCTCTCTTGGAATTACAATGTAGCGCATGATCATTGACTATGGAAAAAACAGGAATTTGATTACAATAAACGAAAATTTAAATTAAATAGAAAATAGAAATTAAAGGAGCCAATAAGGTTTAAATGGCAAAGTGATAAGACTAAGAGTAATTAAAGTAATTAGCTAGAGAAAAATGAAAGTAAATTCAAGCTCTAAAAAGATCTTGGCAAAGATTAAGGGTTAAATATCACTATTCTTGTCACTAACCACAACATGATAATTACCAAGAACAAATCCAATTCGTCAACCTCTACAAATTGAGGAAAGTCAATTAGCTTAATTAACCTTAATTCATAAGTCCTAACTAACTTACTATTTGAATTAGTAAAAGATTAGCATTAGTAGAAACAAGATTAATTAATATTTCTAAATTATCAATCAACTTGGACATTAATGACTCAAGTTCACCCAAGTTCCTCAACTCAAGCCAAGAATAAAAAGTCTATCCCATAACTAGTTCAAGTATTTTGTCAAACACCTAGAGTGTATAAATATAAAACTTTATAATTTGCAAAATTAATAAATCTACAACTACTCAATTCAAGAAAACAATAATAATATCTCAAATAAGCAATAACTAGAATGACACTTGGGCGATACGCGGGACGATAAATTAATTATAGTATATAATAAATATTAAAAATTGTTATATTTTGTAGAATTAAATTAAATGTGTAAACTAAAATTAAATTTAAAAGGTATTTTATTTAAAATAATTTGTAGTACAAAAGATTTAAATATTAGAGTTGTATGTACAAAATGACATTTTTATTTGGTGGTTTGATTTTTGCATGGCTTCTTATGTGGCGCTCGTCTTCCTTTTTTTTATTAGTTGTTGTTAGAATTGTTACTTTCTTCTTTCTGTATAAGTTCTTGTGAAGGCATGTTCTTTATGAATTATTGAGTTATATGCACTTTCTATTGTGTTGTTTATTCCATCTTTGCAAGTATATATGTTCTTCTTCCGAAATTGTGTCTTGAATTTGTATAGTTTTCTTTCTCCTTAATCTCTTGATGGGTATGTGATCTTTGTCTGATGATATTAGTGTTGGCGAAGTTGGTTCCTATAATCAATGAATAATTTAAATTAGAAATAAAAATGATGTCTAAAATAATTAAAATAAGTGATTTTTTTAGTATTACCTGTTTTATTTGTCGTAATGGGTGTTGAAATTTAGTATTTTTTGTTAGAACAAATGTCTTGGTAACAAATGGGTGTTGAAATTTAGTGTTTTTGGTTAGAATAAATGTCTTGGTAATAGTGTATTGTTGAGAACTTTCTTTAAGATTAAAATCATTTACATTGACTTCAAATATAAGTGAGGTTGCACAAATTTTTCAATTGGGGTGGTGCTTCAATGTCATTACTTTTCTGGAGTGCCATTAGATTTGAAGCAGTTGTACCCAACAATTTTTTTTGTTTCGCCATCAAATAGTACAAAATTTGTTGTACCACTTTGATCAGAAACTTTTAATTGAATTTTGAACCTAAAATAAGTATTGAGTTAGTAACTAATAATTTGATAGATGGGATTATGAAAAGTATATAGAGTTACCTTATTATTGGATACTGTGGTGTTTGATTACATGTGCCATAAATGTAGTTATCTCCTTTTTTATATGTTTTTTTATACACTTTTCACATTCAAGATAGTTATCTCCATTGAGTAAGTTTGAGATGTTGTGTAGTTCAGAAATAAATTTTTTGTGCTAAATTTGATGTAATTTGAAGGAATAGTGATAAGAGACTTATATAAGTAGTTCAAATAGTATGAAATTTGAATATTTGTAACGTAAAATTTATTATGATTAATAATATTATTATGACATTTATAATATGGATGTTTATTACATTGAATGAGTTATTTATAGAAATTAATATATTAATTATTGGAGTTATAAATTTTTTGTATTGTTTACAACGATAAAATATAATAAATATAGGAATATGAATTTAATGTCTTTGTAAGTTACAAATTTGGTTAGACACTATTAATTCTAATTATTGTCGTTGGTAATTAATTATTGTATTGTTTTTTGGATATTTTATTTTTTTGCTGATTTGGAAATAATAGATGATTTGGCAAAAATTTAGTGGTTGATTCTAAAATTTTGCCAAGTAAGCGATATTGCTGACATGGCGTGAATAGAAGAAGAGAAATAGCTTAAAAATAATGTGGGTAAACTTATGTATCTACTTTTATATATTAAAAATAGATAGAACACAAAACATCAAATTCATTGATGGAAAGTGAGAAATCAATGAGGGTTCAAGTATTTAAAATAGCAAAATAAATGAAGTAACAAGAAATTTTAAGAAACTTAGAGTAGCAAAATAAGAAATTATATTCTAAAACTACATTTAAACAAAACTAAAAACTTAGAACTAGAAAGAAATTTATAAGAAATCCTTAAATTCTGGAGAGAAGTTGGAGCTTCTCTCTTTAGAATTCAAGGACCTAAACCCTATGAAAAGAAAAATATGAGCGTATGATAAATTGTGTCTCAACCCCCTTCAAATCTTCCTTCAAAATGCATTAGAAATGGATTGAATTGGGCAAAAAATGGCCCTAAATCGCAAGTCATGTGCCTTTTTTTAATGAGACATGAGTTGGATATGATGCGTATGTATGGATGATGCGTACGCATCTCATGCATATACATGCATGATGTATACGCACCTCTGCATCTTCGCCAGTTCTTTATTTTTTCATGAAATCTTCACTTTTGTATGTTTTCTTCCATCTTTTCAAGTAATCCTTGCCTTTTAAACCTTAAACAACTTACCTAACATATCAAGGCACCAAAAGAAATAAAAGTAGAATTAATTTAACAATTTTTAAAGCTTAATTAACCGTAATTTGGAGAACATTCACAAAGGCATACATTTACAAGGAATAAATGCAAGTTAAGTTAATAAATTCTATTTTTTATTTCAAAATATCATAAAATATGAATTTATCAATATCGTACATTCCACACTAATCAAAGCTCTAAACAAAGCTAAAACCTATCAAGACTAGAAATACATAGATAAGTCCAAGTACTGCACTTTTCATCAGAAATATGAACATACCACGGATGATTACGTATAGAAAAGACCTTAAGAAATTAGCTCGACAAGGCCTTATAGACAAATGCATTGTCATACATGGACAAAGGAGGAACACAACAAAGCTCAGACAGTCTTCAAAGACATATGGCAATCATAGAGATAAAGGAAAAAGGATAACATAAAATCTTATACAATCAAGTGGTGTTATTATTTGCATTTCTGGTGGCTTTTCATGTGGAAGCAGCAGCAACTCTACCAAGAAGAGGTCGTATAAGGCCATAATGTCAGTAACTAGGTCTGGACTGACCTCGACCACCAAATTTCCTGTCCCAAAAATAACATTTCAACCTTCTGACCTCAAAGCAGTGGATAAAAACCTGGACAGCCCTATAGTTATATCAATCCACGTGAGGGACCTATTGGTACAATAAGTTCTTCTAGATCTAGGGAGCAGGACAAATGTACTGTTCTAGATCTATGCAATCTATAACTCGAAAAGTTTTTTCCCTTTAGCGGAGCTTGACTTTCGATCAGAAATATAACACCGATTTATGCCTATAGACACTTTGACTAAGGTTGCATTAGCAGAAGATAGAGACAAGTTCACATAACAACCAACAACTTATTAACATACTCAGATCAAACATAGCCCTCTTTCTTTAGACTCCAGTAGACATGCCTGAGATTGATCCAAACATCATCTGCCCCAGGCTAGCACTAAATCTCTGCATTAACCTATAGCCTAGAAGAATAGACACCTTGGTACAGAAAAATATAAAGCATTTCTAGAAGAAACTCAAAAACTACTTGATGCGGATTTTATCAATGGCAAATGTGCATGTATTTTACTAACGTCAACTAGGCCTGCCAAAAGTTGCATATCCTTTACCCTGTATTGATAAATTAGTTGATAGTTGATGTGCAAAATTTAAAGTTTACGGATACCACCAAGTGCATTGTATTGTTCAAGTAATACTACAGTGAGTGGATATCATTTTCACGAGGATTAATGGATTGAGGCAAGTAATGCCTAATTAAATATCTAATTAGATTGATCAAACCTTAGATTTTGGATTATAGATCTTATAGAAAAGAAGAAACAGAAGAAGAGAATCAGGAGAATGCTTGAAGTTGAAAGAAATCAATATATGAGAACACGGTACCGAAAATCGAGATTTTATATAGAATCGAAAAGATAATTAAAATTGTAGAGCATAAAATCATAAAACAGGACGTATGATTTTACTAAATATATAAATTTTTCAATATCAATAAGTATTTTAAATAAAAATGAGAATTTAAATTTGACAAAAGTATCATAAATAATAACATGATAAAATAAAGCTAAAGTAGCATAAATATATAACAAATGCAACATTAGTAAAGTTCAAAGATAAAAATATAAACTAGCCACAAGTCTAATATGCAACATCACAAATATGAAATAGATAACATAACATCATACTAAAAAATATAAAGACTAGAAAAATTCATTAACATCATGATCATCGTGTTCTCTAACATTTTGATTTTCATTAGGAGAAAAGTTGAGAAGCTCATTGAAAGCATCATCATCAAGAAGAGGAATCTTCAAATCAATCAAAGGACTCTTATCTTTAGCTCCATCTTTTTGAGGGGCTAAGTTTACATCATTTTGTGTGTCAAACTCCTCCAAATTTTCTATCATATTTTCATCTTCTATAATCCATTCTTCATTTGAATCCAAGTCTTCAAGACTATAGTCAACAGTGTTTCTTGATGGCTTCTTCCTTGCCAATCTTGAATTGGTAATCATAAAAATAACGGTCATTCATTGTGCTTGTCTTCAAACGATTTCTCCTTTTTGTATGAGCCTAATAATATCAAAATTTATGAGCATTTATTTAAAATAAATACATATGCTAATTAGAAAATAATAGAATTGAATAATTAACTAATTCTATAATTTAAAAAATAAATCTCTAAACTAGTATTAAATTAAAAGTTTACCATCTCGAAAGCACTCCAATTGCACTCACATCCCGATGAACTATAAGTCAAGTTCAAGACATGGATAGTAAACTTTTGAAGTTCTGGATGTTCATCCCCATAAGAATCCCATCATTGTGAATGGGTTTTGGTTTTGAGAGCATTTTTGGCTACATCAAGACACGGATAGTAAACTTTTTAAGTTGACTATTAATAATTGTAATGAGTGCAGAATCTCCCACAAGTATATCCAAACAATCATAAAGTCATTTTTTAATATCATACTTGATGAGCGGATAATTTATACGCTTTTTGGCATTGTTTTTATATAGTTTTTAGTAAGTTTGAGCTACTTTTAAGGATGTTTTCCTTAGTTTTTATGTTAAATTCACATTTCTGGACTTTACTATGAGTTTGTGTGTTTTTCTGTGATTTCAGGTAAATTCTGACTGACATTGAGGGATTTGAGCAAAACTCTGAAAAAGGCTGACAAAAGGACTGCTGATGCTGTTGGATTCTGACCTCCCTGCACTCGAAATGGATTTTCTGGAGCTACAGAACTCCAATTGGCGCTCTCTCAACGGCGTTGGAAAGTAGACATCCAGGGCTTTCCAGCAATATATAATAGTCCATACTTTATTCGAAGAATGACGACGTAACTTGGCGTTGAACGCCAAGTACATGCTGCTGTCTGGAGTTAAACGCCAGAAAAACGTCATTATCCGGAGTTGAACGCCCAAAACACGTCATAACTCAGAGTTCAACTCCAAGAGAAGCCTCTGCTCGTGTATTGATCAAGCTCAGCCCAAGCACACACCAAGTGGGCCCCGGAAGTGAATTTATGCATCAATTACTTACTCATGTAAACCCTAGTAGCTAGTCTAGTATATATAGGACATCTATCTATTGTATTAGACATCCTGGATTGTGTTTTTGATCTAGTGATCACGTTTTAGGGGGCTGGCCATTCGGCCATGCCTGGACCTCTTTCACTTATGTATTTTCAACGGTGGAGTTTCTGCACACCATAGATTAAGGGTGTGGAGCTCTGCTGTACCTCAAAGATTAATGAAGTTCTATTTTCTTTTATTCAAATCTCTATCTTATTCTTATTCCAAGATATTCATTCGTACCTAAGAACAGGATGAATGATGATGAGTTAGATAACCCTCATTATTATTCTCACCTACGAACACACGTGATTGACAACCACTTCCGTTCTACATGCAACAAGGCTCGAATGTGTATCTCTTAGATTCCCCAACAGAATCTTCGTGGTATAAGTTAGATAGATGGCGGCATTCATGAGGATCCGGAAAGTCTAAACCTTGTCTATGGTATTTCGAGTAGGATTCTAGGATTGGATGACTGTGACGAGCTTCAAACCTGTAACCTGCTGGGCGTTCGTGATAGACGCAAAAGAGGGATTCTATTCCAGTAGGGGAGGGAACCAACCGGTGATTGGCCGTACTGTGACAGAGTGCGTGAGCATTAGCTTTCACTGCGAGGATGGGATGTAGCCACTGACAACGGTGATGCCCTACACAAAGCTTGCCATGGAAAGGAGTAAGAAGGATTGAGTGGAAGCAATAGGAAGGCAGGCGTCCGAGAGCTCTACAGCATCTCCATTCCGCTTATCTGAAATTCCCACCAATGAATCTGCATAAGTATTCTATCCCTTTTATTTTATCTATTTTATTATTTGAATCTAATTAAGTATCATGTTTAATCCGCCTAACTGAGATCTACAAGGTGACCATAGCTTGCTTCATACCAACAATCTCTGTGGATTCGACCCTTACTCACGTAAGGTTATTACTTGGACGACCCAGTACACTTGCTGGTTAGTTGAACGGAGTTGTGAATTCAACCAGTGCCATAAATAAGCTTTCATTCAAAATCCAAGAAACATATAATGTGAATCACAATTTCGTCCACCAAGTTTTTGGCGCCGTTGCCGGGGATTGTTCGAGTATGGACAACTGACGGTTCATCTTGTTGCTCAGATTAGGTAATTTTCTTTTCAAAAATCTTTTTCAAAAATTTTTCTTTTATTTTTCGTTTTTTCAAAACATTATTTTCGAAAAAACTAATAAAAATACAAAAAAATCATAAAATCATAAAAATCAAAAATATTTTGTGTTTCTTGTTTGAGTCTTGTGTTAATTTTTAAGTTTGGTGTCAATTGCATGCTTTTAAAATTTTTCTTGCATTTTTTTTCGAAAATCCATGCATTCATAGTGTTCTTCATGATCTTCAAGTTGTTCTTGATAAGTCCTCTTGTTTGATCTTGATGATTTCTTGTTTTGTATTGTTTCTTGTTTTTCATGTGCATTTTTGCATTCATATTTTCCATGCATTAAAGATTTCTAAGTTTGGTGTCTTGCATATTTTCTTTGCATCAAAAATTTTTCAAAAATATGTTCTTGATGTTCATCATGATCTTCAAAGTGTTCTTGGTGTTCATCTTGACATTCATAGCATTCTTGCATGCATTCATGGTTTTGATCTAAAAATTTCATGCATAAAGTAATTTTGTTGTTTTTCTCTTTCATAATTAAAAATTTTAAAATCAAAAATATCTTTTCCTTAATTCCCTCCAAAATTTCGAAATTTTGGGATTGACTTGGTCAAAAATTTTCAAAAATTAGTTGTTTCTTACAAGTCAAGTCAAAATTTCAATTTTAAAAATCTTATCTTTTTAAAATCTTTTTCAAAAATCATATCTTTTTCAATTTTTTTTCTATTTTTCGAAAATTTCAAAAATCTTTTTCAAATTATTTTCAAAATCTTTTTCTTATCTTTATATGTAATTTTTCGAAAATTCACTAATAATTAATGTGATTGGTTCAAAAATTTGAAGTTTGTTACTTTCTTGTTAAGAAAGGTTGAATCTTTAAGTTCTAGAATCTTATCTTGTAGTTTCTTGTTAGTGAAGTAATTAATTTCAAAATTTTTAAATTAAATCTTTTTATCTTTTATTTGATCTTTTTCAAAAATTTTTATCTTTTTCAAAATTTGATTTCAAAATATCTTATCTAACTTACTATCTTCTTATCTTTTTCAAATTTGATTTCAAATCTTTTTCAATCAACTAACAAACTTTTTGTTTGTTTCTTATCTTTTTCAAAACCACCTAACTACTTTTCCCTCTCTATTTTCGAAAATATCTCTTTCTTTTTCAAAAATTATTTTTAATTAACTAATTATTTCATGTTTTAATTTTAGTTACATTTTATCTCTAATTTTCGAAAATCACTAACCCCGTTTCAAAAATTATTTTCGAAATTTCTCTTCTCCTTTCTTCTTCTATTTAATTATTTAATTACTAACACTTCTCTTCACCTATCTTCATCCATAAATCCGAATCCATTCTTCTTTCTTCTACCCCTTCTTTTTCTACTAACATAAAGGAAGCTCTATACTGTGACATAGAGGATTCCTCTTTCTTTTCTTGTTTTCTTCTCTTTCATATGAGCAGGAACAAGGATAAAGGCACTCTTGTTGAAATTGATCCAGAACCTGAAAGGACTCTGAAGAGAAAATTAAAAAAAAAGCTAAATTACAACAATCCAGAAGAGCCCTTCTAGAAAATTTCGAACAAGAGAAGGAGATGGCCGAAAATAATAATAATAATGCAAGGAGAATGCTTGGTGATTTCACAAAACCAACATCCAAGTTTGATGGAAGAAGCATCTCCATTCCTGCCATTGGAGCCAATAACTTTGAGCTTAAGCCTCAACTAGTTGCTTTAATGCAACAAAACTGCAAGTTTTATGGACTTCCATCTGAAGATCCTTATTAGTTTTTAACTGAGTTCTTGCAGATCTGTGAGACTGTGAAGACGAATGGAGTTGATCCTGAAGTCTACAGACTCTTGCTTTTCCCTTTTGCTGTAAGAGACAGAGCTAGAGTATGGTTGGATTCACAACCCAAGGATAGCCTGGACTCATGGGATAAGCTTGTCACTGCATTCTTAGATAAATTCTTTCCTCCTCAAAAGCTGAGCAAGCTGAGAGTGGATGTTCAAACCTTCAAACAAAAAGATGGTGAATCCCTCTATGAAGCTTGGGAAAGATACAAGCAGCTGACTAAAAGATGTCCATCTGACATGTTTTCAGAATGGACCATATTAGATATATTCTATTATGGTCTCTCTGAATTTTCGAAAATGTCATTGGATCATTTTGCAGGTGGATCTATTCACCTGAAGAAAACGCCTGAAGAGGCTCAAGAACTCATTGACATGGTTGCAAACAACCAGTTTATGTACACCTCTGAGAGGAATTCCGTGAACAATGGGGTACCTCAGAAGAAAGGAGTTCTTGAAATTGATGCTCTGAATGCCATATTGGCTCAGAACAAAGTGTTGACTCAACAGGTCAACATGATCTCTCAAAATCTGAATGGATTGCAACATGCATCCAACAGTACTAGAGAGGTAGCTTCTGAAGAAGCTTATGATCCTGAAAACCCTGCCATGGCAGAGGTTAATTACTTAGGTGAACCTTATGGAAACACCTATAACTCATCATGGAGAAATCATCCAAATTTCTCCTGGAAGGATCAACAAAAACCTCAACAAGGTTTTAACAATGGTGGACGCAACAGGCTAGGCAATAGCAAGCCATATCCATCATCTTCTCAGCAACAGACAGAGAACTCTGAACAAAATAATTCTAATTTAGCTAATATAGTCTCTGATCTGTCAAAGGCCACTTTCAGTTTCATGAATGAAACCAGATCATCCATTAGAAATTTGGAGGCACAAGTGGGCCAGCTGAGTAAGAAAGTCATTGAAACTCCTCCCAGTATTCTCCCAAGTAATACAGAAGAAAATCCAAAAGGAGAATGCAAGGCCATTGATGTGATCAATATGGCCGAATGCACAAGGGAGGAGGGGGACGAAAATCCCAGTGAGGAAGACCTCTTGGGACGTCCCTCAAGCAAGAAGGAGTTTCCTATTAAGGATCCAGAGGAATCTGAGGCTCATCTAGAGACCATAGAGATTCCTTTAATTCTCCTTCTGCCATTCATGAGCTCTGAAGAATATTCATCCTCTGAAGAGGATGAAGATGTGACTGGAGAGCAAGTTGCTCAATACTTAGGAGCTATCATGAAGCTGAATGCCGAGTTATTTGGTAATGAGACTTGGGAAAGTGAACCTCCCTTGCTCATTAGTGAACTAGATACTTGGATTCAGAGAACTCTACCTCAAAAGAAACAAGATCCTGGCAAGTTTCTAATACCTTGTACCATAGGCACCATGAGCTTTGAAAAAGCTCTATGTGATCTGGGGTCAGGGATAAACCTTATGCCACTCTCTGTAATGGAGAAGCTGGGGATCATTGAGGTACAACCTGCTTTGTTCTCATTACAATTGGCAGATAAGTCAATGAGACAAGCTTATGGAATAGTAGAGGACGTGCTAGTAAAGGTTGAAGGCCTTTACATCCCTACTGATTTCATAATCCTAGACACTAGGAAGGAAGATGATGAATGCATCATCCTAGGAAGACCTTTCCTAGCCACAGCAGGAGCTGTGATAGATGTCAACAGAGGTGAGTTAGTCCTTCAATTGAATGGGGACTACCTTGTGTTTAAGGCACATGGCCATCCCTCTGTGACAAAAGAGAGTAAGCATGAAGAGCTTCTCTCAGTTCAGAGTCAAGAAGAGCCTCCACAGTCAAACTCTAAGTTTGGTGTTGTGAGGCCACAACCAAACTCTAAGTTTGGTGTTCAAACCCCATATCCAAACTCTAAGTTTGGTGTTGGGAATACCACACTTAAATTGACCTGATCACCTTGTGGTTCCATGAGAACCACTGTCAAGCTATTGACATTAAAGAAGCGCTTGTTGGGAGGCAACCCAATTTTATTTATCTAATTTTATTTTATTTTGTTTCTTTGTTATTTTTGTGTTTAATCAGGTACATGATCATGAGGAGTCACGAAAAAAATCAAAAAAATTAAAAACAGAGTCAAAAACAGAAGAAAAAAATTCTTCACCCTGGAGGACGCACGGGCTGGCGTTCAACGCCCAGAAGGTGCATCTGGCCGGCGTTCAACGCCAGAACAGAGCACCATTCTGGCGCTGAACGCCCAAAACAAGCAACAACCTGGCGTTAAACGCCAGGATGGTGCACAGCAAGGACAAACTGGCGCTGAACGCCAGGAACAAGCATGAAACTGGCGTTCAACGCCAGAAACATGCATTACATGGGCGTTAAACGCCCAGAACATGCACCAATGGGCGTTTGAATGCCAGAATGGTGTGCAAAGGCATTTTACATGCCTATTTGGTGCAGGGATGGAATTCCTTGACACCTCAGGATCTGTGAACCCCACAGGATCACCTCAGGATCTGTGAACCTCACAGGATCCCCACCTACCTCGCCCTATCTCTCTATATTCATGGTCATCCCTTCTGTTTTTCATTCACCACCCACATTTATCCACTCTTCCCCATAAACCCCACTCACCTTCAAAATTCAAAATTCCTTCCCACCCAATCCCACCCATATAGCCGAATCCATCTCCCCTCACTCTCCTCCATTTTCTTCTTCTTCTTCTTCTTCTCTTCTTTCTTCTCTTGCTCGAGGGCGAGCAATATTTTAAGTTTGGTGTGGTAAAAGCATAGCTTTTTTGCTTTTCCATTACCATTAATGGCACCTAAAGCCAGAGAAACCTCAAAGGGAAGACAAAAAGCTTCCACCTCTGAGTCATGGGAGATGAAAAAAATTAAAAATATAAGCCGTCATAGCTCAGTGGTAGAACATGTGGCTGCAAATCAAGAGATCCCTGAGATACCTCAGGGGATAAGTTGTCCTCCACACAAATATTGGAAGCAACTAAGGGGAGGAACACAAAAATTACTATGAATCATTCAACAAGAAGCAAGGAAGAGACATAGAGGAGCTCAAAGAGCACCATTGGACCTTCAAAAAGGCGCCACCCTCTCTCAGGTGGATTCATTCCTTGCTCTTTATTTCTTTCTGTTTTCGGTTTTTAATTATTGTGTTTATCTATGTTTTGTGCCTTTGTTTCATGATCATTAGTATGTAACCATGCCTTAAAGCTATGAATAAAATCCATTAGTCCTTCACCTCTCTTAAAAGAAAAAATGTTTTAATTCAAAAGAACAAGAAGTACATAATTTTCGAAATTATTATTGAATTTAGTTTAATTATATTGATGTGGTGACAATGCTTTTGTTTTCTGAATGAATGAATGAACAGTGCATATGTCTTTTGATCTTGTTGTTTATGAGTGTTAAAATTGTTGGCTCTTGAAAGAATGATGAACAAAGAAAAATGTTATTGATGATCTGAAAAATCATGAAACTGATTCTTGAAGCAAGAAAAAGCAGTGAAAAAAAAAAAATCTAAAAAGAGTATATAGAAAAAGAAGGAGCAATAGAAAAAGCCAATAGCCCTTAAAACCAAAAGGCAAGGGTAAAAAGGATCCAAGGCTTTGAGCATCAATGGATAGGAGGGCCCAAGGAAATTAAATCCAGGCCTAAGCGGCTAAATCAAGCTGTCCCTAACCATGTGCTTGTGTCATGAAGGTCCAAGTGAAAAGCTTGAGACTGAATGGTTAAAGTCGTGATCTAAAGCTAAAGAGAGTGCTTAAGAGCTCTGGACACCACTAACTGGGGACTCTAGCAAAGCTGAGTCACAATCTGAAAAGGTTCACCCAGTTATGTGTCTGTGGCATTTATGTATCCGGTGGTAATACTGGAAAACAAAGTGCTTAGGGCCACGGCCAAGACTCATAAGTAGCTGTGTTCAAGAATCAACATGCTTAAATTAGGAAATTCAATAACACAATCCAAAATTCTAAGTTCCTAAAGATGCCAATCACTCTAAACTTCAAAGGAAAAAGTGAGATGCCAAAACTGTTCAGAAGCAAAAAGCTACAAGTCCCGCTCATGTAATTAAATTAATATTCATTGATATTTTGGACTTTATATTCTCTTCTTTTTATCCTAATTGATTTTCAGTTGCTTGGGGACAAGCAACAATTTAAGTTTGGTGTTGTGATGAGCGGATAATTTATACGCTTTTTGGCATTGTTTTTATATAGTTTTTAGTAAGTTTGAGCTACTTTTAAGGATGTTTTCCTTAGTTTTTATGTTAAATTCACATTTCTGGACTTTACTATGAGTTTGTGTGTTTTTCTGTGATTTCAGGTAAATTCTGACTGACATTGAGGGATTTGAGCAAAACTCTGAAAAAGGCTGACAAAAGGACTGCTGATGCTGTTGGATTCTGACCTCCCTGCACTCGAAATGGATTTTCTGGAGCTACAGAACTCCAATTGGCGCTCTCTCAACGGCGTTGGAAAGTAGACATCCAGGGCTTTCCAGCAATATATAATAGTCCATACTTTATTCGAAGAATGACGACGTAACTTGGCGTTGAACGCCAAGTACATGCTGCTGTCTGGAGTTAAACGCCAGAAAAACGTCATTATCCGGAGTTGAACGCCCAAAACCCGTCATAACTCAGAGTTCAACTCCAAGAGAAGCCTCTGCTCGTGTATTGATCAAGCTCAGCCCAAGCACACACCAAGTGGGCCCCGGAAGTGAATTTATGCATCAATTACTTACTCATGTAAACCCTAGTAGCTAGTCTAGTATATATAGGACATCTATCTATTGTATTAGACATCCTGGATTGTGTTTTTGATCTAGTGATCACGTTTTAGGGGGCTGGCCATTCGGCCATGCCTGGACCTCTTTCACTTATGTATTTTCAACGGTGGAGTTTCTGCACACCATAGATTAAGGGTGTGGAGCTCTGCTGTACCTCAAAGATTAATGAAGTTCTATTTTCTTTTATTCAAATCTCTATCTTATTCTTATTCCAAGATATTCATTCGTACCTAAGAACAGGATGAATGATGATGAGTTAGATAACCCTCATTATTATTCTCACCTACGAACACACGTGATTGACAACCACTTCCGTTCTACATGCAACAAGGCTCGAATGTGTATCTCTTAGATTCCCCAACAGAATCTTCGTGGTATAAGTTAGATAGATGGCGGCATTCATGAGGATCCGGAAAGTCTAAACCTTGTCTATGGTATTTCGAGTAGGATTCTAGGATTGGATGACTGTGACGAGCTTCAAACCTGTAACCTGCTGGGCGTTCGTGACAGACGCAAAAGAGGGATTCTATTCCAGTAGGGGAGGGAACCAACCGGTGATTGGCCGTACTGTGACAGAGTGCGTGAGCATTAGCTTTCACTGCGAGGATGGGATGTAGCCACTGACAACGGTGATGCCCTACACAAAGCTTGCCATGGAAAGGAGTAAGAAGGATTGAGTGGAAGCAATAGGAAGGCAGGCGTCCGAGAGCTCTACAGCATCTCCATTCCGCTTATCTGAAATTCCCACCAATGAATCTGCATAAGTATTCTATCCCTTTTATTTTATCTATTTTATTATTTGAATCTAATTAAGTATCATGTTTAATCCGCCTAACTGAGATCTACAAGGTGACCATAGCTTGCTTCATACCAACAATCTCTGTGGATTCGACCCTTACTCACGTAAGGTTATTACTTGGACGACCCAGTACACTTGCTGGTTAGTTGAACGGAGTTGTGAATTCAACCAGTGCCATAAATAAGCTTTCATTCAAAATCCAAGAAACATATAATGTGAATCACAATTTCGTCCACCAATACTCAACCTTAAAATTAGGACTATAATGAATTTGTGGATTCAAATAATAGCTTGTAGCATGCAAAGTCTTAAAGAGTTGCTTGTCCCATCTTGCATCAATAATATCCACAAAGGCTTATAACTAAAAAGAACATAGAAATAGTGAATTAGACAATTACCTAATTAGTAAATAATTAAATGGTAATAATGAAAGAAAAATATTTACTTATTACTAGTTTTATTATCTTGCTTCAATATTTTGAAAAGCATCTTTAATCTTTTCTTTAGCACGATCAATTTCAAAATACATGTATCCCATAGTTGATTTTTCCTTTGAATCCACTATACAGAGCACGTAAAGAAGAGGATAAGCACCTCTCAAGTAATGGATAATGTTTTTTTCAAAATGTTTTATCCAAAACAATATTTTCAATATTTTTCATCCCTTGTCTTTGAACACTTACTTACTTTTTACTCATCAGAGATGAACATTCTAATTATTGGATTCTTTTTCTCATTAAGACTACCCAAAGTAAGGTAGGAAGTAGCAAATCGTATCATACCTGGTCTCACCAAATCTCTTCCTTTGGTGTGTTGTTGCAAAAGGAAAATTAGAGAAGTCCTAGAATATATGTAAGCAGTAAGTCTTCTTCTTTTGGCAATAGTGTCTTTGTGAAGAGCAAGCTTCTTCTCAAAATCTTCAAGCATCAAATTAATGCAATGAACGACATAAGGAGTCCAGTAAAGATTATTTCTCTTTTCCATCAACATTTGTCCTGCCTTTTTGTAGTTAGCTGCATTATCAGTTATAACTTAAACTACATTCTCCTCTCTCACTTCCTCTACAACTTCGTCAATCATCTTGAATATCTTTTTAGCTGTTTTGCATATATCAGAAGCATTAATGGATTTAAAAAAAACAGTTCCCTTAGGACTATTCACAAGGAAATTGAGAATAGTTCTCCTTCTTTTATCCGACCAACCATCTATCATAATAGTACATCCAGTTTTCTTCCATTTAACTCTATGTTCTTCCAATGTTAGTTTGGTTGACTCTACCTTCTTCTTCAATAATTTTCCTCTTATCTCATCATAAGAGGATGGCTTGAATCCTAATTCATGGCGAGCAACCTTCTCAAACATGCTATGATATTCTTCAGACCTTGCAACATTAAAGGGAATAGCATTATTGTAGATAAACGAAACAATTTCATCACATGCCTCTTCCCTTAGACCCTTCTTAAAAATAGAGTTTATTGTTGTTTAAGTGCTCACACCCCTTTTCTTAAAGAGATTTACCGGCGTTTCTATTTCTTTTCCCTTTCTCTTATCACCAACTAAAGCATCCCCTTCTTCTTCTATTCCTTCATCCTTACTTTGTATCTTTTTCTCAAAGTCTCTTGTCTTAACTAAATTTTTTTGCAAAGCAACAACAATATCAAACATCTCCTTTTTAACCTCATCAAAAACACCTATACAAAGTTCAACATCTTTTTTTGTTCCAACCAAAAGATGTTTCAACCTATACACTCATCTTGTCACCACCTTATCACAATACATGCATTTTATTTTCTTGGCATCTCCATCAATAGAAATCCATGCTTCCAAGATTTGTCACTTCTATTTCCTAGAGTAATTTTAGCAATCTTCTCGAATGTACCACTACCAATAGTTTCAGCCCCAGTATTATTTTCACCATTATTCGCATTTGAAGCCATTTTAAACCTAAATAAATAGAAGTAAATAATTAATCCCTTAAGACTAAACTATGGTTTTTGAAGTGAGAATACAGTAGTAATTTTTTTTATGAATGAGGGGGCTTAAAGCCCTAAATATAGTAGTAATAAACTAATAATACAGTACATTAATAAAATTTCCACCATTATTCGCATTTAAAGCCATTTTAAACCTAAATAAATAGAAGTAAACAAATTAATCCGTTAAGATTAGACTATGGTTTCTGAAGTGAGAATACATTAGTAATTTTTTTATGAAGGAGGGGCTTAAAACCAAATATAGTAGTAATAAACTAATAATACAGTACATTAATAAAATTTGAACAACTTTATATACAGTAAACTAATGAATGCATTATCAAGTGAGAATATTTAAATATTAGTATATTACTATCAATAATGAAACAAATTCACATGTTGAACAGATCATGAACATAAACTCCAAAATATTTGTTTCATCCATGCCTAGCTAGCTAGTATCAAAGAGAAAATAAAATCATATTGAACATTACCAAAAGTATGAACATGTCCCTTGTAACATAAATTCCTACCCATACTCTCAAACACATCAATTGGAGCAACTAATTACCAATTACAACACGAGAGCTAAATATGCTAAATATTACTACACAAAGGCTTATATGAATGTCGGATAGTGTCACTAATTTTATTAAATAGATAACAACCTTTAACAAGATGGAATTATAAATTTTCTTCTAAAACAAACTTATATACAAAAGCAAATATATCTACTAATGCTAGTCAATTGAACAAATAAACATACATGCCACTATTATCTAAATAATAACATAAGTGATCTTTATTTTAATCAATAATTTTATATTCTATTATCTACTATCTAATAATATAGTTGGTATAAGAAACTCCAATTTGATGTCAGCAAGTTCACAATTGAGAGTAGATTATATTACTTATTTGATTTGTAGTAGCAAGTTTAAATTCTATTTTAATTATTTGAGAAACTTACCTCAGAATCTTTAAATTTGAGAGTTGAGAACTTGAGATACTTCACTGGATTTAGTAACTTTGAGAAGTAGCAACTTCAAGCCTACAATCCTTTTCACATATCCACAAAGTGATATTAGTAAAAGTGTTTTTCATAATTAAAAATAAAGAGCAAATAATATTGATATCACAATTCTTATTCATATCTAATAACATTTAAATTGAAGTATTAAAATTAAATAGAGCATATAGTTAATACTTAAAATAAAGTATATAAACGAATATATAATTAACTATATTATTATGTAATGTAAACATTTAGGCTTTATCCTGTAGCAATTGAAATATATACTCTTCTTTCTTTGTGAATTGTGAATAATAATAATAACAAGTAAAAAGCATATGCACGTAATGTCCAAATTCCGATTCCCAAATTTCCAATATTTGTAAGTGTATCATACCATATTAGCAACGAACCAACTACAATTTATTTGCTAATTTGTTGAATATAATTATGGTAAAGAAATTAAGAAACTAAAATTAATTAATTATGTATTTACTATAAAATTGAAAATATGTGTATTAGAGTATTAGACAAAACAAGTAATCAAAAAGCATGACAAGGAGTCGAGGACCTTACATGCACACAGCAGAGTTGCAGATGCTAACTTGTCGTCGAGAAGTCAACAATGGTAGAACCGCAGAAGTGCAGAATCCCAAAATAAAAACTATAAAAGTGCAGAATTGGAATGCGATAGGTTAGGGAGGTGAGAGTTAGCCAGTCAGGAAGAGTAGGAGTCTAGGAGAGTGACAGGGAGGTTATATTATTTCAAATTAAAACTGAAATTGGAAAGATTGAACTAATGTAGTGTAGAAATCGAAGGGTTTTCTGGTTAGATCTGGGTTGGGCCAAGCGGGTCGTCTCGAACCCGCTGCTATTCATCTTCTAAATTGTCTCGCTTCTAACGCGGTGGAGACGAAGACGATTTCACGATCCCACAATCTTCCGCGGCGATTCCATGTTTCTAAGTTTCATCAGGGACGCAAGTAGAAACATACACGCACAACACTTGCAGGAATGTAGAATTGTCCGTTGCTACGATTAAAGACGCAATTTTTGCTACTTGGGATGAGAATGTTGAAAGCATCAAAGATGTTTGATTCTTGGAAGAACAATGCTTATACTTTTTTATTTAATTCTTGCAAAAATCTTTTCATTACAAATCATTTATAACTAAACTCCAATCCCTTGGTGATTTAATTTCTCTAAACCCAATTAATCGTCAATCCCTTGGTCAACTAATCGAGAGAAAAGGTGAAGAACAGTTTCGATTTTAAGCCGCATAACCTTCAAGAACTATCACTAGCCGAATTATATGCCACGTATTCGAACTAGATCTGGCAAAGTGAAGATTGTGAGATGAGTTTTAAACTAATTTTGAAATTAATTTTTTCAAATATAAAATCAAAATCCAAGATAGACATAGAATATTTCCCTATTGTTCTAACCCTTATTGATGAAGAAAAAAACTCAATCTTGAAAAATTAAAGAAGCATGAATTGAAATAAAGAAAATACTTGCATTATTAATCCTTAAACCAAACAGAGCTTTTAACTTTCAATGAGAAGGTTTAGTGAATCATGATAAAGAAGAGACTAATCCTAATCATGAGAGAGGTATGTGATCCGGATCCAAGGATGCCTTCTCTGTGAACAAGGACCATAATCATATCTTTATCTTTTGGAAAGATAAGATAGCTAACTACCTTCTTCAAATTTAAATCAAAATAATAATTCAAATATAATCTAGAAACGAATCCTGACAACCAAATCTTTTATATTTCTAGAAGGAATTAATGATAACTAATCTTCTTGAATCTTGAATCTTCAATTTTCATACGTTATTTTAGGCTTCTAATGGTTTGATAACTGAATTTGGGCCCTGTCAAGTATTGAAGCATTGAATCCTAGGAGTTTAGGCTTGAGGCACATCGGGCTTGCATTCATAAATGTGGGGTAGGCCCAGTTTGCACCTCCAGGGCTTGATGAACACCAGGTTTGTAGGAGGCATGCTGAGATTGTGTGTTACAAATGGAAAAGCGACGTTGGGCTTATGATGAGAGATGTCAGGCTTGTGTGTTTAATTGGAAAGGATGTCGGGCTTATGAAATGGGCCATCGGGCATGTGTGTGGGCTGCCGGGCATTCATGCTGAATATTGGGCATCCAATTCTTATGCTCTTGGGGCCTTGTTGGACCATCCTTGAACCGGCTTTGTGTTTTGTGTTAAAAAGACTTTAATCCTTGATTATTTTGAGATAAAAATACCCAAAAATACAATAATACTAATACAACTCCAAATATTTGATTAGTTATGAAAATCCACTAGAAAACATAAGAAATTTGATTAAAAATCTAAGAAAACCTAAGAAAACAAATGAAAAAGAACCCTAAAACTATTCAAGATGACATGTCATTAAAAGTCCATCTAGTTTTCAGTATTTAAGTTTTATGGACAATTATTCTAGTTAAAACCAAATACAAATGTATTCAGTTGATTAGGACCATTTATATTACTGACTATGGCAATTTCTTTTATAAGGTTATGCCTTTTGGGCTTAAAAACGCAAGTGCTATATATGAAAGACTCATGGGTAAGATCTTCGCCAACCATATTGGATGGAATATTCAGGTATATGTGAACAATATGGTGGCAAAGACTAAGTCCAGGAGTAGCCACACAAACGACCTTATATATATTTTTTAATAATTCAGACTCTACAACATGAAACTAAACTTAGAAAAATGTGCTTTTGGGGTACATGGAGGAAAGTTCTTAGGCTTTATGTTAACATGCTGAGGTATAAAAGCCAACTCGAAAAAATGCAAAGCAATATTAGAAATAAGAAGTCCTCAATCAATCAAGGAAGTCCAACAACTGACAGGTCGGTTGACAACCCTATCATGATTTGTACCTCAAAAAGCCTGCGAACAAGCCTTTACCAATATCAAATCCATAATATCCTCACCCTCAATACTCCAAAACCCAGAAAGTGGTAAACATCATTATCTTTATTTATCTGTTACTGACTATGTTGTTAGTTCTATCCTAATCACAAAAACGGATAAGGTGCAATAACCAAACTATTTTGTAACTAAATCATTCCAGAACACCAAACTCAGATACCTGAAGTTAGAAAAACAAGTCCTAGAACTTATAACAACCAACAGACATCTGAGACATTACTTCCAAAGTCATAATATCATAGTCCGAATAAAGCATCCATTAAGGCAAATTCTAATAAGAGCAAAACTCGCCAAAATATTAATCAAAGAGTCAATTAAACTCTCAGAATACGATATCCAATATCAAGCCTAATTTTTCCTAAAATCTCAAGCCTAGCCGACTTTAAAGCAAAACTGATCCTCCATGATTCAACTTTGACCTACACGACGTGGACATTATACGTCAATGGAACTTCAAATACGCAAGGTTCCAGAGCAAGGGGTATTACTCAAAGATAGCAAAGGAATGATGATAGAACAATCCCTAGACTTCACCTTCAATGCCAATAACAATCGAGTATAATACAAAGTGCTTATACAGCATCCAGTTAAACAGTGCCACTACTAAAGTGCCTAAACAAAGGCGACACTAAGCTCGCCATGAACGAGGTCCACAAAGGCATATGCGACACGCATATAGGAGGTAGAAGCCTTACATAAGAAATTTTTAGTGCAGGATACTATTGGCCAACCCTAAAACAAGACTGCATGTCGAAGGTAAAATACTATCACCACTATCAATGACACTCATCAATCATCCACAATCTTGCCAAGCAGTTATACACGTCAGAGGTAAGTAGCCCTTTAGTAAGTGAGGGCTAGACATCTTTGTTTCTTTTCTACAAGCACCAGGTTAGGTAAAATTTCTAATTGTTGCTTTAGACTATTTTACTAAATAGATAGAAGTTATACCTCTAGCTAAAATCACCTCAGAGAAGATGATTTCCTTTGTATGGAAAAATATATTATGCAAGTTTGGTATATCTCAATTTACTATAACTGACAATGATAGGTAATTTTATTGATACAGAATTTTAATATCACTCATTAATTTTCTTCTGTGGAACATTCCAAAACTAATGGCTTAGATAAAATAGCTAACAAGGTAATATTGTAGGTGTTCATACACTGGGTTGAGCTGTCTGACCCGGGATGATTAGCAACGAGATGACCGACCTCTTCAGGTCAAAATACCCGACCTCTTCTCGAAGAGCTCGGCCAAACCGCCAGGAAAGCACAATAAAGGGCCCAAATAGAGGAACACGACCCAAATCCAAAGGTAGCCCAAGCCTATAGAGATGAGGGCGGTTCCCATGAAAGATAAGATAAAGATAAGATAAGATAACTAACTTATCTTATCTGAAAAGGTCACTCTACACCATTATAAATACACTGGAGCACCCAGGTATAACTCATACTCTGATTCTACTAAAAACCTGCTTAATACCCTTGCTAACTTAAGCATCGGATTCCCTTGCAGGTACCTGATAAATCACTATTTTATTGTTTATCTTGTGCTTAATTGAGTAGATTTTATCAATCTTCCATACATTTATTCATATGATTTGCATGATTTTACATTCTCCTTCCTGATTTTGTGCTATGATTGATGGTGGACGAAATTGTGATCCATATTCTTTGTATTTGTATGAAATCATTATTATGGCACCAGTTGAATTCACAACTCCGTTCAACTAACCAGCAAGTGTACTGGGTCGTCCAAGTAATAAACCTTACGTGAGTAAGGGTCGATCCCACAGAGATTGTTGGTATGAAGCAAGCTATGGTCACCTTGTAAATCTCAGTTAGGCAGATTAAATTTGTTTATGGTTTCGAAAATTAATAAAAAGAAGAAATAATAAAAGGGATAAAATACTTATGCAGATTCATTGGTGGGAATTTCAGATAAGCGAATGGAGAGACTGTATGGCTCAAGGACGCCAACTTTCCTACTGCTACAACTCAATCCTTCTTACTCCTTTCCATGGCAAGCTGTGTATAGGGGTTCACCGTTCGATGATGGCTACTTTTAATCCTCTCGGGAAAATGGTCCTCTGCGCTGTCACTCGCATGGCTAATCGTCTGGAGGCATCACACTGGCCGAAGGCTACATCCCATCCTCGCAGTGAAAACTACACTCACGCGCTCTATCACAGCACGACTAATCACTGGTTGGTTCCCGCTCCTACTGGAATAGAATCCCTTGATTCTTTTGCGTCTGTCACTAACGCCCAGCACTTGCGAGTCTGAAGCACGTCACAGTCATTCATTACCGGAATCCTACTCGGAATACCACAAACAAGGTTAGACTTTCCGGATTCCCAGGATCCTACTCGGAATACCACAGACAAGGTGAGACTTTCTGGATCCTCATAAATGCCGCCATCTATCTAGCTTATACCACGAAGATTCTGTTGGGGAATCTAAGAGATACACATTCAAGCTCGGTTGCATGTAGAACGTAGGTGGTTGTCAATCACGCGCGTTCAGAGGTGAGAATGATGATGAGCGTCACATAATCATCACATTCATCATGTTCTTGGGTGCGAATGAATATCTTGGAATAAGAATAAAAGAGAATTGAATAGAAAGTAATAGTAATTGTATTGAAACTTGAGGTACAGCAGAGCTCCACACCCTTAATCTATGGTGTGCAGAAACTCCACTGTTGAAAATACATAAGTAAAAGATTCAGGCATGGCCGAATGGCCAGCCCCCAAAACGTGATCATAGGATTCAAAATACAATCCAGGATGAGATTATGATAGTAAAAAGTTCTATTTATAATAAACTAGCTCCTAGGGTTTACATGAGTAAGTAATTGATGCACAAATTCACTTCCGGGGCCCACTTGGTGTATGCTTGGGCTGAGCTTGATCTATCCACGAGCTGAGGCTTTTCTTGGAGTTGAACTCCAAGTTATGACATGTTTTGGGCGTTCAACTCCGGATCATGACGTTTTTCTGGCGTTTAACTCCAGACAGCAGCATGTACTTGGCGTTCAACGCCAAGTTACGTCGTCAATTTCCGAATAAAGTATGGACTATTATATATTACTGGAAATCTCTGGATGTCTACTTTCCAACGCCGTTGAGAGCGCGCCATTTGGAGTTCTGTAGCTCCAGAAAATCCATTTTGAGTGCAGGGAGGTCAGATTCCAACAGCATCAGCAGTCCTTTTTGTCAGCCTTTTTCAGAGTTTTGCTCAAGTCCCTCAATTTCAGTCAGAAATTACCTGAAATCAAAGAAAAACACACAAACTCATAGTAAAGTCCAGAAATGTGAATTTAACATAAAAACTAATGAAAACATCCCTAAAAGTAGCTTGAACTTACTAAAAACTACCTAAAAACAATGCCAAAAAGCGTATAAATTATCCGCTCATCACAACACCAAACTTAAATTGTTGCTTGTCCCCAAGCAACTGAAAATCAAATAGGATAAAAAGAAGAGAATATACTATAAATTCCAGAATATCAATGAATATTAATTATAATTAGATGAGCGGGACTTATAGCTTTTTGCTTCTGAACAGTTTTGGCATCTCACTTTTTCCTTTGAAGTTCTGAATGATTGGCTTCTCTAGGAACTTAGAATTTCGGATAGTGTTATTGACTTTCCTAATGAAGCACGTTGATTCTTGAACACAGCTACTTATGAGTCTTGGCCGTGGCCCTAAGCATTTTGTTTTCCAGTATTACCACCAGATACATAAATGCCACAGACACATAACTGGGTGAACCTTTTCAGATTGTGACTCAGCTTTGCTAGAGTCCCCAGTTAGTGGTGTCCAGAGCTCTTAAGCACACTCTTTTTGCTTTGGATCACGACTTTAACCACTCAGTCTCAAGTTTTTCACTTGGACCTTCATGACACAAGCACATGGTTAGGGACAGCTTGATTTAGCCGCTTAGGCCTGGATTTTATTTCCTTGGGCCCTCCTATCCATTGATGCTCAAAACCTTGGATCCTTTTTACCCTTGCCTTTTGGTTTTAAGGGCTATTGGCTTTTTCTATTGCTCCTTTTCTTTGTTTTTTTTTCGCAAGCTTCTTCTTTTTCACTGCTTTTTCTTGCTTCAAGAATCAATTTCATGATTTTTCAGATCATCAATAACATTTCTCTTTGTTCATCATTCTTTCAAGAGCCAACAATTTTAACATTCATAGACAACAAGATCAAAAATATGCACTGTTCAATCATTCATTCAGAAAACAAAAATATTGTCACCACATCAATATAATTAAATTAAATTCAAGGATAAATTCAAAATTCATGTACTTCTTGTTCTTTTGAATTAAAACATTTTTCTTTTAAGAGAGGTGAAGGATTAATGGAATTTATTCATAGCTTTAAGACATAGTTACTACATACTAATGATCATGAAATAAAGTCACAAAACATAAATAAACACAACATTAAAAACCGAAAAGCAGAAAGAAATAAGAACAAGGAATGAATCCACCTGAGTGAGGGTGGCGCCTTCTTGAAGGTCCAATGGTGCTCTTTGAACTCCTCTATGTCTCTTCCTTGCTTCTGTTGAATGATTCCTAGTAATTTTGGTGTTCCTACCCTTAGTTGCTTCCAATATTTGTGTGGAGGACAACTTATCCCCTGAGGTATCTCAGGGATCTCTTGATTTGCAGCCACATGTTCTACCATTGAGCTATGACGGCTTTATATGAGTCTTTCCATCTCCCATGACTCAGAGGTAGAAGCTTTTGTCTTCCCTTTTCCTTTTCTAGAGGATACTCCGGCCTTAGGTGCCATTGATGGTAATGGAAAAACAAAAAGCTTATGCTTTTACCACACCAAACTTAAAATATTGCTCACCCTCGAGCAAGAGAAGAAAGAAGAGAAGAAGAAGAAGAAGAAAATATGGTAGAGAAGGGGAAGTGATGGTTCGGCCAAGGGTGAGAAGAGGGGGTTGTGTTGTGTGAAAATGAAGTAGAATGGAAGGGTATTTATGGGGAAGAGTGGATGGATGTGAATGGTGAAGGGAGTAATTGGGAAGAGGAATTGAGGTGATTGGTGAAGGGTTTTGGGAAAGAGTGTTCATTGGGAAGAGAGAAATTCAGAGATTGAAGTTGTTGGGAAGTGTGACATGGGGAAGAGAAAAATAGGATTAGGAGAGTGTAATTAGGATTAGGAGGTAAGGTGGGAATATGTTAGGTGGGGATCCTGTGGGGTCCACAGATCCTGAGGTGTCAATGAATTCCATCCCTGCACCAAATAGGCATGTAAAATGCCTTCGTACATCATTCTGACGTTTAAACGTCCATTGGTGCACATTCTGGGCGTTCAACGCCCATGTAAAGCATGTTTCTGGCGTTGAACGCCAGTTTCATGCTTGTTACTGGCGTTCAGCGCCAGTTTTTCCTCTCTGGGCACATTCCTGGCGTTCAGCGCCAGAATGTTGCTTGTTTCTGGCGTTCAGCGCCAGAATGATGCTCTGTTCTGGCGTTGAACGCCAGCCAGATGCATCTTACTGGCGTTGAACGCCAGCCTGTGCGTCCTCCAAGGTGTGAATTTTTTTCTGCTGTTTTTGATTCTGTTTTTAATTTTTATGATTTTTTCGTGACTCCTCATGATCATGTACCTAATAAAACACAAAATAACAATAAAATAGAATAAAATAAAATTAGATAAATAAAATTGGGTTGCCTCCCAACAAGCGCTTCTTTAATGTCAATAGCTTGACAGTGGCTCTCATGGAGCCACAAAGGTGATCAGGTCAATGTTGTATATTTGCCAAAACCAAACTTAGAGTTTGGATATGGGGTCTTAACACCAAACTTAGAGTTTGGTTGTGGCCTCACAACACCAAACTTAGAGTTTGACTGTGTGGGCTCTTCTTGACTCTGAACTGAGAGAAGCTCTTCATGCTTACTCTCTTCTGTCACAGAGGGATGGCCATGTGCCTTAAACACAAGGTAGTCCCCATTCAATTGAAGGACTAATTCACCTCTGTTGACATCTATCACAGCTCCTGCTGTGGCTAGGAAAGGTCTTCCAAGGATGATGCAATCATCATCTTCCTTCCTAGTGTCTAAGATTATGAAATCAGCAGGGATGTAAAGGACTTCAACCTTTACTATCACATCCTTTACTATTCCATAAGCCTGTCTCAATGACTTGTCTGCCAGTTGTAATGAGAACAAGGCAGGTTGTACCTCAATGATCCCCAGCTTCTCCATTACAGAGAGTGGCATAAGATTTATCCCTGACCCCAGATCACACAGAGCTTTTTCAAAGATCATGGTGCCTATGGTACAAGGTATTAAGAACTTGCCAAGATCTTGTTTCTTTTGAGGTAGAATTTTCTGAATCCAAGTATCCAGTTCATTAATGAGCAAGGGAGGTTCACTTTCCCAAGTTCCATTACCAAATAACTTGGCATTCAGCTTCATGATAGCTCCTAAATATTGAGCAACTTGCTCTCCAGTCACATCTTCATCCTCTTCAGAGGAAGACTAGTCTTCAGAGCTCATGAATGGCAGAAGGAGATTTAATGGAATCTCTATGGTCTCTATATGAGCCTCAGATTCCCTTGGATCCTTAATAGGAAACTCCTTCTTGCTTGAGGGACGTCCCAGGAGGTCTTTCTCACTAGGATTTTTGTCCTCCTCCTCCCTTGTGTATTCGGCCATGTTGACTATGTCAATGGCTTTGCACTCTCCTTTTGGATTCTCTTCTGTATTGCTTGGGAGAAACTGGGAGGAGTTTCAATGACTTTCTTACTCAGCTGGCCCACTTGTGCCTCCAGATTTCTAATGGAGAATTTTGTTTCACTCATGAAACTGAAAGTGGCCTTTGACAGATCAGAGACTACATTGGCTAAATTAGAGGTGTTTTGTTCAGAATTCTCTGTCTGTTGCTGAGAAGATGATGGATATGGCTTGCTATTATTCAGCCTGTTGCGTCCACCATTGTTAAAGCCTTGTTGAGGCTTTTGTTGATCCTTCCATGAGAAATTTGGATGATTTCTCCATGATGAGTTATAGGTGTTTCCATAAGGTTCACCCATGTAATTAACCTCTGCCATGGCAGGGTTCTCAGGATCATAAGCTTCTTCAGAAGCTGCCTCTCTAGTACTGTTAGATGCATGTTGCCATCCATTCAGATTTTGAGAGATCATGTTGACCTGTTGAGTCAACACTTTGTTCTGAGCCAATATGGCATTCAGAGCATCAATTTCAAGAACTCCTTTCTTTTGAGGTATCCCATTATTCACGGAATTCCTCTCAGAAGTGTACATGAATTGGTTGTTTGCAACCATGTCAATGAGCTCTTGAGCCTCTTCAGGCATTTTCTTCAGGTGAATAGATCCACCTGCAGAATGGTCCAATGACATTTTCGAAAATTCAAAGAGACCATAATAGAATATATCTAAAATGGTCCATTCTGAAAACATGTCAGATGGACATCTTTTGGTCAGCTGCTTGTATCTTTCCCAAGCTTCATAGAGGGATTCACCATCTTTTTGTTTGAAGGTTTGAACATCCACTCTCAGCTTGCTCAGCTTTTGAGGAGGAAAGAATTTATCCAAGAAGGCAGTGACCAGCTTATCCCATGAGTCCAAGCTATCCTTGGGTTGTGAATCCAACCATACTTTAGCTCTGTCTCTTACAGCAAAAGGGAAAAGCATGAGTCTGTAGACTTCAGGATCAACCCCATTCGTCTTTACAGTCTCACAGATCTGCAAGAACTCAGTTAAAAACTGATAAGGATCTTCAGATGGAAGTCCATAAAACTTGCAGTTTTGTTGCATTAAAGCAACTAGCTGAGGTTTCAGCTCAAAGTTATTGGCTCCAATGGCAGGAATGGAGATGCTTCTTCCATCAAACTTGGACGTTGGTTTTGTGAAGTCACCAAGCATTCTCCTTGCATTATTATTATTTTTGGCTGCCATCTCCTTCTCTTGTTCGAAAATTTCTGAAAGGTTATTTCTGGATTGTTGTAATTTAGTTTCTCTTAATTTTCTCTTTAGAGTCCTTTCAGGTTCTGGATCAATTTCAACAAGAGTGCCTTTTTCCCTGTTCCTGCTCATATGAAAGAGAAGAAAACAAGAAAAGAAAGAGGAATCCTCTATGTCACAGTATAGAGATTCCTTTATGTTAGTAGAAAAAGAAAGGGGTAGAAGAATGAAGAAGAATTCGGATTTTTAGATGAAGGGAGGTGAAGAGGAGTGTTAGTAATTAAATAATTAAATATAAGAAGAAAAGAGAAAGAGAATTTCGAAAATAATTTTGAAAAAGGGGTTAGTAATTTTCGAAAATTAGAGATAAGATGTAATTAAAACATGAAACAATTAGTTAATTAAAAAAGAATTTTTGAAAAGGGGTGAGATATTTTCAAAAATTAGAGAGGGAAAAGTAGTTAAGTAGTTTTGAAAAAGATAAGAAACAAACAAAAGTTAATTAGTTAGTTGAAAAAGATTTTAAAATTAAATTTTAAAAAGATAAGAAGATAAGAAGTTAGATAAGATATTTTTAAAATCAAATTTTGAAAAAGATAAAATTTTGAAAAGGATAAGATAAAAAGATAAGATAAAAGATAAAAAGATTTAATTTAAAAATTTGAAATGACTTACTTCACTAACAAGAAACTACAAGATAAGATTCTAGAACTTAAAGATTGAACCTTTCTTAACAAGAAAGTAACAAACTTCAAATTTTTGAATCAATCACATTAATTATTAGTGTAATTTCGAAAATTAGATATAAAAGCTAAGAAAAAGATTTTTGAAAAATAATTTTTAAAATTTAAATAAAAAAATGAAAAAGATATGATTTTTGAAAAAGATTTTGAAACGATAAGATTTTTAAAATTGAAATTTTGACTTGACTTGTAAGAAACAACTAATTTTAAAAAATTTTTGACCAAGTCAACCCAAAATTTCGAAAATTTGGAGGGAAATAAGGAAAAGATATTTTTTTGATTTTTGAATTTTTAATTATGAGAGAGAAAAACAACAAAAATACTCAATGCATGAAATTTTTAGATCAAAACAATGAATGCATGCAAGAATGCTATGAATGTCAAAATGAACACCAAGAACACTTTGAAGATCATGATGAACATCAAGAACATATTTTTGAAAAATTTTTGATGCAAAAAAAACATGCAAGACACCAAACTTAGAAATCTTTAATGCATGGACTCTAACAAACGAAAAATGCATATGAAAAACAACAAACAACACAAAGCAAGAAAACATCAAGATCAAACAAGAAGACTTGTCAAGAACAACTTGAAGATCATGAAGAACACCATGAATGCATGGGATTTTCGAAAAAATGCAAGAAAAATTTTTAAAGCATGCAATTGACACCAAACTTAAAAATTGACTCAAGACTCAAACAAGAAACACAAAATAATTTTTTTATTTTTATGATTTTATGAATTTTTTTGAATTTTTATTAATTTTTTCGAAAATAAAGTTTAGAAAAACGAAAAATAAAAGAAAAATTTTGAAAAAGATTTTTGAAAAGAAAATTACCTAATCTGAGCAACAAGATGAACCGTCAGTTGTCCATACTCGAACAATCCCCGGCAACGGCGCCAAAAACTTGGTGGACGAAATTGTGATCCATATTCTTTGTATTTGTATGAAATCATTATTATGGCACCAGTTGAATTCACAACTCCGTTCAACTAACCAACAAGTGTACTGGGTCGTCCAAGTAATAAACCTTACGTGAGTAAGGGTCGATCCCACAGAGATTGTTGGTATGAAGCAAGCTATGGTCACCTTGTAAATCTCAGTTAGGCAGATTAAATTTGTTTATGGTTTCGAAAATTAATAAAAAGAAGAAATAATAAAAGGGATAGAATACTTATGCAGATTCATTGGTGGGAATTTCAGATAAGCGAATGGAGAGACTGTATGGCTCAAGGACGCCTACTTTCCTACTGCTACAACTCAATCCTTCTTACTCCTTTCCATGGCAAGCTGTGTATAGGGGTTCACCGTTCGACGATGGCTACTTTTAATCCTCTCGGGAAAATGGTCCTCTGCGCTGTCACTCGCATGGCTAATCGTCTGGAGGCATCACACTGGCCGAAGGCTACATCCCATCCTCGCAGTGAAAACTACGCTCACGCGCTCTGTCACAGCACGGCTAATCACTGGTTGGTTTCCGCTCCTACTGGAATAGAATCCCTTGATTCTTTTGCGTCTGTCACTAACGCCCAACACTTGCGAGTCTGAAGCACGTCACAGTCATTCATTACCGGAATCCTACTCGGAATACCACAGACAAGGTTAGACTTTCCGAATTCCCAGTATCCTACTCGGAATACCACAGACAAGGTGAGACTTTCCGGATCCTCATAAATGCCGCCATCTATCTAGCTTATACCACGAAGATTCTGTTGGGGAATCTAAGAGATACACATTCAAGCTCGGTTGCATGTAGAACGTAGGTGGTTGTCAATCACGCGCGTTCAGAGGTGAGAATGATGATGAGCGTCACATAATCATCACATTCATCATGTTCTTGGGTGCGAATGAATATCTTGGAATAAGAATAAAAGAGAATTGAATAGAAAGTAATAGTAATTGTATTGAAACTTGAGGTACAGCAGAGCTCCACACCATTAATCTATGGTGTGCAGAAACTCCACTGTTGAAAATACATAAGTAAAAGATTCAGGCATGGCCGAATGGCCAGCCTCCAAAACGTGATCATAGGATTCAAAATACAATCCAGGATGAGATTATGATAGTAAAAAGTTCTATTTATAATAAACTAGCTCCTAGGGTTTACATGAGTAAGTAATTGATGCACAAATTCACTTCCGGGGCCCACTTGGTGTATGCTTGGGCTGAGCTTGATCTATCCACGAGCTGAGGCTTTTCTTGGAGTTGAACTCCAAGTTATGACGTGTTTTGGGCGTTCAACTCCGGATCATGACGTTTTTCTGGCGTTTAACTCTAGACAGCAGCATGTACTTGGCGTTCAACGCCAAGTTACGTCGTCAATTTCCAAATAAAGTATGGACTATTATATATTGCTGGAAAGCTCTGGATGTCGACTTTCCAACGCCGTTAAGAACGCGCCATTTGGAGTTCTGTAGCTCCAGAAAATCCATTTTGAGTGCAGGGAGGTCAGATTCCAACAGCATCAGCAGTCCTTTTTGTCAGCCTTTTTCAGAGTTTTGCCCAAGTCCCTCAATTTCAGTCAGAAATTACCTGAAATCACAGAAAAACACACAAACTCATAGTAAAGTCCAGAAATGTGAATTTAACATAAAAACTAATGAAAACATCCCTAAAAGTAGCTTGAACTTACTAAAAACTACCTAAAAACAATGCCAAAAAGTGTATAAATTTTCCGCTCATCAATTGAAAACGTACTTTTTTGGCCTTATAATTGCTAATATTAATCCTCTCTTATTACCATTAGATGCCTTGATATGTGTGTTAAGTGATTTCAGAGATTACAGGGCAGGAATGGCTCAGAGGATGGAAAGAAAGCATGCAAAAGTGGAAGGAATACAAGAAGTTGAAGGAACTGCAAAGCTGTCAGCTTGACCCTCTCGCACTAAAATGATCATAACTTGAGCTACAGAGGTCCAAATGATGCGGTTCTAGTTGAGATGGAAAGCTAATGTCTGGGGCTTCGATTTGATATATAATTCACCATAGTGGCCGTACAGATAGACGACGCGAACGCGCGCTCCACTCGGATGCGTCGCATCTGCGAATCTCATTCCATGCAAACGCGTGGATGACGCCTCCGCGTCACTTTGCCGCGACCTGTACGGACCAGATTTCACAATCAGCGATTTTTGGGCTATTTTTGACCCAGTTTTAAGCCCAGAAGACACAGATTAAAGGCTGCAAAGTGGAGGAATGAAGAGGACACTTCATATCAGACCACAATTCATTTTTCACAATTTAGATGTAGTTTTTAGAGAGAGAGGTTCTCTCCTCTCTCTTAGGATTTAGGATTAGGATTTTTAGAAATTAGGGTTTATTTCTTCTTCAGCTACAGGTTCAATATTCCTTTTACTTTATATTTCTCTTCTGTTTTTAGATATTCTAATGCTTTTATTTGTGTTTGATTTATATTGCCCAATTGGCTTATGAATATTTTGCATGTTAGAATTGACATCTTCATGCAGTTTGAGGTATTCCAGATATTTATGATTTTAGTTTAGCTTTCTATATTCTTGGCTTTGGTTGATTAATTGGTAACTCTTGAGTTGTCAAACTCATTGTTGACTGAAAATTGGAATTCTTCAAGAATTAATTCAAGTTTCACTAACTCTATCCTTTCCCAAGGAAAGACTAGGACTTGAGGAATTAAAATTAATTCATCCACTTAACTTACCTTCATAGTTAGAGGTTGACTTAGTGGGAGAAAAATCTAATTCTCATCACAATTGATAAGGATAACTGGGATAGGACTTCCAGTTCTCATACCTTGCCAAGAGCTTTACTAGTTATTATTTTGACGACTTGTTATTTTATATTACTTGTTCAACCCTTTTGAAAACCCCAAAATATACGTTTGCATAACCAATAATAAGAACATACCTCCCTGTAATTCCTTGAGAAGACGACCCGAGGTTTAAATACTCGGTTATCAATTTTAAAGGGGTTTGTTACTTGTGACAACCAAAACATTTGTACGAAGGGATTTTCTGTTGGTTTAGAATCTATACTTACAATGCGACTATATTTTTACAAAATTCTTTACTAGAAAAAATTCTAACGTCAGTACCACCACCCTCCGGTGATGAAGGATCAGCACCACCACCAGGTCTAACCAGTCAGACCAAACAGCTCCGACTAGTACAGAAGATCTCATCCGAGATCGACCTATAGTTTCAGGTAACCCTCGGAACATTGGCATATCGAACAACGCCGCAGACAATGGTACTCAATTTACAGATACGGGCTTCAGAAAATTGGTGACCGATTTGAACATAAAACACCAATTTACGTCCGTAGAACACCCTCAGGCCAATGGACAAGCAGAAGCTGCCAACAAAGTCATATTGGCTGGGCTAAAATGAAGATTACAGGATGCAAAGGGAGCCTGGGCCGAAGAGCTCCCACAAATCCTATGGGCATATCGAACAATGCCACCTTCCACTACAAAGGAATCCCCTTTCAGATTAGCTTACGGGATGGAGGCAATGATCCCAGTAGAGGTCGAAGAAGGGTCGCCCAGAGTGATCCATTATAGTGAAGAGGCCAATTCCTAACTTCAAAGGGAAGAACTCGACCTACTTCCAGAAATTCGAGAAAGAGCTCGGATCAAGGAAGAGGCATTAAAACGTCAAATGGCTTCAAGATACAATCAAAAGGTAGTACCACGAGGTTTTGCCGAGAACGACCTCATCCTAATCCGAAATGATATTGGAACAACTCGACCTAGAGACGGAAAGCTGGCAGCAAACTGGAGAGGACCCTACCGAGTCATAGAAGTACTTGGAAAGGGCTACTACAGACTGTCCGAACTCGAAGGGCGAGAGCTTCCCAGGTCATGGCACGCCTGCAATCTAAGAAGATACTACAGTTAGAGGTAATAAAGATCTTAGGATAAGGTACACTCTTTTTCCTGAAAAGGTTTTTTAATGAGGTGCCTGATGCACGAAATTGTGATCTCAATGGTGCCAACAACTTGGTACGCACAATTGTAATATCACTCTTTTTCACAACTTCGCACAACTAACCAGCAAGTGCACTGGGTCGTCCAAGTAATAAACCCTACATGAGTAAGGGTCGATCCCACGGAGATTGTTGGTATGAAGCAAGCTATGGTCATCTTGTAAATCTCAGTCAGGCGGATTCAAATGGTTATAATGGTTTTCGAATACAAAGATAAAAAAAGCATAAAATAAAGATAGAGATACTTATGTAATTCATTGGTGGGAATTTCAGATAAGCGCATGAAGATACTGTGTTCCTTCTGAATCTCTGCTTTCCTACTGCTTTTATACAATCATTCTTACTCCTTTCCATGGCAAGCTGTATGTTGAGTTTCACCGTTGTCAATGGCTACCTCCCGTCCTCTCAGTGAAAAAGTTCCGAATGCGCTGTCACAGCATGGCTAATCATCTGTCGGTTCTCGATCATGTTGGAATAGAATCCAGTGATTCTTTTGCGTCTGTCACTACGCTCAACACTCGCGAGTTTAAAGCTCGTCACAGTCATCCCATCTCAGATCCTACTTGGAATACCACAGACAAGGTTTAGACTTTCCGGATCTTAGGAATGGCCGCCAATAATTCTAGCTTATACCACGAAGACTCCGATCTTTCGGAATGGAGGCTAAGAGATATGCACTCAATCTAAGGTAGAACGGAAGTGGTTGTCAGGCACGCGTTCATAGGTGAGAATGATGATGAGTGTCACGGATCATCACATTCATCATGTTGAAGTGCAGCGAATATCTTATAATAAGAATAAGCTGAATTGAATAGAAGAATAATAGTAATTGCATTAATACTCGAGGAACAGCAGAGCTCCACACCTTAATCTATGGTGTGTAGAAACTCCACCGTTGAAAATACATAAGAATAAGGTCCAGGCATGGCCGAATGGCCAGCCTCCCAAAATGTGATCAAAGGATCAAAAGATTCCCAAGATTAAAAATACAATAGTAAAAAGTCCTATTTATACTAGACTAGTTACTAGGGTTTACAGAAATAAGTCTAAGTGCAGAAATCCACTTTCGGGGCCCACTTTGGTGTGTGCTTGGGCTGAGATTGAGTTTTACACGTGCAGAGGCTTCTCTTGGGGTTAAACGCCAAGTTGTAACGTGTTTTTGGCGTTTAACTCTGGTTTGTGACGTGTTTCTGGCGTTTTACTCCAGAATGCAGCACGAAACTGGCGTTGAACGCCAGTTTGCGTCATTTAAACTCAAATAAAGTATGAACTATTATATATTGCTGGAAATCCCTGGATGTCTACTTTTCAACGCAATTGAGAGCGCGCCATTTAGAGTTCTGTAGCTCCAGAAAATTCATTTCGAGTGCAGGAAGGTCAGAATCTAACAGGATCTGTAGTCCTTTTTCAGCCTCTGATGAGCGGATAATTTGTACCCTTTTTGGCATTGTTTTTAGTATGTTTTTAGTATCTTTTAGTTAGTTTTTATTATATTTTTATTAGTTTTTATTTAAAATTCACTTTTCTGGACTTTACTATGAGTTTGTGTGTTTTTCTGTGATTTCAGGTATTTTCTGGCTGAAATTGAAGGCTCTGAGCAAAAATCTGATCCAGAGACTGAAAAGGACTGCAGATGCTGTTGGATTCTGACCTCCCTGCACTCGAAGTGGATTTTCTGGAGCTGCAAAAGCCCAATTGGCGCGCTCTCAACGGCGTTGGAAAGTAGACATCCTGGGCTTTCCAGCAATATATAATAGTCCATACTTTGCCCAAGATTTGATGGCCCAAACTGGCGTTCAAAGTCACCTACAGAAATTCCAGCGTTAAACGCCAGAACTGGCATAAAACTTGGAGTTAAACGCCCAAACTGGCATGAAAGCTGGCGTTTAACTCCAGAAAAGGTCTCTACACGAAATTGCTTCATTGCTCAGCCCAAGCACACACCAAGGGGGCCCGGAAGTGGATTTTTCTGTCATTTACTCATTTCTGTAAAACTTAGGATACTAGTTTACTATTTATAGGATCTTTTGACATTGTAATCGGTACCTTATGACCTCATAACACTTTTTACACGTTTCTTGTACCTTCCACAGCATGAGTCTCTAAACCCCATGGTTGGGGGTGAGGAGCTCTGCTGTGTCTTGATGGATTAATGCAATTACTACTGTTTCTTATTCAATCATGCTTGCTTCCATTCTAAGATATCACTTGCTCCTAACCCGGATGAATGTGATGATCCGTGACACTCATCATCATTCTCAACTATGAACATGTGCCTGACAACCACCTCTGTTCTACCTTAGATTAAGTAGATATCTCTTGGATTCTTTAATCGGAATCTTCGTGGTATAAGCTAGAACTGATGGCGGCATTCAAGAGAGTCCGGAAGGTCTAAACCTTGTCTGTGGTATTCTGAGTAGGACTCAATGATTGAATGACTGTGACGTGCTTCAAACTCCTGAAGGCGGGGCGTTAGTGACAGACGCAAAAGAATCACTGGATTCTATTCCGGCCTGATTGAGAACCGACAGATGATTAGCCTATGCTGTGACAGAGCATCAGGGACGTATTTTCACTGAGAGGATGGGAGGTAGCCATTGACAACGGTGAAACCCTACATACAGCTTGCCATGGAAGGAGCCTTGTGTGTTTGATGAAGATGACAGTAGGAAAGCAGAGATTCGGAAGATGGAGCATCTCCAAAGCCTCAGCCTATTCTCCATTACTGCAAAACAAGTACCTTTTTCATGTTCTTTTGCTTTTTACAATCAATCCTGATAATTCCTGATATCCTGACTAAGATTTACAAGATAACCATAGCTTGCTTCAAGCCGACAATCTCCGTGGGATCGACCCTTGCTCACGCAAGGTATTACTTGGACGACCCAGTGCACTTGCTGGTTAGTTGTGCGGGATTGCAAAAGTGTTATTGCAATTTCGTGCACCAAGTTTTTGGCGCCGTTGCCGGGGATTGTTCGAGTTTGGACAACTGACGGCTTATCTTGTTGCTTAGATTAGGACTGTTTTATTTTTGTAGGTTTAGAGTCTTTTATTTGAGTCTAGTTTCATATTCTAAGTTTGGTGTCCCCTTTGTGTTTTTCTTTCAAAATTTTCGAAAATTAGTGTTTGATTTTCTAAAAATTTTAAGTTTGGTGTCTTTTTGTTGTTTTTCTCTTTCCTTTTTTTTATAAATCAAATCTTTTTCATAAAAACTTTTCAATCATATCTTCTTAATTGCTGTTTTCAAAATCTTTTTAATTAGCTAATTGATTCAGTTCTCAATTTATTTTGATCTTGTTTTCTTTTTGATTTTCGAATTTTTTTTATAGTTTCCTTTTGTTTTATTTAAATTTTTCGTTTAAATTCAAAAAAAAAAAAAAAACAAAATTTATCTCCTTGCAATCATTATCATTTCCCTTTTGTCCATTATGGACTCAAGTGGAATTAATCAGTCCAAGAGGACTCTGGGGTCATATGCTAACCCCATTACAGCTGCATATGGGAGTAGCATCTGTATACCTCCCATCAAAGCAAGCAGCTTTGAGCTAAACCCTCAACTCATTATCATAGTGCAGCAAAATTGCCAGTATTCCGGTCTTCCACAGGAAGAACCTACTGAGTTTCTGGCACAGTTCTTACAAATTGCTGACACAGTACATGATAAAGAGGTAGATCAGGATGTCTACAGACTATTACTGTTTCCGTTTGCTGTAAAAGATCAAGCTAAAAGGTGGTTGAATAACCAACCTACAGCAAGCATAAAGACATGGAAACAGTTATCAGACAAATTCCTGAATCATTTCTACCCTCCAAAGAGGATGACACAGCTAAGGCTGGACATCCAAGGCTTTAAACAAGAGGATAATGAATCTTTTTATAATGCCTGGGAGAGGTATAGAGGTATGCTTAGAAAATGCCCCTCTGAAATGTTTTCAGAGTGGGTACAGTTAGACATCTTCTACTATGGGCTCACAGAAAAAGCTCAGATGTCTTTAGACCACTCAGCTGGTGGATCTATACACATGAGGAAGACAATTGAAGAAGCTCAAGAGCTTATAGACACTGTTGCTAGAAACCAATACTTATATTCTAGCAATGAGTTCGTTCCAAAAGAGGAGGTCATGTCATTAGTCACTGATCCTAATCCTCAAGAACAGATGAATGAGCTTAATCAACAATTGCTCCTGATGACAGAACAGTTAGCAGAATTTAAAGAAATGCTCCATGATACTAAAGTTGCTAACAAGAACATAGAACTGCAGTTGAATCAAGCAAAACAGCAAATATCTAAACAGATAACAGAAGGATGTCAAGCAGTTCAACTAAGGAGTGGGAAAACACTGAACACCACTGCTCAAAGGAGCAAGAAGGCAAACAAAGAACAATTGACAGAGGATAACCAAACCACTGTTCAAAATCCATCTGAGGACAAGGAGAGCCCAGAGAGGAATATTATTGGCGTTCAAACGCCAGAAAGGGAAGGAAAGTTGGCGTTAAACGCCCATTCCTTGCCCAGTTCTGGCGTTCAAACGCCAGAAAAGGGGGAGAAGTTGGCATTTAACGCCCAATCTTCACCCATTCCTGGCGTTCAAACGCCCAAGGAAAATCAGACACCTGAGAGTGCTGATAATTATCCCTCTAACAAGGCTTCTTCAACCACTTCTGTAAGGAATAAACCTGCAGCATCTAAGGTTGAGGAATATCAAGCCAAGATGCCTTATCCTCAGAAACTCCGCAAAGCGGAACAGGATAAGCAATTTGCCCGCTTTGCAGACTATCTAAGGACTCTTGAAATAAAGATTCCGTTTGCAGAGGCACTTGAGCAAATACCTTCTTATGCTAAGTTCATGAAAGAGATCTTAAGTCATAAGAAGGATTGGAGAGAAACTGAAAAAGTGTTTCTCACTGAAGAATGCAGTGCAGTCATACTAAAAAGCTTACCAGAAAAGCTTCAAGATCCTGGAAGCTTTATAATACCATGCACATTAGAAGGCGTTTGCACCAAGACAGCCCTATGTGATCTTGGAGCAAGCATCAATCTAATACCTGCATCCACTATCAGAAAGCTTGGGTTGGCTGGAGAAGTCAAACCAACCAGGATATGCCTCCAACTTGCTGATGGCTCCATTAAACACCCATCAGGCATAATAGAGGACATGATTGTCAAGGTTGGGCCATTTGCCTTTCCCACTGACTTTGTGGTGCTAGAAATGGAGGAGCACAAAAGTGCAACTCTCATTCTAGGAAGACCATTCCTAGCAACTGGACGAACTCTCATTGATGTACAAAAAGGGGAAGTAACCCTGAGAGTCAATGAGGATGAGTTCAAGTTGAATGCTGTGAAAGCAATGCAGCATCCAGACACACCAGATGACTGCATGGGCGCTGACATTATTGACTCTCTGGTAGAAGAGATCAATATGACTGAAAGCCTAGAATCAGAGCTTGAGGACATCTTCAAAGATGCTCAGCCTGATCAAGAGGAACTAGAGGAAGTAAAGGAATTTTCGAAAATTCCTCAGGAGGAGGATAAACCTCCCAAACCTGAACTCAAACCTCTACCACCATCTCTGAAATATGCATTTCTAGGAGAGGGTGACACTTTTCCAGTGATTATAAGCTCTGCTTTAGATCCACAGGAAGAGGAAGCACTGATTCAAGTGCTAAGGACGCACAAGACAGCTCTTGGGTGGTCCATAAGTGATCTTAAGGGCATTAGCCCAGCTAGATGCATGCACAAGATCCTATTGGAGGATAATGCCAACCAGTGGTCCAACCACAGAGGCGGCTAAATCCAGCCATGAAGGAGGTGGTGCAGAAAGAGGTCACTAAATTACTAGAGGCTGGGATTATTTATCCTATTTCTGATAGCCCCTGGGTGAGCCCTGTCCAAGTTGTTCCCAAAAAGGGAGGCATGACAGTGGTTCATAATGAAAAAAATGAACTGGTTCCTACAAGGACAGTCACAGGGTGGCGTATGTGTATTGACTACAGAAGGCTCAATACAGCCACCAGAAAGGATCATTTTCCTTTACCATTCATAGACCAAATGCTAGAAAGACTAGCTGGTCATGACTTTTACTGCTTTTTGGATGGCTATTCAGGCTACAACCAAATTGTAGTAGATCCCCAGGACCAAGAGAAAACAGCATTTACCTGCCCTTCTGGCGTGTTTGCCTATAGAAGAATGCCTTTTGGTCTGTGCAATGCACCTGCAACCTTTCAGAGGTGCATGCTCTCTATCTTTTCAGACATGGTAGAGAAATTTCTGGAAGTCTTCATGGATGACTTTTCAGTATATGGAGACTCATTCAGCTCCTGTCTTAACCACCTATCACTTGTCCTGAAAAGATGCCAAGAGACTAACCTGGTTTTAAACTGGGAGAAATGTCACTTTATGGTGACTGAAGGAATTGTCCTTGGGCACAAAATTTCAAGCAGGGGAATAGAGGTGGATAAGGCAAAGGTAGAGGTAATTGAAAAATTACCACCACCTGCCAATGTTAAGGCAATCAGAAGCTTTCTTGGGCATGCAGGATTCTACAGAAGGTTTATAAAGGATTTTTCAAAAATTGCCAAACCTCTAAGTAATCTGCTAGCTGCTGACACTCCATTTATCTTTGATAATGAGTGTCTGCAGGCATTTGAGACCCTGAAAGCTAAGCTGGTCACAGCACCAGTTATCTCTGCACCAGATTGGACATTGCCATTTGAATTAATGTGTGATGCCAGTGATCATGCCATTGGTGCAGTGTTGGGACAGAGGCATAACAAGCTTTTGCACGTCATTTATTATGCCAGCCGTGTTCTAAATGACGCACAAAAGAACTACACAACCACAGAGAAAGAGTTACTTGTAGTGGTTTATGCCATTGACAAATTTAGATCCTATCTAGTGGGATCAAAGGTGATTGTGTACACTGACCATGCTGCTCTTAAATACTTACTCACAAAGCAGGATTCAAAACCCAGGCTTATCAGATGGGTGTTGCTTCTGCAAGAGTTTGATATAGAAATAAGAGACAGAAAAGGGACAGAAAACCAAGTGGCTGATCATCTGTCCCGAATAGAACCAGTAGCTGGGGCGTCCCTCCCTTCTACTGAGATCTCTGAGACTTTCCCAGATGAGCAACTCTTTGCCATTCAGGAAGCTCCATGGTTTGCAGATATTGCAAATTATAAAGCTGTGAGGTTCATACCCAAGGAGTACAGCAATGTGCAAAGAAAGAAATTAATTTCAGATGCAAAGTACTACCTTTGGGATGAACCATATCTCTTTAAGAGGTGTGCTGACGGAGTGATCCGCAGATGTGTACCCAGAGAAGAAGCACGAAAGATCTTATGGCATTGCCATGGATCACATTATGGAGGACATTTTGGAAGTGAGCGAACAGCCACTAAAGTTCTCCAGTGTGGCTTCTACTGGCCTACTCTCTATAAAGATTCCCGAGAGTTTGTGCGTAACTGTGACAGTTGCCAAAGAGCTGGTAACCTGCCTCACGGATATGCCATGCCTCAACAAGGGATATTAGAGATAGAATTGTTTGATGTATGGGGAATTGACTTCATGGGGCCATTCCCACCATCATACTCAAACACTTACATTCTGGTGGCAGTGGACTATGTATCTAAGTGGGTAGAAGCAATTGCTACACCCACTAATGATACCAAGACCGTGCTGAAATTCCTCCAGAAACACATCTTCAGCAGGTTTGGTGTTCCCAGAGTACTAATCAGTGATGGGGGCACTCATTTCTGCAATAGACTGCTACACTCTGCTATGGTTAGACATGGAATTAGCCATAAAGTGGCAACTCCGTATCATCCACAGACAAATGGGCAAGCTGAAGTCTCTAACAGAGAGCTAAAAAGAATCCTAGAACGGACTGTGATGGCCCGGAGAAAGGATTGGGCAAAGATCTTGGATGATGCTCTGTGGGCATACAGAACAGCATTCAAGACTCCTATAGGAACCTCTCCATACCAACTGGTGTATGGGAAGGCCTGTCATTTGCCTGTGGAACTGGAACATAAAGCCTATTGGGCAACCAGATTCCTAAACATGGATGCTCAGTTAGCTGGTGAGAAAAGACTGCTCCAGCTAAATGAGCTAGAGGAGTTCAGACTCAATGCCTTTGAAAATGCAAAAATTTATAAGGAAAAGGCAAAGAAGTGGCATGACAAGAGATTGTCAACCAGAGTCTTTGAGCCAGGACAAAAAGTCCTGCTCTTCAACTCCAGGCTCAAATTGTTTCCAGGAAAACTCAAATCCCGGTGGAGGGGTCCGTATGTGATTACAAGAGTGTCACCATATGGATATGTTGAGCTTCAGGATATTGATTCTGACAAGAAGTTCATTGTTAATGGACAGAGAATCAAGCACTATCTTGAAGGAGATTTTGAGCAGAAATGCTCAAAACTGAGACTCGAGTGATTCTTAGCAGAAGTCCAGCTAAAGACAGTAAAGAAGCGCTTGCTGGGAGGCAACCCAGTCATTGGAAGGTTGTATGAATTGTTCTTACAGAGGCAAGTATCAAAAATGAAGGAATTCACAGAGTTACAGAAGGATTCAGCCCAAAAAGCAGAGAAAATGAGCTTACTGGCGAAAAAACGCCAGTAAGGGACATTTTGGGCGTTAAACGCCAGAATGGGTACCATTCTGGGCGTTTAACGCCAGGAATGGTGCCATTTTGGGCGTTAAACGCCAGAATGGGCACCATTCTGGGCGTTTAACGCCAGGTGTGCAGCGTCCTGGGCGTTCTGAAAAACGCCCAGTGACAAAGGATTTCTGGCGTTTAACGCCAGCCAGGGCACCTGGCTGGGCGTTAAACGCCCAAAAGGGGTAACAAATGGGCGTTAAACGCCAGAATGGGTGCCATTCTGGGCGTTTAACGCCAGCTTGGTGGGGGGACCACAATTTTGTTTTCAATTCAATTTTTTTCAAACTTTCCTTTTCTCACCCATACTTTTCTACAAAATCACCCTTCAATCATTCATCATTCACTTTCAAATCTTCAAAAATCAAAACCACTCTTCAAATTTATTTCAAATCAATTACAAACATTGTTCAAAAACTTCACCCTTCTCTCAATTTCTTTCCATATCTTCTCAAATCTCCTTTCAAATTTCTCTCTTCTTTTTCGAAAACTCCCCTCCCCACCTTATAAATACACGTTTGGCTCCCTCATTCCATCACACCATTCGAATTTCCTCTTCCTCCCCCTCTCTTCTCCCTTTTCTTTTGCTTGAGGACAAGCAAACCTCTAAGTTTGGTGTGCTTTTCCGTGATCACTAAGCCAAGATTCATCAAGATCATGGCTCCTAAGGGAAAACAAACCAATTTAAGAGGAAAGAAAGAGACTAATCCAAAGAATCTTTGGAATCAAGAGAAGTTCTTAACCAAAGAACATGAAGACCATTATCACAAAATAATGGGTCTGAGGTCAGTGATCCCGGAAGTAAAATTTGATCTGAAAGAAGATGAATATCCGGGGATCCAAGAGCAAATTCAAAACAGAGGTTGGGAAGTTCTAACCAATCCTGAGACAAAGGTTGGAAGGAACATGGTTCAGGAATTCTACTCAAATCTCTGGCTGACAGATAAGCAGAGAATGACTGGAACCGCTTACCATACCTATAGAACCATGGTCAGAGGGAAAGTTATATACTTCCATCTGGACAAAATAAGAGAAATCTTCAAGTTGCCTCAACTGCAAGATGATCCTGACTCCTTCAATAGAAGGATGGTGAGAGTAGATAAAGGGTTGGATCAAGTTCTAGAGGACATATGCCTCCCTGGAACTAAGTGGATAACCAATTCTAAAGGTGTCCCTAACCAACTCAAGAGGGGAGACCTCAAACCAATTGCAAGAGGTTGGCTAGACTTTATTGGGCGTTCCATATTGCCCACTAGCAACCGTTCTGAGGTTACTATCAAGAGAGCAGTGATGATTCATTGCATTATGCTTGGAAAAGCAGTGGAGGTGCATCATGTGATTGCTTGTGAGATCTACACAATTGCAAATAAGAATTCCACTGAAGCCAAATTGGCCTACCCAAGCTTGATCTCCTTGCTCTGTAAAGAGGCTGGGTAAAGATGGGAGTAGATGAGTTCATACCCATTGAACATCCAATCACCAAGAAGTCAATGGAAGGACAAGTGCAAGACAACTCCATCAAGAGGAGGGCGCATGAGTTCCTCCCTGAATTCCCTGAAATTGGCTACTGGGCCAGCCTAGAAGCATCCATTAACAAGTTGCAAGAGACTATGGAGCAACTTAAGGAAGAACAGCAGAATCAAAACTGCATGCTCTGCAAATTGCTGAAGGAACAAGAGAAGCAGGGGCGTGAGATTCAAGAGATGAAACGCCAAAAGCTCTCCTCTCAAGCTGAGGGAGCATCCACTTCTCAAAATCAAGGTTATTGAGTCCTAACTCTGTGAAAACCTCTATCATTAGGAGCCTACTCTTTTTCGTTTTTTTATTTATTTTATTTTTCTATTTCTAGTTTCATCTTATATTTATTTTCTGAGTCTTGTTCTTAATTCATAATTAATAAAATTAAAGTTTATGCCTTAAAGCTATAAATGTCCTATGAATCCATCACCTCTCTTAAGAGAAAAATGCTTTGATCACAAAAGAACAAGAAGTACAGGGTTTCGAAATTTATCCTTGAAACTAGTTGATTTAGTTTGATGTGGTGACAATACTTTTTGTTTTCTGAATGAATGCTTGAACAGTGCATATGTCTCTTGAATTTGCTGTTTTAAGAATGTTAAAAATTGTTGGCTCTTGAAAGAATGAGGAGAAAGAGAACTGTTGTTGAGGATCTGAAAAATCATAAAAATGATTCTTGAAGCAAGAAAAAGCAAAAAAAAAAAAATATATATATATATATATATTTTCGAAAAAAAAAAAAAGAGAAAGAAATAAAGTTGTGAACCAAGGCAAAAAGAGTGTGCTTAAGAACCCTGGACACCTCTAATTGGGGACTTTAGCAAAGCTGAGTCACAATCTAAAAAGGTTCACCCAATTATGTGTCTGTGGCATGTATGTATCCGGTGGTAATACTGGAAGACAGAGTGCTTTGGGCCACAGCCAAGACTCATACACTAGCTATGTTCAAGAATCATCATACTTAACTAGGAGAATCAATAACACTATCTGAGTTCTGAGTTCTCATAGATGCCAATCATTCTGGACTTCAAAGGATAGAGTGAGATGCCAAAACTGTTCGGAGGCAAAAAGCTACTAGTCCCGCTCATCTGATTGGAACTATGTTTCTTTGATATTTTGGAGTCTATAGTATATTCTCTTCTTTTTATCCTATTTTGATTTTCAGTTGCTTGGGGACAAGCAACAATTTAAGTTTGGTGTTGTGATGAGCGGATAATTTGTACCCTTTTTGGCATTGTTTTTAGTATGTTTTTAGTATCTTTTAGTTAGTTTTTATTATATTTTTATTAGTTTTTATTTAAAATTCACTTTTCTGGACTTTACTATGAGTTTGTGTGTTTTTCTGTGATTTCAGGTATTTTCTGGCTGAAATTGAAGGCTCTGAGCAAAAATCTGATCCAGAGACTGAAAAGGACTGCAGATGCTGTTGGATTCTGACCTCCCTGCACTCGAAGTGGATTTTCCGGAGCTACAGAAGCCCAATTGGCGCGCTCTCAACGGCGTTGGAAAGTAGACATCCTGGGCTTTCCAGCAATATATAATAGTCTATACTTTGCCCAAGATTTGATGGCCCAAACCGGCGTTCAAAGTCACCTACAGAAATTCCAGCGTTAAACGCCGGAACTGGCATAAAACATGGAGTTAAACGCCCAAACTGGCATGAAAGCTGGCGTTTAACTCCAGAAAAGGTCTCTACATGAAATTGCTTCATTGCTCAGCCCAAGCACACACCAAGTGGGCCCGGAAGTGGATTTTTCTGTCATTTACTCATTTCTGTAAAACTTAGGATACTAGTTTACTATTTATAGGATCTTTTGACATTGTAATCGGTACCTTATGACTCATAACACTTTTTACCGTTTCTTGTACCTTCCACAGCATGAGTCTCTAAACCCCATGGTTGGGGGTGAGGAGCTCTGCTGTGTCTTGATGGATTAATGCAATTACTACTATTTCTTATTCAATCATGCTTGCTTCCATTCTAAGATATCACTTGCTCCTAACCCGGATGAATGTGATGATCCGTGACACTCATCATCATTCTCAACTATGAACATGTGCCTGACAACCACCTCTGTTCTACCTTAGATTACGTAGATATCTCTTGGATTCTTTAATCGGAATCTTCGTGGTATAAGCTAGAACTGATGGCGGCATTCAAGAGAGTCCGGAAGGTCTAAACCTTGTCTGTGGTATTCTGAGTAGGACTCAATGATTGAATGACTGTGACGTGCTTCAAACTCCTAAAGGCGGGGCGTTAGTGACAGACGCAAAAGAATCACTGGATTCTATTCCGGCCTGATTGAGAACCGACAGATGATTAGCCTATGCTGTGACAGAGCATCAGGGACGTATTTTCACTGAGAGGATGGGACGTAGCCATTGACAACGGTGAAACCCTACATACAGCTTGCCATGGAAGGAGCCTTGTGTGTTTGATGAAGATGACAGTAGGAAAGCAGAGATTCGGAAGATGGAGCATCTCCAAAGCCTCAGCCTATTCTCCATTACTGCAAAACAAGTACCTTTTTCATGTTCTTTTGCTTTTTACAATCAATCCTGATAATTCCTGATATCCTGACTAATATTTACAAGATAACCATAGCTTGCTTCAAGCCGACAATCTCCGTGGGATCGACCCTTGCTCACGCAAGGTATTACTTGGACGACCCAGTGCACTTGCTGGTTAGTTGTGCGGGATTGCAAAAGTGTTATTGCAATTTCGTGCACCAGCCTCCTATCAGATTTTTGCTCAGGTCCCTCAATTTCATCCATAAAATACCTGAAATCACAAAAAAACACACAAATTCATAGTAAAGTCTAGAAATGTGAATTTTGCATAAAAAATAATAAAAACATCCCTAAAAGTAGCTAGATCCTACTAAATACTACTTAAAAATAATGCCATAAAGCGTATAAATTATCCGCTCATCACAACGCCAAACTTAAATTGTTGCTTGTCCCAAAGAAAATGAAAATTAAATAGGATAAAAAGAAGAGAATATAATATAAATCCCAAAATATCAATGAATATTAGTTCTAACTAGATGAGCGGGACTTGTAGCTTTTTGCTTCTGAACAATTTTGGCATCTCACTTTATCCTTTGAAGTTTAGAATGATTGGCATCCATAGGAACTCAGAGTTCAGATAGTGTTATTGATTTTCCTAGTTAAGTATGTTGATTCTTGAACACAGCTACTTTTATGAGTCTTGGCTGTGGCCCTAAACACTTTGTTTTCCAGTATTACCACCGGATACATAAATGCCACAGACACATGACTGGGTGAACCTTTTCAGATTGTGACTTAGCTTTGCTAAAGTCCTCAGTTAGAGGTGTCCAGAGCTCTTAAGCATATTCTTTTTGTTTTGGATCATGACTTTAACCACTCAGTCTCAAGCTTTTCACTTGGACCTGCATGCCACAAGCACATGGTTAGGGACAACTTGATTTAGTCGCTTAGGCTTGGATTTTATTTCCTTGGGCCCTCCTATCCATTGATGCTCAAATCCTTGGATCCTTTTTACCCTTGCCTTTTGGTTTTAAGGGCTATTGGCTTTTCCTGCTTGCTTTTTCTTTTTCTTTCTTTAATTTTTTTCGCCACTTTTTTTTTCACAAGCTTTGTTCTTCACTGCTTTTTCTTGCTTCAAGAATCAATTTTATGATTTTTCAGATCATCAATAACATTTCTATTTTTCATCATTCTTTCAAGAGCCAACAATTTTAACATTCATAAACAACAAGATCAAAAATATGCACTGTTCAAGCATTCATTCAGAAAACAAAAAGTATTGTCACCCACATCAATATATTAAACCAATTTCAAGGATGAATTCGAAACTCATGTACTTCTTGTTCCTTTGTATTAAAAACATTTTTCATTTAAGAAAGGTGAAGGATTCATGGAATTATTCATAACCTTAAGACATAGACACTAGACACTAATGATCATGTAATAAAGACACAAACATAGACAAAAATGAAGTTCAAAAACTGAAAAAATAGATAGATAAGAACAAGGAAGTTAAGGAATGAGTCCACCTTAGTGATGGTGGCGCCTTCTTCTTGAAGGACGAATGGTGTTTTTGAGCTCCTCTATGTCTCTTCCTTGCCTTTGTTGCTCTTCCCTCATAGCTCTTTGATCTTCTCTAATCTCATTGAGAATGATGGAGTGTTCTTGGTGATCCACCCTTAATTGGTTCATGTCATGACTCAATCCTTCTAGAGAAGTGTTGAGTTATTCCCAATAGTTGTTTGGAGGAAAATGCATCCCTTGAGGCATCTTAGGGATTTCTTGATGATGAGCTTCCTCATGCGTCTCTTGAGATCCATGAATGGGCTCTCTTGTTTGCTCCATCCTCTTCTTAGTGATTGGCTTGTCTTCTTCAATGAGGATGTCTCCTTCTATGACAACTCCAGCTAAGTTGCATAGATGGCAAATGAGATGAGAAAAAGCTAGCCATGCCAAGGTGGAGGGCTTTTCGGCTACTTTGTAGAGTTCTAGAGGGATGACTTCATGAACTTCTACCTCCTCTCCAATCATGATGCTATGGATCATGATAGCCCGATCCACAGTTACTTCAGATCGGTTGCTAGTGGGGATGATGGAGCGTTGGATGAACTCCAACCATCCTCTAGCCACAGGTTTAAGGTCCAGTCTTCTCAATTGAATTGACTTGTTTTTTGAGTCTCTTTTCCATTGAGCTCCTTCCACACATATGTCCATGAGGACTTGGTCCAACCTTTGATCAAAGTTGACCCTTCTAGTGTAGGGGCGTGCATCTTCCTGCATCATAGGCAAGTTGAACACCAACCTTACATTCTCCGGACTGAAATCTAAGCATTTCCCCTTAACCATTGTAAACCAATTCTTTGGGTTTGGGTTCGTGCTTTGATCATGGTTCCTAGTGATCCATGTGTTTGCATAGAACTCTTGAACCATTAAGATTCTGACTTGTTGAATGGGGTTGGTGAGAACTTCCCAACCTCTTCTTCGGATCTCATTTCGGATCTCCGGATACTCATTTTTCTTAAGCATGAAAGGGACCTCAGGGATCACCTTTTTCTTGGCCACAACTTCATAGAAGTGGTCTTGATGGGCTTTTGAGATAAATCTCTCCATCTCCCATGACTCAAAGGTAGAAGCAATTGCCTTCCCTTTCCCCTTTCTTGAGGTTTTTTTGGCCTTAGGTGCCATCAATGGTTATGGAAAAATAAAAAAGCTATGCTTTTACCACACCAAACTTAGAATGTTGCTCGCCTTCGAGCAAAAGAAGAAAGAATAGAAGAAGAAGAAGAAGATATGGAGGAGAGGGAGAGATGTGTGGGTTTTGGCCAAGGGGGAGAAGAGAGGGTATTGTTGTGTGAAAATAAAGAAGGATGGGGGGTTTATATAGTGGAGGGAGAGGGGTATGGGTTCAGTCATATAGGATGGGTTTGGGTGGGAATGAGATTTTAAATTTGAAGGTAGGTGGGGTTTATGGGGAAGAGTGGATGGATGTGATTGGTGAAGGGGTAGTGGGGAAGAGAGGTTGAAGTGATTAGTAAAGGGTATAATGTTATTGGATTGTGTGAAGAAGAAAGGAGTGGGGTAGGTGGGGATCCTGTGGGTCCACAGATCTTGAGGTGATCCTGTGGGGTCCACAGATCTTGGGGTGTCAAGGATTTCTCATCCCTGTACCTTTTAGGCGTGTAAAACGCCCTCTGTATGCAATCCTGGCGTTTAACGCCAGCCTGATGCTTATTTATGGCGTTAAACGCCCAGATGTAGCCTGTTTCTGGCATTTAACGCCAGCCTGATGCTTATTTCTGGCGTTAAACGCCAGCTTGATGCTTGTTTCTGGCGTTAAATGCCAGACAGATGCTTGTTTCTGGCGTTTAAACGCCAGACAGCTCTTCCTCCAGGGTGTGCTTTTTCTTCTGCTGTTTTTGATTCTGTTTTTAATTTTTGCAATTGTTTTGTGATTCCACATGATCATAAACCTAATAAAACATAAAAGACCAATAGAAATATAGATAAATAAAAATTGGGTTGCCTCCCAATAAGCGCTTCTTTAATGTCAATAGCTTGATAGTGAGCTCTCATGGAGCTTCACAGATGTTCAGAGCATTGTTGGGACCTCTCGACACCAAACTTAGAGTTTGAATGTGGGGGTTCAACACCAAACTTAGAGTTTGGTTGTGGCCTCCCAACACCAAACTTAGAGTTTGATTGTGGGGGCTTTGTTTGACTTTGTAATGAGAGAAGCTTTTCATGCTTCATCTCCATGGTTGCAGAGGAAGATCCTTGAGCTTTAAGCACAAGGTAGTTGATGAGCGGATAATTTATACATTTTTTGGCATTGTTTTTAGTATATTTTTAGTATATTTTAGTTAGTTTTTATTACATTTTCATTAGTTTTTAGTTAAAATTCACTTTTCTGGGCTTTACTATGAGTTTGTGTGTTTTTCTGTGATTTCAGGTATTTTCTGGCTGAAATTGAGGGACCTGAGCAAAAATCTGATTCAGAGGCTGAAAAGGACTGTAGATACTGTGGGATTCTGACCTCCCTGCACTCGAAGTAGATTTTCTGGAGCTACAGAAACCCAATTAGTGCGCTCTTAATTGCGTTGGAAAGTAGACATCCTGGGCTTTCCAGCAATGTATAATAGTCCATACTTTGCCCGAGATTTGATGGCCCAAACCGGCGTTGCAAATCAGCTTCAGAAATCCCGGCGTTAAACGCCGGAACTGGCACAAAAATTGGAGTTAAACGCCCAAACTGGCATAAAAGCTGGCGTTTAACTCCAGAAAAAGTCTCTACACATGAAAGCTTCAATGCTCAGCCCAAGCACACACTAAGTGGACCCCGGAAGTGGATTTTTACATCATTTACTCATTTCTGTATA